>NW_006207202.1:1247568-1276958 GCF_000334495.1 Tupaia belangeri chinensis
ATTTGTCTTTGCCTATTTCTGTCATTGTCCCTTGATCTGTAACTTCCCCCCCATCCCATCCATGCCGATAAATTTTTCTCTGCTCATGCCTCCCCCCACCCCCCCCACGAATTGCTTTCTTCCTGTGCAGACACCAGGCTGGAGCTCTCGGCTGGTTAGAGAGCTCTCAGCTGGTTAGGGTCGTGAGCCATGGAACTGTTAGGCACCCCCACAAAAGCTGACTGACCTTGTGGCAGAAGCTGGCCTGCCCTCGTCACTGAATCCTTCTCAGAGCTCCTTTGCCTGGCCAGGGGTCAGCCTTGAGCCAACATGGGATCGTTTCAGTGTGTTACCCTATCTCATTGGGCCTTAATTCCTATCTTACTTCTGCCATTCTTTTGCTGTGTGTTCTTGGGCCAGTCACTTAACCTCTCTGAGACTCAGTTCCCTCATCCATAACAGGGGAATGAGCTCTGCCCTGTGCAGTTGTGATTATCATAGAAGATAACATTTGACCAGTGTCTGTCACACTGTAGACTAAAAGGAGAATTTTCTGTTCCCTTCTCCCTTGCCGTCCCTCTTCTTTCCTGTCAGCCTCTGGTCTCTGCCAGGTCCCCACCAGCTGACACGCCCCGCCCAGCGGATAATGCTATCTCCGCTGGGCTTCGAAGCTCCCTCGGCTTAATGTGAACCAGATGCTGGCCTCCCTTTCCTGCGGTGGATTTTCCGTGGCCTGCTCCCACCCCCTTCCTGTTTTTGCATCTTGCTGAGGCTGATCCCTCGCTAAGTTCTCCTGTGCCTTCACCTTCCTCTGCCCTGCAACCTTTGGGCCCACCTGGGAACGACGAATGAAAACAGGATGTGTGAAAAGGAGGGGTCTCCCCATCGCCCTGTCTTGGCAGGAGGGGAAGGGGCAGAGCCTGGCTGGTGGCACAGTGAGTGGGCCTTGGTCCCTCCCTACCAAGCCCCAGCCAGCCTCTCAGGGGAAATCAAGTCAGAGCTAAGGGGACTGTAGAGAAAATGTGACCTTCAAGACATTTGGACACAGCTTGGTGGGGACGGGGAGCTGTGGGGGTCTTGTGACTTCTCAGAAAAATCAGAGCCTGAAAGGGCCTGACCCTTTCCTCTTGCAGATGAGTAAACTGAGGCTTAGAAACACATTCCTGGTCACCTGGGAGTGGGAGCCAAGAGGCAGCCGGGTCTGGGACAGGTTGGCAGTAGAAGCTGCTGCCTGAAGCCACCTCCCTGCTCGCTATCTCGGCCTCATTCCTCCTGCCCTCCCCCTGCCGCCCAGCGTCCAGCCCAGTCACGAGGGGAGGCTTGCAAGGCCCACGCCCTCCTGCCCGCTGCCCAGCCACCCGCTGGCTGGCGGGGGATAGGCAGCCTTGCACACCTGGTTGGATGGACTTGGCGGCAGCTGGGTCTTCTCTAGCAGGGGATGGGCGCTGAGCAGGGAGGCCTTGGGCAAGCCACACCCAATAGTCTGTGTGTATGTGTGTGTGGTGAAGGTGGGGGGCTCTCTCTTTGACCCCCTCAATCCTGTGAGTCCCCACAAGGCTGGCCCTCAGAGTGAGGTAGCCCCATGTCCAGGGAAACAAAAGCCTGAGGGTTCCTGCAGGCCGGCCCTGGCTGCCCTCCCTCCGCCAGCTGTGCAGACTGTTTGGACAACTGGATGGAAGGTTTTGCAGCCAGAGTCCTCCCGGATCCTGAGCTCGGATTTCAAGATGGGGGTGGGGGGGGTGGAAAAGAGGGAAGGATGCCTGCCGGCTCCAGGGACAGGGGAAGGGACGTAAGAGGTCAGATGTGGGCCTGGAGGGCCCCCTCCCCCTGCCCCTGGTCTAACCAAGACTGCTGCCTGCCCCGCCCCAGCTTGATGGGGAGCTAGATCAGGCCCTGGCCCCTCCAGGGTGGAGACAGCCGAATGGTGTCAGAGGTTTGGTCAGCCAACCTGGTGAAGTCAGGCCCCAGGGACAGTCTGGGATAGGGAGAGGCTGGGCCAGGACAGCACTTTCTTTTCCTTCCTTTTTTTCTTCTTTCTCTCTTTCCTTCTTTTCTTTCTTTCTTGCTTCCTTCCTTCCTCTCCCTCTTTCTTTCTCTTTTTCCCTTCCTTCCTTCTTTCCTTCTTTTTAATGATAGTATGTGCACATGAGAGAGAGACAGAGACAGAGAGACAGAGAGCACTTCCACAGGACCTTGTCACACCGCAGTTAAGAATTGTTTTATTTGGACCAGCAGTTAGCATAACGGCTGTGTCGCTGGACTCCCATGTAGTCGACCGCTGTTCAAGTCCTGGACTCGGTGGTTTAAACACCGGGCGCGTGTGCATGCGTGCCCAAGATTCCGAGAGGAGAATGGAGGAGAGGGGATTGTGACATGGCTGTCTCCCCTGGGGGGTAATTTCTAGCTTTCTGTCTGTCTCTTTCTGGCGAGCGCACGCGCCCTATAGAGAAAACCTCTCAAAAAAAAAAAAAAAACAGAATTGTTTTATTTATCTATTTATTTGTAATTCTTATTTTTTCACATGAGTTTTGCCAGAGAAAGACAGAGAGAGAGTGAGAAAGCAAGCCACCGGGTCCGAGACTCAACCATGATCGGCCATGTGGGAATTCCAGTGCCTTAACCACCATGCCACCTGCTGCTGCCTCCCTTTTTTCAGACATCTACTGATCTTTTCTTTTTTCGAGAGAGATTTTTGCTGTAAGGCATATGTGTTCACCAGAGAGACAGAGACAGAAAGCTAGAAATCACTCCTCTGGGGAGATGGCCATGCTGCACGCCCTTCTCCTCCATTCTCCTCTCAGGATTTTGGGTACGCACCCAGCGTAAGTTTTTAATGTTTTTTTTTAATTATTTTATTTTACTTTATTTATTCTTTCTGATTTGACCAGAGAAAGACAGAGTGGGAGAGAAAGAGAAAGAGAGAGAGAGAAAGAAAGCGAGAAAGCAAACCACTAGGTTTGGGGCTCGAACTGTGGTCAACCATGTGGGAGTCCAGCACCCTTAACTACCACACCACCTGCCAGCCCTGACACCCAGCATGAGTTTTAAGCTGCTGGATCTGGGACTCAAACCATGGTCAACTACATGGGAGTTCAGCAATGCAGCCATTTCGCCATCTGCTGGTTGCCCCCCAGACCTTTAGGTTCTCAGCATGTTGGGTACTAGTATGTGGTCAGGCAGGGTCTGAGACCCTGGTCAGCCATGTGGCTTTCACCTGTGGAGGACGGTTTGTTACACTGGGCCCCAGGAGCACCTTGAGAACACTAAGATCCCATGACGGGGACCTTTCTATCTCCCACCACCTCCATTTTACAGATATGGCTGTTGGGGCCCAGAGTGGCCAGGTACTTGTCCAGTAACACGGCATGGCTGATGCTAAGCTTGCTCTTCCCACTCTCCAAGAAGTCCCCACCCTCACCCTCAACACTCCTGCCCCCCAACCAGTGAATCGTCTTTGCCCTAATAGACAAACTTTCCCCCACCCCAAACTACTAAGTTTGCAGTACTCCAGGTTCACAGAGTGAATACCAGATACCGAGCTCCTGGCCAGCCCCCAAGAGCAGCACTAACCCACTAGTGGGCAAGGGCTAGAGGTCCTGAGAGTCAGGATTGCTGCCTCATCTCCTGTCCTGGGGCTGGTGCTCCCCCAGATCCCCACAGCCACCCAGGCCTCCCAGAGCCCCTTGAGTAAACCACTTCTCTGGCTGTAAAGACACGTTTAAGGAAGTTCGTTGGAGGCTCCATTTACCCACCTGAAAATAGAGAGGATTATCTTTGTTCCATTTGACTCATTATATTGTGGGGTGCTGAGGGCACCCAGCGAGGTGCAGATGAACCCTTGGGAGACTTAAACATTTCCCAGTGAAGAAACTATTGAAGCTCAAATGAAGAAGGGAGGGCTTTGGGCCCAGACGGGGTGGGAGTCCCACCAAGGTGCCTGGGGCCTGGGCTGGATTCCTAGAGGTGAAACCTGTTTGCCTGCTCCCAGGTCCCCAGCAGGAAAGCTCAGCCACTGAGGGGAATTTGAGACCAGCTAACCTTCAGGGCAAGGCACATGTAGCGGAGGAAGGCCTGACCTTCAGATGGGGTGGCTCCCCTCCGAGGTGGCAGAATGTGGGTGTAGCAGGGACTGTCCTGGGCCTTCACGTGAGACAACAGACCTCAGATGCACTGTGTCCCCGCAATCACCTCATGTGGACCTCCATTAATTTCTGTTCCCATTTTAAAGATGAAGAAACTGAAACTTGGACAGGATAAAGAATTTGGCCAACAGCTAATAAGAAAGGGAACTCAAATTTTAATCTAGGTTTGTCTGACTCCAAAACTCATTTTTTTCCCTTGTATTTATTTATTTATTTGTTTCTGGGGAGGTTTTTGCTATAGGGTGCGTGCGCTCACCAGAAAGACAGAGAGAGACAGAGAGACAGAAAGCGAGAAATCCCCCCACCTCCACCCCCCCGGGGGGATGGCCACGCGCAATCCCTTCTCCTCCATTCTCCTCTTGGGGATCTTGGGCACGCATGCACACATGCCCAGTGTGAATTTAAGCCACCGGCTCCGGAACTGGAACGCGGTTGACTACACGCGGGAGTCCAGTGATGTAGCCATTATGTCATCTGCTTGTCCCCCTTATTTATTTATTTATTTTGAAAATTTGCTACAGGGTGCATGCACTTGCTGGAGAAAGACAGAGAGACAAAGAGAAAGTGAAAAATCACCCCTTTCCCTCACGTCTCTGGGAGGCAGGGCCATGCTGCAGTCCCTTCTCCATTCTCCCCGCAAGCATTTGGACATGCACACACACTCACCTGCTGTGTTTTTCAAGCTGCCAGGTCGGGGATTTGAACCACAGAGTTGGCCATGTGGGATCTAGTCACCTAGATGACCATGCCACTGGCTGGCCCCCAAACTCATGTTCATATCTCTCTACCATTCACCTTCTCAGGAATAAGGGTAAGGTGAGGCTTTTAAAAGAAAATAGGACTTGAAGAGTAAAAAGGCTTTGAGTATCTACATGAGGCCCAGCTGTGGGGAAGCAGTTGCTAATCAACTCAACTGAGGTAATGGAAGCCTTGGCGACTGGGGTGCTAATGTCCAGCTGGTGACCTGAAACACACCAGGCGAATGTATGAGTGTCCGGGATCTGCTGGGCTGGAGGACCAGAGGAAGCAGACTGCGGTGTTCACCGGACCTGGTGGAGAATGTTCATCTCTATATATCCCCCTTGCATGCACACACACACACACACACACACACACACACATTGTCATGAATAAAGAAAATACCTACAGAAGTGGAGGATGGGCATCCCAAGCAGAGGGGCTAGCAGGAGCCAAAGCGTGGAGACGGAACTGGGCACGTGCAGGGAGAAGCAAAGCCAGCATTTTGTTTGGAACTCGGGCTAAGCTGGGAGACAGTAAAGAAGGCTGGACAGGCAGCCTCGCATTGCATCCCGAAAAACCTTACAAGCCAACTTAACGGGATTTGGACTTCATTCTAGAAACGCCAAGGGGATTGTTGAACGTTTTTGAGCAGAAAAGTGAAATGAGCACAGCTCTGCTTTGGTAGGATTAAACTGACAGCAGTGTGCATAGAAACACTGTGTTTCCATGAAATAGGAAATATCCGTGAGGGAAAGATGTTCTAAACCCAGAAACATTTGAAAGAGAGTTTGAAAGATAAATACATCTGTCTACATTAAAATTCAATATTTCTCTGTGCTCACCCTCCCCCTGCCACTCAATAGAGTAACCAAAATTAAAAGCCACATAGCCTGGAGGGAGTAGTCTCAGCCAGTGGTAAAGTTTAACATCTTTAACATCAAAACAACTCACAGGGCTGGCTCCACAACCTGACGGTTAAGGCAGCTGAATTCCACATGGCCAACCATATGGTTCAAATCCCAGATCCAGCAGCTTGAGAAGCATGTCAGGCATGTGCGCCTGTGTGCCCAGAATCCTGAAAAGGAGGGATGGAGGAGAAGGGATGGTGGCGTGCCCATTCCCCATAAGGGTTGCTTTCTCTCTCTCTCTCTCTCTCTCTCTCTGTCTCTTTGTTCTCTCTGGTGACCACACACACTGTCTTGCAAAATGAAACACAACCAAAAACAAAACCAAAATAATCACAAAAATTAAAAAACAAAACCAAAACAGGGATGGAGCCAGCAGATGACTTGGTGGTTAAGGAACTGAATTCCCACACGGCTAACTGCAGTTTGAGTCCTGGACCCCATGGCTTGCCAATTGTACTGGGCACATGCACGTGCATGCCCAAAATCCTGAGAGAAAAGAGATTGCGTGTGGCCATCTCCCCAGGGACGATTTCTCACTTTCCCTCTCTCTGTCCCCTCTGTCTCTCTCCTCTCCAGTGACTCCACATGCTCTATGGCAAAAACTTATATTAAAAAAAAAAAAAGAAAAAAGAAAAACCAACAACACAGGGAGTCTGGTAGTGGTCATTCATTCATCCATTCATTCAACAACAACAAAAAATTTGTTTGAGAGTTTCTTTTGCTATAGGGTGCATGCGCTCACCAGAAAGACGGAGACAGAAAGCAAGAAATCACCCCTCAGGGGGGATGGCCACGCCGCAATCCCTTCTCCTCCATTCTCCTCTCAGGATCTTGGGCATGCACGCACACGCACAGGCGTGAGTTTAAGCTACCAGCTCTGGGAATTGAACTGTGGTTGACTACATAGGAGTCCAATGACGTAGCCACTACGCCACCCACCAGTCCCTCATTCATCAGATATTTAACAAGCCAGGTGCTGACGACATATTAATGAGCAATAGAAGGAGACTTTAAAAAGTTTATGGAAAAACTAACTGTGAGTTTTGAGTCTCAGAGCTGGGAGTCCATGATGAAAAGACCACATATGGTTTTAAAAAAATTCTTTGTGCTAAAATAAACTCATACTTTAATTCTGTTTTCCCACAAACCATTTGAAAACCCCTCACATGTATTGTTGAATATCTTAGTGACAGTTTCTGCACTCATGAGGTATACAGCCTGGGACAGGGTGGATGTAGCGCAGATGCCGACACCTAATTACCGCACTCGGTGACAGAGGCGTGGATGGCGAGTAGAGGGTGTGCTGGAAACACATCTAGGAACTCCTAACCTAGACTTGAGGTCTGGAAAAGTTTCCTGAAGGGAGAGTTTGGAGTTGGGAAGGGGAAAAATGGAAAGACATGGGGCTCGTAAGAGAGCCAGCGGCGGGATCACGTGAGGTTTTGTATGCTGGGGAAGAGCTTGAACTTCACCCTTCAGGACAAGGGGGAGTCGTGGCAGGGTTTAAGCAGGAGTGTAATGTGATCAGAGTTATGTAAAAAGATGGCTCCTGAGGATGTGTGTGGGATGGACTGGAGGATTGTCTTTTTCTAAGCATGTGAGGAAACTTCCTGCCACAGGAAAAGAATACCCTGGGAAGAGAAGGCCATGCTTCTTTGGGGCTGTATTTTCTACCAAGATCTCCAGAAGCTGCTTCCTTACCCAAAGTCGGCAACTTGGCCAGGAGAGAGGTTGGAGAGCTTGGCCAAGTCCTCTGAGATAGGACCCTCGAGGAGGGTTGATGTTTTCCATGTTGGTGGCACCTTCTGGCTTCTGGTAGAAGCAAATGAAATCCCCTTTGGAGGAATGTGTCCTGACTTAGGTATAAAGGATTCCCACTGGTTAATATTGAGCAATGAGGGAACAGCAGTTGGCATAATAGCTATGTCGGTGGGCTCCCATGTAGTTGACTGTGGTGCGAGGCCCGGCACCCAGTGGCTTAAACTCATGCCAGACACGTGTGCGTACGTGCCCAAGATCCCAAGAGGAGAATGGAGGAGAAGGGATTGCGGCATGACCATCCCCCTGGGGGGTGACTTCTTTCTTTCTGTCTCTCTGTCTCTCTGTCTTTCTGGTGAGCACACACTCCCTATAGCAAAAACCTCTCCAAAAACAAAAATTATATTGAGTAATGAGCTCACAACCAGAGATCGCCAGCACATAAAGATGCTAGCTCCTGTGAATGAGAATCAACAGAAACAATGGACCACCGATTTGGAATTATAGGACTCCAGATATTGGACTTCCACATACACTATAGACATTTTATGTATGGCATTAAGATGAATAAACAAGAGATTATCAAAGAGAACCAAAATGACTTCTTGAATGAGCAAATGAATAGATACTAAGGGTCTTCAAGAAGATTGTGGAAAATGTATATTATGTATGGATTTCTTTTTTTTTTGGTATGGATTTTTAAAAATGTGTTTGTGGGACCAGTGATGGCGTAATCGTTGCATCATTAGACTCCCATGTAGTTGACCATGGTTCAAGTCTCAGACCCGGAGGCTTAAAACTCACACTGGGCTTGTGTGCTTGTGTGCCCAAAATCCCAAGAAGAGAATGGAGGAGAAGGGATTGCGGTGTGGCCATCCCCCCCAGGGGGTTGGGGGTGATTTCTCACTTTCTGTCTCTTAGTTCATGCACTGTATAGCAAAAATTTCTCTCTAAATATATACATACATACATACATATATATATATATATATATATAGAGAGAGAGAGAGAGAGTAAGCTGCCATGTATAAACTCATACTGCAATTCCATCTTCCCACAAACTTTCTTTCCTTCTTCTTCTTCTTTTTTAATTGCCAGATTGCATTTTCACTCACCAGAAGGAGACAGGAAGGAGAGAGAGAGAGGGAAAGTGAGAAAGTAAGCTGCCATGTTCAAGACTTGAACCACAAGTTGGGCATGTAGGAGTCTAGTACTTCAACCACCATGCCACCTGTTGGCTCAAATATTTATTTATCTTTTTGTTTATTTATTTTTTAGAAAGATCTTTGCTATAGGGTACCTGTGCTTGCCAGAGACAAAGAGAGAGACAGAGAGATAGAAAACTAGAAATCTCCCCCAGGGAGATGGCCATGCCACATTCCATCTTCTCAATTCTCTTGGAATTTTGGGCACACATGTACACATGCCTGGCATGAGTTTTAAGCTATCAGGTCCAGGACTTGAACTGTGGTCAACTATGTGGGAGTCCAGTGATGTAACCATTACATCATCTGCTGGTCCCCAAACTTTTATTTTTTTAACATTGTCATTATTTTATTATTACTGAATAGTGACTAACTCTACCACTAGTCACATTCTTTTTCTTCTTCAAGTTCATTATTAACATATATATACCACCTTTATTTTGTTTCATATTTTCCTGGCATATCTTTTTTCAATCTCAACTTTTCTATATCATTGTGTCTAGGTGTGTTAGATTTAAGGGTCTTTAAAAGTTCATGGAAAATGTACATTATGAAAACACTAGGCCAGCAGATGGCATAGAGGTTGGGCTAGTAGGTGGCCAACTATGCAGTTGGAGCTTGGACCCAGTGGCTTGAGAAATGCACAGGATGCATGGGTGTGTGTACTCCGAATCCTGAGAAGAGAATAGAGGAGAGGGGATGGTGGCGTGGTCATTCTCCCAGGGGTTGATCTCTCTCTCTCTCCAGCGAGTACCCTATAGAAAAAGAACTAAAAAACAAAGTGTTCCTAAAAGAAAAAGCCTATTAATGGTTTTCAAAAATAGTTAGCACAGGGTCAGCAGATGGCATAGCAGTTACATCACTGGGATCCTACATAGCCACCCACGGTTCAAATCCCAGACCCGGTGGCTTGCAAATCACGTTGGGTGCAGAGAATGGAAGAGAAGAATTGCAGCATGGTCATCCCCCATGGAGGGTGATTTCTCACTTTCCCTCTCACTGTCTCTGTCTCTCTTTCTCTCTGGTGAGTGCTCATGCCCTAAGGCAAAAACCTCTTTGAGAAATGCTTGCACCCAAACAAACCCATGTCAATTTCATTTTTTCCATGAACTTTTTGAGGTATCCTCATATGTGCCTAATAAAACAGCTTGAAAGTAGTAAAAGCCAAAATCAGCACTAGTAGACAAATCTACCATCATGGTATGAAGTAGCACCAAACCTCTCTCAATTTAGGTTTGAATGTGTCCCCCTAAATGGAATGCCTATGCTGAAACTTAATTGCCAATGTGATAGTATTAAGAAGTGGGAGCCAATGAAGTCATCAGGGCAAAGCCCTCCTGAATGGGATTAATGACCTTAGAAAAGATGTTGAAGGGTGTACCCTTGATCCCTCTGAATTCTTCTGCCTTGTGAGGACTGTCTATACCTTCCTCTGTGTGAGGACCCAGCAAGAAGGTGCCAACTTTAAAGCAGAGAGGAAGCCACACACATTCTGCTGCCACACTGAGCTTCAACTTTCCAGCCTCCAGAACGGTGAGAAATGGGTTTCTACTATCTAGAAATTACCCAGTCTAAGATATTTTGTTATAGCAGCAGGAATGGACTAAGACAGATACTCTCCAACCAACTGAGACAGTGAACCAGAAAAGAAAAACCCATAGGACAGTAGACAGGAAAGCTAACAAAAGACCAAAAGGAAGGAAATCTTCAGGATGGTAGTGAGAGGAGATCCTGGGATTCTGGGACAAACAGGGCAGTCAGTCCAAATCGGAATACAGACAATCAAAAGGCTGGTACACTGGGAATTGTCAACACCGTACCTTCTACCACTGTACTTCCATTTTGAACTCATGAACTATTACAGGATGTGTTCCATCAAAACAGAAGAATAAATCATTAGAAAGAAACACAGGAAATCTACGGAAACAGAACCTCAGGAGAACGAGAAAGGTTATTACAAGGGTGACTGCAAAGTCTCAGGACAATGGCTAAGACTAGAGCAGTTACAGCCTGGATAAAGGAGAATGGTGGTCTAAGAATGATGTCTCATGGAAAATCATTGGAACTGACAGATGAACTGATATGATCGAAGGTACTGAGAGGCCAGCAGGTGGCATGGTGGTTAAGGCACTGACCCCACATGGCCATCTCTGTGATTTGAGTCCCGGACTCAACTCATGTTGAAACGCATGCTGGGTGTGTGTGCTTGTGTACCCAAAATTGTGAGAAGAGAGCAAAGGAGAAAGGATTGCAGCATGGTCATTCCGCCTGGCGGGTGCTTTCTCACTTTCCTTCTCTATATCTTTCTATCTATCTCCTCTCACCCCAGACACACACACGCTCTATGGTAAAGATATAGAAAAGAGGGGGACCAGCAGTTAGTGTAAATGGCTATGTTGCTGGACTCCCATGTAGCCAACTGCGGTTCGAGTCCCAGACCTGGTGGCTTAAACTCACGCCTGTGTCCGTGTGTACGTGCCTAAAATCCCAAGAAGAGAACAGAGGAGGGATTGTGACATGGCCTTTCCCCCAGGGGGTGATTTCTCCCTTTCCCTGTCTCTCTCCCCAGTGAGTGTGCATGCCCTGTGGCAAAAACCTAAAAAAGATATTACTAATTTTACTTTTTTTTTGGAGAGGTTTTTTGCTATAGGGCGCATGTGCTCGCCAGACAGAGAGAGACAGAGAGATAGAAAGCGAGAAATCACCCCCCTGGGGGGATGGTCATGCCGCAATCCCTTCTCCTCCATTCTCCTCTTGGGATCTTGGGCACGCACGCACATGCGCCCAGTGTGAGTTTTAAGCCACCGGGTCCAGGACGTGAACCGCGATCGACTATGTGGGAGTCCAGCGACATAGCCATTATGTTAACTGCTGGTTCCCATCACATTACTAATTTTAGAGAAGACCAAAAATACAAAATGTAATCCTAGTTTCTGAAGTAATGAGCCATTAATGATATTAAGCAAGCATCAAAATGCAGAGTCAAATATTCACTTAACCACTATCTTTTAAACACTTTTAAAATATTTAAAATAATTATTTAATTTTAGCTATTATTATTATTATTTAATTTGACCAGAGAGACAGTGAGAAAATGAGCTACCAGATCCGGGGACTTGAACCACAGTTGGCCATATGGGAGTCCAGTGCCTCAGCCACCACATCACCTTGTCAGTCCCTTTTATTTTATGATCTTTTTTAAGTTTGTTCTAAGGGCACATGTGCTCACCAAATAGAGAGAGAGAGTGGGAAAGCAAGCCATCAGGTTCAGGACTCAAACCTCAGGCGATCATGTGCAAGTTCAGTGCCTTAACTCCCATGACACCTACTGGCCCTAACCACTATTGTTTTAACCCACAGTGATTTCAGAGAAGTCAGTCCTTCTCTCCCAAACACAAACTTGATGGATAATTTCTCAAATTGATTAGTAAAAAGCTATCATTCAAGCTATCAGTATCCACATTATTTAGAAATATGAAGATCTGTAAATCACAGAACAGCTAAAGAAGACTGGACAAGACGGAAGGATGAAACAGAAAATGGTTGTTTTTAGGGCCAGCCAGTTGGTGTGGTGGGTGAGGAGGCAGGATCCCACATGGCTTAACTACATGATTTGAGTCCTGCACACAGGAGTTTTAAAAACATGTCAGGTGTATGTGTGTGCATGCCCAAAGTTCCAAGAGGAGAATGGAGGAGGAGGGATTGAGGTATGGACTCCTTGAAAGGTGATTTTTCACTTTCCCTCTTTCTGTTTTCCTCTCTCTCTAGTGAGCATACACACCTGATGGCAAACCAGATAAAAAGGAAAGAGAGCTGTTGTATTTTACTGTCAGTCTGTTTGTTACTATTTTTACTTTTAAAATTACATAGACTTGTGATTAATTTTATAAAAATAAACAATAAGGACCAGCAGATGGCATAATGGTTACATTGCTGGACTCCCACATGGCCAACTATGGTTTGAGTTCTGGGCCTGGCAGCTTGAAACTCATGCTGGGCACATGTGCATATGTGCCTAAACTCCTGAGAGGAGAATGGAGGAGAAGGGATTGCAGCATGGCTATCTTCCCTTGGGGGTGATTTCTTGCTTTCTGTCTGTTTGTCTCTCTGGTGAGCACATATGCCCTATAGAAAACAAAAACAAAAACAAAACAAAAAAATCCCTCCAAATAAATAAATAAATAAATCATTTTAAAAAGAAAAAGAAGACAACTCCAACTCATCTGTGAGGACAGAAACCCACCAAGAATGGTATGAAATGGAAAATTATAAGCCAATCTCACTCTTGAACATAGATGCAAACTTTATCCACAAAATACAAATTCAACCTGGTTATGGTGTATTTTACCAACAATTCAAGCTTAGCTTAACATTACAAAATCTTTAAGTGTCATTTACCATTTTAGCAGACTGAAGGAGGAAAATATCATGATTATCCAAATAAATGCAAGAAAAGCATTTGATAAAATTCGGGAACCAGCAGTTAGCGTAATGGCTATGTCGCTAGACTCCCACGTAGTCGACCGCGGTTCACGTCCCGGACCCGGGGGCTTGAAACTCACGCCGGGCGCGTGTGCGTGCATGCCCAAGATCCCGAGAGGAGAATGGAGGAGAAGGGATTGCGGCGTGCCCATCCCCTCTGGGGGGTGATTTCTCGCTTTCTGTCTCTATGTCTCTGTCTGTCTGGTGAGCGCACGCGCCCTACAGTGAAAATCTCTCCAAAAAAAAAAAAAATTCAATCCTAATTTTGGTTATAAAACAACAACAGAAAAATCTTGGAATGAAAGGCAACTTCATTAACCTGACAAAGACGACCCATGAAAGCCCCACAGAAAACATCATTCTTAATGGTCAAATGCTAGAAACATTCTTTTACAATCAAAAATGGAATAAATAGGTATGGCTGCTCTCATTGAGCTTCTTTTAGATTGCACTGGTGATTGTAGCCAGTGCAATAAGACTAGAAAAGGAAATTTAAGATACAAAGATTGAAAACAAACCAACCAGACTGTTGTTATTTACAGATAACGTGATTGTCTACATATCAAATCCAAAGGACTCCATAGATAAATTACTATTGTTAATAACTTTGGAGAAAAAGTTGACTGCTGTACCAATACAAAAATCACTTGCAGTTCTATACATTGGCAACAATTGAAAATAGGATTAAAAAATGCATTACTACAGGGCCAGCAGGTGGCATGGTGTTTAGAGAGCTGGATCCCAAATGACTGAATCCGCAGTTCAAGTCTTGCATATAGCAACCGGAAAAGCACATCAGGCTCATGTGTGTGGGTACCCAAAATCCAGAGAGGAGAACAGAGAAGGGATTATGGCATGGCCACCTCACTGGGAGATGATTTTTTAGTTTCCTTTTCTCTCTCTGGTGAGCAAATGTGCCCCATGACAAAAAAATCTAAAAAGAAGTTATTACAATAGCAGTAAATAGTAAGCACCTACAATAAATCTAACTAAAGATGTGGAAGATTTTGAACATTTTAACTATGGATATAAAGTATAATATAATCATTCTAACACAGATTATTATAATTATAAAAATATCAAACTGCATACAAATGATAAAACTGGATACTTTCCAAAGATGTCAATTTTCTCTCATTTGATCTATAGGCTCGATGCAATTATAATAAAAAATTCTAACAGGGATTTTCTGACATGTTGATTTAAAAATTTGTATAGAGGGAACCAGAAGATGGCAGAATGATTACGTTGTTGGATTCTCACGTATTCAACCGTGGTTCAAGTTCTGGACCTGACAGCTTAAACTCACGCTGGGTACATGTGTGTGAGTGCTCAAGATCCTGAGAGGAAAAGGGAAGAGAAGGGATTGTGGTGAGGCCACCCACCGTGGGGGGGTGATTTCTCGCTTTCTGTCTTTCTGTCTCTCTCTGTCTTTCTGGTAAGTGCACACATCCTATAGCAAAAACCTTTCTTAAAAAAAAAAGAAAAGATAAGAAAATTGGTGTAGAATGGTAAAATACAAGAATTCTAGGATTTTTCTCTTTAAGGAGAAAAGTGAAGAGGGGGTTACTTTCCCCCAGCTATCAAGACTTACAAAACTCTAGAGATAAAAATAGCATGGGACCAGCCCATGGCCTGTTGGTTGAGTGACTGGATCTGACATGATTGACCACATGGTTTGGAGCTGGTGGCTTGAGTAAAAGGCCAGGCACCTGTGCATGTATGCCCAAAATTCTGACAAGAGGGAGAGATGGAGGAAAAGGAATTGCGACCTGACCATTCTCCATGGGGGATTCTCTCTCTCTCTCTCTCTCTCTCCCCAGCAAGCACATGCACCCTCTGGCAAATGTATATAAATAAATAAATAAAAAGCATGGTATTGTTTCAAGAATAAACAAATAGACTAATAAAATCAATTAGAAAAACCAGAAACAGACCTGTACACACTTGTGGCTTTGATATGAATAGATAGCCTGGCTGATATATTGAGAGGGGAAGGATCAATAAAATACGTGTGTGGAAACAATCTGTATAAGGATTAAAAAATTGGAACTATCTGACACTACCCCCCAAAATTCCAGACATATCAACCATTTCAATATAGAAAACAAACTCTTATTTGAAATTACAGATATCAAAAGTGCTAACTCTAAAAGTTTGATCAATTCCATATAAGATATAATCATTCTAATATAAATTATAATTATTATAAAAATATCAAACTGGATACATCTGCTGGACCAGCAGATGGCATAATGGTTACATCACTTGACTCTTACGCAGTTGACCACGATTCAAGTCCCGGACCCAACAGCTTAAAACTCATGCTGGGTGTGTGTGTGTGCGTCGTGCCCAAACTCCTGAGAGGGGAACAAAGGGAGGAGAAGAGATTGCGGTATGGCCATCTCCCCAGGGGTGATTTCTCACATTTTGTCTCTTTGTCTCTCTCTCTGGCGAGCGCACACTCCCCATTGCAAAAGTCTCTATAAAATAAAGTTTTTTTGGGGGGGACCAGCAGTTAGCGTAATGGCTTTGTCGCTGGACTCCCATGTAGTCGACTGCAGTTCGCGTCCCGGACCCGGTGGCTTAAAACTCACGCTGGGTGCATGTGCTTGTGTGCCCAAGATCCCGAGAGGAGAATGGAGGGAAGGGATTGTGGCGTGGTCATCCCCTCTGGGGGGTGATTTCTCGCTTTCTGTCTGTCTGTCTCTGTCTGTCTGGCAAGCACACGTGCTCTTCAGCAAATAAATAAATAAATAAATAAATAAATAAATAAATAAATAAAGTTTTAGGGGGCCGGATGGTGGTGTAGTAGTAAAAATGTAATGCTCTGGGGCCAGCCAGTGGTGTGGTGGTTAAGAGCACTGGAATCCCACATGACCAATACCGTGGTTCAAGTCCAGGACCTGGCGGCTTGCTTTCTCACTTTCTCTCTCTCTGTCTCTCGCTCTGTTCCTCTCTGGTCAAATGAAAATAAATGTATAGATGAAGTTAAGTAAAATAATTCTTTAAAAAAAATGTAATGCTATGCGTGACATGATGACATGATGCATGACATGCCAGGCACATGTGCGTGTGTGCCCAAAATCCCAAGAGGAGAATGGAGGAGAAGGGATTGTGGCATGGGCCATCCTCCCTTGGAGGGGGTGATTGCTTGCTTTCTGTCTCTCTGTCTCTCTCTGTCTTTCTCGTGAGTTCATACGCCCTATAGCAAAAACCTCTCCAAAAAAAAAAGAAAGAGAAGAAAAATGGGAAAAATATGGGCCAGCAGGTAACGACATGGTGGTTAAGGCACTGAATCCCACATGACCAACTTTGTCTTTTGAGTCTGGGACCAAGCAGCTTGAAAATCATGCTGGGCATGTGCATGTGCATGCCCAAAATCTGAAGAGGAGGATGGAGGAGAAGGAATTATGGTGTGGTCATCCCCTTTGGGGAGTAATTTTTCATTTTACCTTTCTTTCTGTCTTTGTCTCTCTCCAGAGAGCACATGAGCCCTATAGGGGGGAAAAAAGAAAGAAAGGAAGAAAGAAAGAAGAAAGAAAGAAAGAAAGAAAGAAAGAAAGAAAGAAAGAAAGAAAGAAAGAAAGAAAGAAAGAAAGGAGGTAGAAAAAGAAAAATGGGCAAAATAAGGGCTGACCCCATGACACAGTGGTTAAGGGAGTCGGATCCCACATGGCTCTGTGTCTTTCTGGCGAGCGCACACGCCCTATAGCAAAAATCTCTCTCAAAAAAACCCAAAACAAATAAAAGCAAGGCCTTTATAGATGTAATTAATTAAGGATCTTGAGATGAGATTGCCCTGAATTAATAGGACAATCACATGTGTCCTTCTAAGAGGGAGGTAGAAAGAGATTTAGCACAGACAGAAGGGGAGAAAGAAATGTGAAGATGGAGGAGTGATGTGGCCGCAAGCCAAGGAATACCAGCAGCCACAGAAGCTGGGAAAAGCACAGAACTGATTACTCCCGAGGAGAATCCCTTCTTCCCTCCCTCCAGAGGGACCCTGGGCCTACTGACCTTTTAGCGCTTGGTCCGTGATACAGATTTTAGACTCTGACCTCCTGAGCAGTGAGAGATTCAAAAAACTCTACCAGTGTGCGGTCATTTGCTCTCGTGACCAGGAAACAATGCAATCGCACAATGCATTGATCCAGTCTCTCACTGGGCGTGAAGACTGCTGTTGTAAACAGTCTTGCACGTGCTTCCCATGCAGACCTGCTAGAGTTGCTCTAACGTGTATACCTAGTATGGAACGGCTTGGCCACAGTATATGTAAGAGTGCTACTAGGTAATACCAAATTGTTTACCAAAGTGTTTGCGTGAATTTACACTCCTACAGCACCGTAGATCCTGCTGATCCGCATGTTTTGAATCACTGACGTCAGATTACTCATTTTTTGCCAGTCTCAGTATGTGTAAAGTGGTGTCTCATAGTTTTATTTGCATTTCCCTGACTACCATTGTGGTCAAGCTTGTGCATCTTTTCAGACTCTCATTGGCTATTTATAATTATTCTTCTGTGAAATGTATGTTCATTCTGTTCATTTACTTAAAAAAATTTTTTTTTCTTTTTTTGCTATAGGGCACGTGCACTAGCCAGACAGAGAGACAGAGAGATAGAAAGCGAGAAATCACCCCCCAGGGGGGATGACCACGCTGCAATCCATTCTCCTCCATTCTTCTCTCGGGATCTTGGGCACGCACGCACACGCCCGGTGTGAGTTTAAGCCACCGGGTCCGGGACTCGAACCACGGTCGATTACATGGGAGTTCAGCGACATAGCCATTACGCTAACTGCTGGTCCCAACGCCTTGTTTTCATACAAGGTAACATTTGCAAATTTCAGGGATTAGAATCTGATGTTTTAGGGATTAGAATCTTCTTTTAAGGATTAGGATATCTTCGGGTTTGGGAATTTTTAAACCTTCTTGAGGCTGTTTGGCCTCAGAAGATTCTCCTCCACCCCCCACACAAAACACATTTACTCTACAAAGTCGACTCCGGCCCTAAATCTCTTCTAAATATCAGTTCAAACTATCATCATCTGAATCAAGTGTGGGTGAGATTCTGGGTATGATCCATTTGGGGGAAAATTTTTTCTTTATCTTTGGAATTGTGAAACTAGAAAGCAAGTTATTTTTTCCCCAAAATACAAATGGGAAGACAGGCATAGTGTAATAGAGATACTTCCAACTCCAACAGGAAGAAAAAGAAGAAAGAATTGGAGTCAGGGTTTCCAAGCAATTTCAAAACCTAGCAGGACAATTTCTATTCACTTTCAAAGCCTGAGATTAGTTCTCTGTGACCCGCTCTTTTGACTTCTGTATCTGCAGCTCTGGCCTCTGGGCTCAAGGCTCTGGCCTCTGGGCTTGAAGCACTTTTCTCTGAGTGCCATTTTTTTTCTTAAAGGGTAGTACGCTTTTGAAGCCGAGCAGGTGTATAAACCTCTTTCCTGCCTATAGAATTTTGAAGCCCAATACCTTCCTTTATTTCATTCTGTCTGTCCCTCTTTTCAGACTAAGATGGCAGTGATTCCACTGTTCTAACACTGTTCAAAACCTTGTCTTTCTCCTGTGTATGTTATAGGAATTCACGTCATTAAACAAGAAGGCCCTGTACAGATCTTTCCTGGAAAATCTCTTATCTATTCCTGGCTTCTGCTGAGATGATTGAGTGGATCTGTGAGTCATACATCTAATGACCTCGACCTAAACAAAAGCTTTGCAAGTCATACTCGCGGCCTTCTCTCCGGAACACATTTTCCGATCTGCATGTCACTGAATATTAGCATATTTTGCAATTCGAATAGGCTGAGAATTTTCAAAAGCATCAAGCGCTGATTTCTTTTTGCTTATCAGTTCTTTCCTTAATATATTTTTTACCTCCCACACTTTATGATAGTCGATGAGAAGAAACAGGCTGCACTTCAACTTTTCATTGAATATTGCTTCAGCAACTACCCAGGCTCACCGTTTACAAATTCTGCTTTCCACGCACCTGTAGGACACAGTATAACTAAGCTCTCTGCCACTGTAGGATGGGGCCTCTGCTTGGTCAGTTTCCACTAACATGTTCCTCATTTTGTGCTGACTCGTCACTGGCAGAGAAATCCATATTTTGACCAACAATCTATTCAAGGCAATCTAGGCTTTTTCTGTCCTGCTTCACAGAACCCTTTCAGCCTCTACCCATCACATGATTCCAAAATCACCTCCACACGGTCAGATATTTGTTCTGGCAGCACCCCGCTCCTGGTTCCCAACTCTGTATTAGTTTTCTATGGTGACCAATACCAAATGACTACGAACTAAGTGATTTTAAGCAACAGACATTGGTTTTCTCATCCTTCTAGAAGTCAGAAGTTCAAGATCAGTATTCTTGGGCCCAGATCAAGATGTTGGTAGTCCCATACACCTTCCGGAGGCTGTCGGGGAGAGTCTGTGTCTTGCCTCTTTCAGCTTCTGTGGCTGCTGGCATTCCTTGGCTTGTGGTTAACTCACTCTTCTATCTTCACATTGCCTTGTCCTCTTCTGTCTGTGCCAAATTTCTCTCTCTCTCTCTTTCTGACTGTATAGAACATGTGTGCAAATCAAAGAGAAAGAGAGAGAGAAAAGGACCCTCAAGAGGGTCTTGTCATGCCACAGTCCCATTTCCTCCAGCCCTTCAGGTCCTCAGGGTTCTGGGTATCTACACACATGCCTGGTGTTTTACCTAACCCATCCAGGGATTCAAACCCACAGTTGGCATGTGGCTTCCAGCCTTACAGTTGCTACTACAGCACAGTGATGAAGCCTCTGCCTCCTTATGAGGATACATATGGTTGCATTAAGAACCCACCCTAATAATACCGGGTAATCTCTCCATCTTAAAATCCTTCATTTGGTTACATCTGCAAAGACTTATTTCCTTAGAAGGTAACAGTTACAGGTTTCAGTTGGGAAAATTCATTTTGTATGCTGTAAAGATATACAGTGATAGAATATAAAAGAAGTAACAAAAAAGGAAGACAGAAACAATTTTTAAAAATACAGGTTTCACAGATCAGGACCTGATATATTTGGGAGAGGCATTTTTCCTCCTATGATAGTTAGGTTTACATGATGGAATATTATATAGCAGTAAAAATTAATGAACTATAGTTACATATACCCAGCATGTACAGGAAAGTCCTGGGGTATGAACCCAAGACCTTCCCACCTGACTCCAGCACCTCAGTGTATTGTACCACCACCGTGCCACTCTCTGGGCTTTTCTTTATATGATTTTTTTAAGAAATATTTTTGCTCTAGGTGATTGTGCTCTAGGTGACTGGAGAGACAGAGACAGAAAGGGAAAAATCACTCTCCCAGGGGAGATGGCCATGCCACAGTCCCTTCTTCTCCATTCTCCTCTCGGGATTTTGGGCATGCATGCACACATGCCTGGCATGAGTTACAAGACGCCATATCCAGGACTCAAATTGCAGTCAGCTATGTAGGAGTCCAGCAATGTAACCATTACGCCATCTGCTGATCCCTTCTCTGTATAATTTAAATGGCAAGTACAGTAACTATAAATTTATGCTAATGGACACACAATACATGAAGGTATAACGTGTGACAATAGCAACATAAGAGGTAGGAGATAAAGCTATAGAGGGACAAATATCCAGTACTCAAATTGCAGTCAGCTATGTAGGAGTCCAGCAATGTAACCATTACGCCATCTGCTGATCCCTTCTCTGTATAATTTAAATGGCAAGTACAGTAACTATAAATTTATGCTAATGGACACACAATACATGAAGGTATAACGTGTGACAATAGCAACATAAGAGGTAGGAGATAAAGCTATAGAGGGACAAAGTTTTGTATACTATTTAAACTAAGCTGGTATTAATTAGAACTAAATTTTTAAAAATTGAAATGTTAATTGTAAGTCAGAAGACAGGCACTAAGAAAATAACTAAAATGTATCTGGTAAGAGAGACAAGAAAGGAATCAAAATGGCACACTAAAAGGTATCTAACACATAAGAAGGCAGTAATAGAGAAATTGAGGAATTAAAAAGACATAATACATATGGAAAACAAATAGCAAAATGAGGTAAGTCTTTATCAGTAATTTTACTAATGTAAATAGATCAAATCAACTAAAAGACAGAGATGAATAAAATTGACTTTGTTGAGAGTTTTTTTTTTTTTTCCTATAAGGCACATGGACTCCCCTGAGAGACAGAGACAGAAAGTGAGAAGTCACCCCCTCAGCGGGATGGCCACACCGCAATCCCTTTTCTTCCATTCTCCTCTTGGAATTTTGGGTACACATGCACATGTGCTTGGCATGAGTTTCAAGCTGTTAGGTCCAGGTCAACCGTGGTTGACCATGGGAGTCCAGTAACTCAACCACTATGCCAGCAGTAGGGGTTGATTGATTTTTTTTAAAAAAAATTTCCAACTCTGTACTATCTATATGAACTCTCTTTAGATCAAATGACCCAAATAGGTTAAAAGTAAAAGAGTAGGAGAGATATTCTATGAAAACTTGGGCCAGCAGGTGCCATGGTAGTTAAGGCACTGGATCCCACATGGCTGACTGAGTTCCAGACCCAGTGGCTTAAAAATCATGCCAGGTGCATGTGTGTGTATGCCCCAAATCCCCAGAAGAGAATGGAGGAGAAAAGATTGCAGGGTGGCCATCCCCCTTGGAGGGTGATTTCTCTCTCTCTCTCTATCTCCAATGAGCACATGCACCATGTAGGAAAAAAAGAAAAGAAAGAAAACTAACAAAAAGAGAGCTGGAGTAGCTTTACTAATATCAGACAAAATAGACTTTAAGTCAAAAACTTGTTACAAGGGACCAAGAGAGGTTACCTAATGATAAAAGGCTTAATCCATCAAGAAGATATAACAATTATAAACAGATATTCACTTAACAACGGAACCCTGAAAATGCTTGAAGCAAAAATGGACAGTATCAGGGGACCAGCAGTTAGCGTAATGGCTATGTCGCTGGATTCCCACGTAGTCGACCGCGGTTCGTGTCCTGGACCCGGTGGCTTAAAACTCACGCCGGGCGCGTGTGCGTGCGTGCCCAAGATCCCGAGAGGAGAATGGAGGAGAAGGGATTGCAGTGTGACCATCCCCCCAGGGGGTGATTTCTCGCTTTCTGTCTCTCTGTCTCTCTCTCTCTGTCCGGCGAGCACATGCGCCCTGTAGCGAAAACTTCTCAAAAAAAAAAAAAACAGAGCGTTATTTAAATGGGAC
Organism: Tupaia belangeri chinensis; assembly: GCF_000334495.1. Classification (NCBI taxonomy): domain Eukaryota; kingdom Metazoa; phylum Chordata; class Mammalia; order Scandentia; family Tupaiidae; genus Tupaia; species Tupaia belangeri. The sequence goes on from NW_006207202.1 coordinate 1,270,032, forward strand.
TCAAATATCCTTTTGTATGAGTGTCTGATTGAGAGTAATAATAGGGTTACCTCTGAGTAGCAGGGACAATCGTGGTTAACAGCTTCACATCAAAAGACCCCATCACCCCACTCCTCAACCCAACCTATCCTTAAAAAAGTAAGGATATTGGGAACCAGGAGTTAGCGTAATGGCTATGTCACTGGATTCCCACGTAGTCGACTGCGGTTCGAGTCCCGGACCTGGTGGCTTAGAACTCATGCCGGGCGCGTGTGCATGCATGCCCAAGATCCCGAGAGGAGAATGGAGGAGAAGGGATTGCGGCGTGACCATCCCCCCTGGGGGGGTGATTTCTCGCTTTCTTTCTCTATGTCTCTCTCTGTCTGTCTGGCGAGTGCATGTGCCCTATAGAAAAAAAAAAAAAAACCAACTCTCTCTCTCAAAAAAAAAAAAGGATATTAGATCAATAACCTGAACTTCCTACTTAAAGAACAAAGAAACAGTTGAACAAAATAAAAACAAGGTAAGCAAAAGGGAGGAAACAATAAAGATTAGAATAGAGAGAAATGCAATAGAAAAGAGAAAAATCAACAGAAAGAATAAATGAAAGCAAAAGTTGGTTTTTCAAAAAGACCAACGGGGAGGCCAGCAGGTAGTGTGGTGGTTAAGGCAGCTGGACTCCACATGGCCAACTGCATGTTTCAAGGTCTGACCTGTCAGCTTGAAAAGCACACCGGGTACACGTATGCCAAAATTTCGGAGAGGAGAATGGAGGAAAATAATTTCTTACTTTCTATTTCTCTCTCTCTGGTAAGCACATATGCCCTATAGCAAAAACTTTAAAAAAAAGAAAAAAGAAAAAAAAGCTAACAGGGCAAACCAATTGGTGTATGGTTGAGTCAGCTGGGCTGCTAGATTTTATATGGCTGACTGGGAGGTTTGAGTCATGGACCTCCCGGGTTTTTGAGAAACACAACATGCTAAGTGCATGTGTGTGCATATCCAAAATCCTGAGAGAGGAACAGAAGAGAAAGGACTGTGCTGTGGACATCCCCCAAGGGGAGTGATTTCTCACTTTCCCTCTCTCTCTCTCTCTCTCTCTATTTCCCTCCAGTGTGTGCATGCACCCTATGGCAAAACTAAAAAAAGGAAAGGCCGACAAAATTAATAATCCTTTAGTTAGTTTGGCCAAGAAAAAAAGAAGGAAAACTCAAATTACTAAATCAGGAACAACAGTAGGGAAATACTATGAATAATTTTGTGCCAATCTAAAGGCTATAACCTAGATAAATTCCTAGATAAACTATCACAACTAACTCAAGAAGAAATAGAAAATCTGAATAGATCTCAACACAAAGTTAAATCAGCCATTTAAAAACTTCCAATAAAGAAAAATCTAGGACCAAATTCCTTCCCCAGTGAATTCTTTCAGATATTTAAAGAAGACTGAACACTGATCTTTAAAAATTGCTTCCAAAAAATAAAGGAGGAGGGACTAGCAGTTCGAGTAATGGCTATGTCGCTGGGACTCCCACGTAGTCGACTGCGGTTTGAGTACCGGACCCGGTGGCTTAAAATCACACCAGGCGCGTGTGCGTGCGTACCCAAGATCCCGAGAGGAGAACAGAGGAGAAGGGATTGCGGCGTGGCCATCCTCCCTAAGGGGTGATTTCTCGCTTTCTGTCTCTCTGTCTCTCTCTCTCTGCCTGTCTGGTGAGCGCATGCGCCCTATAGCGAAAACCTCTCAAAAATAAATAAATAAATAAATAAAAGATAAAGGAGGAGAGTATACTTTATAACTCATTCTGTAAGGCCATTATTACCTTGGAATTAAGGCCAGACAAGGACATTGCAAAAAAAGAAATCTGCAAACCAATATCCCTTACAAATATAGATCCAAATACATTCAATGAAGTATCAGAGAATCAAAATCAACAACATATTAAAAGGATTATGCATCATAGCCAATTGATATTTATCCTGGTAATGCAACATATGAAAATCAGTCAATGTTGGGTCCAGCAGATGGCAGAGCAAGTCCTGGACCCAGTAGCTTCAAAATCAGTGGGTGCATGTTTGTACATGCCCAAGATCCCAGGAGGAGAAGGGACTGTGACATGACCATCCACCCTGAAGGGTGATTTCTTACTTTCCCACATGTTTCTGTCTCTCTCTGGTGAGCACACATGCCCTAAGGCAAAAACTTCAAAAAGAAAACCAGTCAGTGTAATATACTATATTATTAGAATAAAGGAAAGCAACCACATGATCATCTCAGGTGATGCAGAAAAATAACTTGACAAAACCAACCATGGTCAAAACACTCATACAACTAGGAATAAAAGGAAACTTCCTCAAGCTGATAAAGGGCACCTATGAAAATCCACAGTTAATATCATACTTAAAGGTGAAAGACTAAAAACTTTCCTTTTAAAAATCTGTAACAAGATAAGTATATTTGGCCTTGCCATGTCTATTAATCATTTTACTGAAAGTTTCAACTAGGGCAATTACACAAGAAAAAGAAATAGAAGGCATTCAATTTGCAAAGGAAGAAGTAAAACTATATTCATAGATTGCATGACCTTCTATATGGAAGATTGCTAATAATCCACACAAAAACTATTTCAGTTAGTAAATTCAGCAAAATTGCAGGATACAAGATCAACATACAAGAATCATTTGTGGGGCTGGCAGGTGGCATGCTGGTTAATGGTGCTGGATTCCCACGTGGCCGATTGCAGTTTGAGTCCTGGATCTGGTGGCTTGCTTTCTTGCTTTCTCTTTCTTTCTGTCTTTCTCTGGCCAAAATTAAAAAATAATAATAATAACAATAAGTGGAGGGACCAGCGGGTAGTGTGGTGCTTAAGATACTGGACACTCCCACATGGCTGACCACAGTTAGAGTCCTGGACCTAGTGGCTTGCTTTCTCACTTTCTCTCTCTCTCTCCCCCTCCCTCCTTCTCTGGTCCGATTAAAATAAATAAATAAAGTTAAATAAATCAATTATTTTTTAAAAAGCAATAAATGGAAATAAATATTTTTTAACAAATCATTTGTATTTCTACACACTAGCAATGAACGATTTGAACACAAAATTAAGAAAACAATACCACTTACAATACTATCAAAAAGAATAAAATACTTAGAAAGATTTTTAAATTAAGGACATGTAAGACTTGTAGACTGAAAACTGTAAAACGTATTGAACAAAATTAAAGACCTAAATAAATGAAAACACATTGCAAGTTCACAGATTGAGACTTGATATTGTAAAAATGGCAAAGTGACCTATAGATTCAAGGTAAGCCCTACCAAAATTCCAAATGCCAGTTTCTTTTCTTTTCTTTTCTTTTTTTTTGGTAGAAATAGGCAAGTGAGGGGACCAGCAGTTGACATAATGGCTATGTCACTGAACTTCCATGTAGACCACAGTTCAAGTCCCAGACCCAGTGGCTTAAACTCACGCCGGGCGTGTGTGCATGTGTGCCCAAGATCCCGAGAGGAGAATGGAGGAGAAGGGATTGCAGCGTGGCCATTTCCCCTGGGTGGGGGAGGATGTGTGTGTGATTTCTCGCCTTCTGTCTCTTTGTCTCTCTCTCTCTTTCTGGCGAGTGCATACACCCCATAGTAAAAACCTCTACAAAAAAAAAAAAAAGAAGAAGAAAGAAGGAAAGAAAGAAAAAGAAATGGGCAAAGTGATTCTAAAACTCATAGGGAATTGCAAGGGATCCAAATAACCAAATCAATCTTGAAAAAGAACAAAGCCACAACAAACTCACACTTTCTGGTCAAACATTTTAAATAGCTACATATCAAAACAATGTAGTAGCAGCATAAGAACAGACATATTGATTATTGCAATCAAATAGAGTCCAGAAATAAACCTATACATTTGCCATCAATTAACTTTCAACAAGACCATTCAACAGGGAAAGAATAATCTTTAAAAAAAAAAAAAAATAAGTGTAGGGTGCCAGCAGTTAGTGTAATGGCTATGTTGCTGGACTCCCACATAGTCGACCACAGTTCATGTCCCGGATCTGGTGGCTTAAAACTCACGCCGGGCGCGTGTGCGTATGTGCCCAAGATCCCGAGAGGAGAATGGAGGAGAAGGGATTGTAGTGTGACCATCCCCCCTGGGGAGTGATTTCTTGCTTTCTGTCTCTCTGTCTCTCTTGGTCTGTCTGGCGAGCACACCTGCCCTATAGCGAAAACCTCTCAAAAAAAAAAAAAAGTGTGCAGACAACTGAATATTCCACATGCAAAAGAAGAAAGTTGGACTTTTACCTCATGCCCTGTACAAAAATTAACTCAAAATAGATCAAATTCCTAAGTGCAGCCACTAAAGCTATAACATTTTTAGAAGAGTACACTGGAGTGAATCTCATGAACTTGAATTTGACAAGGTCAAAAGTTGTTAAAAGTGTTTAATTCATCAAATTAAACAACTTTTTTTAATGAGAGAGATTTTTGCTTCTAGGGTGTGTGCACTTGCTGGGCAGACAGACAGAAAGTGAGAAATGACCCACTAAGGGAGATGGCCACCATGCAATCCCTTCTCCTCCATGCTTCTCTTGGGATTTTGAGCATGCATGCACATGCACCTAGCATGAGTTTCAAGCTGCTGGGTCCAGAAATTGAGCCATGGTCAATCACATGGGAGTCCAGCCCTTAACCACTATACCACCTGCTGACCCCTAAAAAATTTCCATGCATCAATGAATATCATCAAGAAAGTAAAAAGACAACCCACAGAATGAGAGAAAATATTTGTCAATCATGTATCTTATCTAGAATATATAAAGACTCTTATAACTCAACAAGAAGATAAATGATCCAACTAAAAAATAGAGAAAAAATGTGGAAGACATTTCTCCAGTGAAAGTATACAAATGGCCATGAGAAGATGCTCAATGTCATTTGTCAATGGGAAATGCAAGTCAAAATTACAATGGGATGCCACTGTGCACATACTAAGATGGCATTAATATAAGTAAATAAGTAAAAGTTTTAGAAATTAAAAAGGTGACTTTTACACTAGATCAATTTTAATCTCAATACTAGGGGAAAAAAAAAGACTGGAAGGAAATGTATCAAAATGATAACTTCTGCTGTTCCTATTTTTTTCATTGCTCTGTAGTTTCCTAATAGTTTATAATAAGCTTGTAGTACTTCTGAAGTGGAAACAATAATAAACTTAAATCTCCCTTGTCATTGTCTAAAATAAGCCTCTTAAACTTCAGTGTGTACATGAATCACCAGGGAATCTTGTTCAGAAGTGGAGTCTGATTGAGTAGGTCTAGGATGGGGCCTGAGATTCTGCATTTCTAACAAACTTCCAAATGATGTTGATGCAACTTAGCCCCAGACCTCAGTTTGAGAAGCATGGCCCAGAAGTTGGCAATACAAGGGGATGGACTGATTAAACATTCACAAAAGGTGAGAGATCAACAGAGAAACGGCTGCTGCTTCTGGACCTCCTCCAGGAGCCTATATAGCATAGGACATGTTCCCCTACACACACACACACACACACACACACAAAAAAAAAAAAAAAAAAAAAAAACAGAAACAAAAACAAAAGCAAGCAAACAAACAAAAACCTTGCCGATCTGAAATCATATTTAACAGGATATCCTGTATTTTTATTTGTTAAGTCTGGTCATCCTACTCTGGTCATCTGACTATTGGGTCAACAGTCACCGATAGACCTTGCTCCTCATCTGGCCTGCCTTAGTGCCATCCTCCCAAACCTATCCCTGCATCTGTCCACCAGAAATAGGTGGAAAATCCTTTCTATTCCCTAAGAGGTTTCTTGATGAATGAATGACATCATTTGTTTGTTTGTTTTGAGAGGTTTTTGCTATAAGGCGCATGCGCTCTCCAGAAAGACAGAGAGAGACAGAGAGACAGAAAGCAAGAAATCACCCCCCAGGGGGGATGGCCACACCGCAATCCCTTCTCCTCCATTCTCCTCTTGGGATCTTGGGCACGCACGCACACGCGCCCGGCGTGAGTTTTAAGCCACCAGGTCCAGGACTTGAACTGCGGTCAACGTGGGAGTCCAGCAACATAGCCATTATGCTAACTGCTGGTCCCCTTTGTTTTCTTTTTTTAATTCTCAGAGAGTGCATGCACTCTTCAGAGAGGAAGAGAAAAAGAGAGAGAGAGAGAAACTTTCTCCAGTGGGGCATAGTCTTGCCACAATCCCTTCTCCATTTCTATATCCCATTGAGATTTTGGGCAGAAGTGCACATGTACCTAACATGTGTTTCAAGGCTCTGGGATTAGGATTTGAATCAAGATCAGCCATGTGGGGCACCAGCAGTTGGTGTAGTGGTTACATCGCTGGACTCGCACACGGCTGACTGTGGTTTGAGTCCTGGACCTGGTGGCTTGAAAATCATGCTGAGTGAATGTGCGTGCATGCCAAAGATCTGAGGAGGAGAAGGGAAGAGAAGGGATTGTAGCATGGCCATCCCCCTGGGGGTGATTTATCACTTTCCCCGGTGGGGTGGCCATGCTGTCTCTGTTTCTCCCTCTTTCCAGCAAGCACACACACTCTATGTCAAAAATCTCTTAAAAATAAGACCAGACATGTGGGATCCAGTTCCCTTAAGAACTAGGCTACTGACCCAGCCCCATTTCTTTCCTTTCTTCTTTCTTTTTTAATTAATTATTTCTTGAGAAAGAGAGACAGGCACTCCCAACAGGTTCCTCACACCATGAGCCACATTCAGTCTCAACTAGCCTGGATCATGGGCACACACATGTGCCCAGCATGCTCAAGGAGGTCGCAGGACACAACCCCAGAACCTTTCCCATATGGATCTGATAGTGTTACCACTGCACCAGCACCCAGCCCTAGATGACATCATTTATGCCGAGTGCATTGTTGGCACTCACTAAGTATTCAAGTTGTAGAACTGCTTCTTTTCCTCTTT
>NW_006207202.1:1276968-1297223 GCF_000334495.1 Tupaia belangeri chinensis
ACAGCACTAACTGTAGTTGGCATTTAGTGCATGCCTGGGGAACCAAACCACAGGAACATCCTCAAACATCGAGACCTGCATTGACTTGGACCTACGACCTTTTTTTTTAAGAGGTGTTTGCCTTAAGGCGTGTGTGCTCGCGGAGAGAGGGACAGAGACAGAGACAGAGGGAAAGTGAGAAATCACTCCTGAGAGGATGGCCATGCCACAATCCCTTCTCCATTCTCCTTCCAGATCTTGGGCACATACACTTATGTGCCTGGTGTAATTTTCAAACCACTGTCCAGGACTTAAACCAAGATCGGCCATGTGGAGTCCAGTGACATAACCGCTATGCTATCTGCTGGCCCTAGGTGACCTACTTTTACTCCCCAGCTCTAACTCCTAATTCTTTGAGACTTCAGGCAAGTCGTATTCCTTCTCTTGCCTCAGTTTCTTTGTCTGCACAATGAGAAAGTGTCAACATTCTCTCATCACACGTCAAACTTAACATGTCCATTTGAGATGAGGAACTGAGCCTACTGACTTGCCGTGAATGTGTGACAGCCCATGCAGTGCTCTGGGAGGGGACCGACTCGTGATGTTCCTCCGCCTCGCCTGCCCATGAGCCCCAATTTTGAGTTGGTGAGGTGGGTGGGGAGGATGGGTCAGTGCCTCACCTGGCTGGCCTTAGAGAGGCAGAGTCCATGGGGGTCGGGGCAGCTTGGGGATCCCAGCGTTCTCCCTGAGGTGGTGGTGAATCCTCCCGTCTTGCACCTCAGGTCGTGCTGGCTCTGGCCTATTCCATGTTATTCTGCCGTCATAGGCAGGACTCCCTGCCTCCCTGGTTCCTGTTGTCTTTTCTGCAGTGGCCAGAGCTCATGAGCTCATTTCTTCGATGCTGAGCCTACTCAGTCCTCCAGAGGTCAGGGCTGCCTGAGGTCGGGGTAGAGCTGTTGTTCATCTATTTTGCTTCCAGGCCCTGGACTGGCAGTGTCTCTTCTCTCCCCTCTCCAGTTACACCAAGCCCCCTTATTTTCTTTCTTGATTTCTGTCCTGTTGTTCTGTGATTAGCCCAAGAGATGGGTGTAGGCTGGTGGATACCCTACATAGAGTCAGGAGGCAGCATCTCGGCCTGGCTGGCCCAGCTCAGGGCCCCTGCCTATTGCCCCCAGCCAAACTGGGTCCCCTTCTTCCTGCCCAGCTGAGCCACCATGGCAGGCCCTCTGTGATGCTCCTGTTGCCATGGTGATCCTGGGTGAGAAGGTTATGGTTCTGCATCTGGAACCTTCACCCATCTGCCCAGCTCTGCTCTGCTTGGCCCAGAGATGACTCTTTACGGGGGACTTGAGAACGTGGGCCCTATGGCAGTCAAAGTCTCTTCCATGCATCCCCCAATCCTTTAAACCTCTCTTCAACCACAGGAGAGACCATGACCCCAACAGCTAAGACTCTACCTCTCCAAAACTGACCTCTGCTGCAGAAGGTGATGGCAGGTAGCAGAAAGGTCACAGGGTCCCAAATCAGAAGACCCAGGTTCTAGTCCCATGTGCTTTTAACTGTCGCCGAGGACAACGTGGACCTCGGGTGTCAGCGTCCTCCTCTGTAAGATGTCAATAGGAATGCTATACTGTCCCTCAACAATGCCTCTGTTGACTTTTGCAGGGCAGCTCCCCTGACATGTAATGCTCTCCCATCCTTCTCAGCTCAGTGAACTTCTACTCACACTTCAATACCCAACTCAAATGTTCCCTTTATGAAAGTTTTCCTGATCTCTATGCCCTGGGTACAGATCTTAGGCCTTGCCATTCTGAGTTAGAGCTATTTCATTGCTTCCCTGGCTTTTATATGATTATGAATCGTCAGAGACAGGAGTCAGATCAGGCTCCGTTCTGGCACCAGAATGATTGCTTTGTGGAATGGAACACAGAAGGCAGCAACTCCAGCTAGACTGAGCACCACTTTTGTAGGGCCAAGTCTGGGGTCCTTATCCAGGTATGACTTGAGGTTCCTCATCTTGTTTGTTGTGGCTTTATTGGGCACTTGAGCTATGCCTGGCGGAGACCATGACTTGTGGCTGGTGGTGCCTGTCTCAGCTTTGGGGTGAGGCCGGGAGCAGCAGCCCTTGGGGTGTCTAGGGGACATACTGGGCATCAGGCACACAGAGCCTGGGGCAGCACTGTCAGGAGGTCTGTTGGGGCTCCGGGGTATTGCCAAAGAGGCTTGGTTCAGTGAGAGGGAGGAAGGACTCCGGTGTCCTTCAGCCCTCTCTGGTGGCTCTGTGGTTGCTAGTCAGGACTGGGGAAATGAAGGAATCTTCCAGTGCCAGCTTTACCGGCTAAACTGACCCTGCCCGGTGGACGAAGCCTCCCTGACCAGAGCCGGCTAGTCAAGGGTGCCCTCTAGTGTCACTCTGGGTGAGGCGGGAACCTGTTTCCACAAGGCAGGATTTTTTCACTTGTTCCTTCAATGAACAGAGTAAGCATCATTGTGCCAAGCATGGTGCTGGGAACATGTTTTAACTTCTATTTAAAAATATACGTATTGGAGCCAGCAGGTTTTGTGGTGATTAAGGCGCCGGACTCCCACATGGCTGATCATGGTTCGACTCCCAGACCTGGTGGCTTGTTTTCTCACTTTTCTTCTCTCTGTGTTTCTGGTGAGTGCAAATGTCCTACAGAAAACTTAAATAATAATAGTGACAGTAAATAAAATAAAAATTTTAAATTAAATATAGGTATTACTCATCTGCTATGTGAAAAGCTCTCTCCTGAGGGTCAGCATGTGCTGGTGGGGAAGAGGGAATCGAGGTAGGGAAACATCCCTCACAGCAGTACTGCTCAGCCCAGGCTGTACAGAATTACCCAGAGAGCTTGAAAAAATACTAACACCCCTGCCCCGTACCAACTGGATCAGGATCTGTAGGGGTGGGGGCTGGGTTCTCCTGGTTGTAGATGTTCTCTGGGGTAAGTTTGCCGCCAGCCAGGCATGAGAGACACTGGTTCCCATCCACCATTTTAATCCAGTTGCCAAGGTCGGTGTTACTGTCCCATTTCACAGATGAGGTGCCTGAGGATCAAGCGAATCTGCTCATTTCCCTGTTCTGGTCAAGAACAGGGAGGGGGTAGCATGGGAGGCAGTCAATACTCCCACAAGGCTGTCCCTGTCTCTAAGACTTTATTAGTCCCCAGTCTATTAAGGTGCTCTGTTAATAACAACTGCTTTATTGTTTTCTGTGATTAGAAAAGTACCCAAGGTCACTGCACACGCTTTTTCCCCAGGCGGAGAATTATAAAGGCAACAGTGAAGGGAAGAGCAGCCACTGGCAGTGGCCACATTGTTTACACTTGGGGAGGGGGCCTGAGGGGGGTTTCCGGGAGGGGAGGGACAGATGGGAAAAGGATGGATGGGGAGAGTAGATTTATTTTAAGACTCAGGGACACATTGTAAATCCGGGCTGGAAGTGTGGTTCCCAAGACGTTTTACATCATAATCTGCAGTGTTTGATAAAAAGACAACATCCCCAGGGCCACAGAATCAGACTGGAGGAGAGTCTGACAAAGCGCACATTGATAAACATTTCAGGAGATTCTTTGGGCCACTAAAGACCCCTGCAGCTCCAAGCATTGCTCTTTTCATTTATAACAGACAAGAAGACCAGCTCAGCTGTAGCTCAACCATTACTTCCAGCAGCTTAGGAGAGTCTGGACTGATGTAATTTATTGAATCGGCCGCTGAGATTTTAACCAGCTGTCCTTGGGGATCTGGGCACATGCTCCTATTTTGCACTGGCTCACTGCAAACCAGGGGTGCTATGTCATTCCCCTCCAGGGCGGCCCACAGATACACCAACTCCCCCCCCCACCCCCAGCCTCCTTTCTCCATCCATTAAGCAGCCTGACAACCAATCAGAGCCAGAATAACCTATGATGTCATCAGCAACCAATCAGAGCTCCTCACAGAATACACTGTGTTCTGTCACTCTCATTGAGGTGATGAAATTCTAAAGTAATATCGTCCTTTTCAGACAGGAACCCATAGGCAAAGAGGAGCAGCTATTAGCCAGGGTCACCACACCCGGGTGGCAGAGCTGGGACAGAAGCCAGGGCTTCTGACTGTAGCCCAGTGCTCTCTCCATAGGCTACAGGGTTGCTGAAGGCCCCAGGGCCTGGACGATGGCTCTATTTCCTTGGGTGGTTCCAGGCACCGGAGTTGAGGTCCAGAGCACCTCCTTCCCCAACTCGCCCTGTGAGACCATAAGGACCAAGACACAGGTGGAACAGATTCCTCATCTTCTGGGTTGTAGGGCTAAATGGTGCCAGGGGCCTCCAAAAAGTTCATGGAAAATGTATAAATTAAGAAAATTGTATAAATTATGAAAATTGTGCAGGGTTTTCAAAATGTTTTGCACCAAAATAAACTCATACTTTAATTCAGTTTTCCATGAGCTTTCTGAAGTCCCCCACCTCCCCCCCCATAGAGAGGGGGTTGCTCTAACTTCCAGTCCTGGTCTCCACCCAACGCCCACCAGGAAGGAATTAAAGGGGCCACGCTGGGCTGTGCAGGTTGCTGCTTAAGAGCAGATTACAGAAAGGGGCCAAGACAAGAGCCCCTTTGTGGGGTCCCAGCTTAGGGAGTCAAGTGACTGCTCAGCACACTCGTGGGTGGTGCCAGCCTCTAAGTGTGGGCAGGGGCACTGGCCACAGAGAGTCCCACCAGTCCAGAGGCCAGACCTTTTGGGGAATCGCCTGACCAGCTCGGAGCCCCACCTGTGAGTAAGGGGTACCCCAGGCAGATTGGGATGAGCTTCAAGGGCCTTCAGGGAGGGTGACTATCCTTGAGTATGTGTGTGTGGTGCATACACATGGGCAGTGCAGGTGCATGGGCTTCTGTATGTCTGTGCAAAAGCCTTGTGAGAATGAGGGTGGTATGCACCGGGCATGGAGAGACAGCTGGTGTGGCTGCATCGGAGTAAGTGGAGGGAGCTGGGGGCCCTGTCATTGCTTCAGTCCCTTTTACTGAGCACCTCCTGTGAGAACACAAGAGGGGCTTCTCTGCACAGAAAACAAGCAGCACGTAAGCAGAGGCCCCGTGTCAATTCATTTCAAATAGTGCCAAGTGCTGTGTAGAAAAATCTAGCAAGGTGAGGGGACAGAGTGTGGGTGGCCATGACACTATTCCCGGATAGAAAGGCTGGGAACATCCTTTCTGAGGAGGGGACCTGAAGTGGGAATGAGCTATGCAGCTCTCTCAGGAAGGGGGTTCCCCAGGCAGGAGAATCAGCAGGTGGAAAGACCCCGGAGTCACCACCCAGTCAACATTTGAATGTCTGGGAATAGGAACACAGTGGTGGGGGGCTGGTCCAGCCCCTAACTGCTTCTCATTCCAGACTGGTGAGGGAGCTTGAGAGGCTAGTGAGCAAACTGGGCTTAGAGCACTGCCAGGTGCGTGGGACCTGAGCTCTGTGTGCTGATGTTGCTGTGGTCACTGCCTTTGTCATCAAATGACTTTTTAAAGAAATGTTTTTGCTATAGGATGTGTGTGCTTAACAGAGACAGAGACAGAGACAGACAGAGAGGGAAAGTGAGAAATCACCCCCCCCCCGGGGGGGAATGGCCACCCTGCAATCCCTTCTCCTGCATTCTCCTCTTGGTATGTCAGGCACACACACACGTATGCCTGGCATGAGTTTCAAGTCACCAGGCCCAGGATGCAAACCATGCAGTTGGCCATGTGGCATCCAGCTGCCTTAACCTCCATGTTATCTATTGTTCCTGTCATCACATAGACTTAAGGTCACAAGTCAACACACAGACCTCGGGCTGGGCAGCCCAAGGCTCACTTTCTTGGGCTCCCCCCTCTTACAGTCAGTCAGAGCTGGGAGGCCTAGGAGCCACCTCGCCCCCCTCCCAGTGTCCCAGTGGGAAGAAGGCTGAGGCCCGGAGCAGGGAAAGATCCTGGCTAAGGCCACACGTGAGTTCCAACTAATGTCTGACCAAGGCCTCCAGTCGCCATGACCTCTGTGTCCCCCTCTGTCTGTTCACCAGGACACAAGCCCACCTGCTGCAGCCCAGTGCTGGGCCATGACGGTCACCTACTCAAGCCAAGTGGCTAATGCCCGCTTAGGCTCCTTCTCCCGCCTGCTGTTGTGCTGGCGGGGCAGCATCTACAAGCTGCTCTACGGCGAGTTTTTCATCTTCCTGTTGTGCTACTACAGCGTCCGCTTCATCTATAGGTATGGGAGGCTGGGCTGGGGCTGGGCTGGGACTCAGAGACCCCCCAGGGGCCTCTAGACAGCTAAGGGGCCAACGTGCCTGTGAACTTCGAGGCTGAGCTGAGCTCCTGGCCAGGCCCTGAGGGCTACAGCAAAACATGAAGTCGGCCTGAGAAAGTGGCAGAACTCAAACCAGGAGGGTCTGGAACTCCCTTTCGTCCATGCCAGGGAGAGGCTCTGAAACTCAGGCCTTACCTGGTCCCACTAGGCAGGCATGTTTCACTGACTCCCACGTGGCTCCCAGGCCCAGATGGCACATTTAAAAAATACATAATTCAATATGAAAGTTCATCTAAATGAAATGTAGGGCAGATGTAATCATGGAATATCTGACAGCATTTTAAATTGATAAAGCGTCAATGACTACAGTGCATAGAAAAACATCAAATACATGAAATTCTTGAGTTCATATTGATACTAATAACAAAGCACATTGATCTGCTTTAGTTGTTACTAGGGTAACTTTTTAAAAATTAGACTTTATTTATTTATTTGTTATAGGGTACATGCACTTGCCAGAGAGAGAGAGAGGGAGAGACAGACAGGGAAAGTGAGAGATCTGGGGGGGATGGCCACACTGCAATACCTTCTCCTCCATTCTCCTGTTGGGATCTTGGACATACACATAGACACCTGTTGTCATTTTCACACTGCCAGGTCTAGGACTTGAGCGGTGCCACTGGCCATGTGGGATCCTGTGCCTTAAACTCCACGCCACCTGCTGGCCCTAGACTTTATTTACTAGAGCAGGTTTGGTTCACAGTGAAATTGAGCAGAGGGTATGGAGAGTTTACCGATAGTATGCACCTTGCCCCTCCGTGCCCACGCACACCCACAGGCTCCCACTCACTATGAAAACCCAGCACCACAGTGGCACGTTTGTTACAGACGTCGATAATGATCTATCATCACCCAAAGCCCATCATCAACAGGAAGGGTCACTCTGGGTGCTGTACAGTCTGTGGGTTTGGTCACAAATACCCATCACAGTATCATCAGATAGTTTCACCACCCTAAGAATCCTACACGCTCTGCCTACCCATCCTTCTCAGGCATACACACACACACACACACACACACACACACACACACATATTAGAATTATTTTATTCTAACTTTATTTATTTACTTATTTTAATTTGATCAGAGAAGGAAGTGATAGAGAGAGAGAGGGAACGTGAGAGAGCAAGCCTACAAGTCTGGGACTCTTGACAGCGTTCAGCCACGTACAACAATGGTGCCCAAAACGGACTTTTCAAGCAGGACGTTTCTCATCACACCTAACCACCCCGAGACCCTCCGCTAGCCTGCCCAGGTTCAGGCTGCTGAAAAGCAACCTGGATCTGCCTCGGGCAGAGCAGCGGCAGTCAGTCCAGGAAGCAGCCGCTCCCCTACCTGGGCAGGGCTGGACCTGGGACAGTCTCAGAGCCCGCCCGGGCAAGGTGTCCGCGTATCTCTGCCCCCATCCCCAGGCTTGCACTAACAGAGGAACAACAGCTGTTGTTCGAGAAGCTGACTCTCTACTGCGACAGCTACATCCAGCTGATCCCCATTTCCTTCGTGCTGGGTGAGTTCCCCCTTCCGGCTGTTCTGGGTCCCTGCGGCCGCCCAGGCTCCAAATGAGCCCTTTGGACCACGAAGAACTGGCAGTGGGGAAGAGGAAGGCCAGTGGTATGTGGGTGCCTCTCTGCAGTTTAGGGACATGTGTGCAGCCAGAGACTGGAGCTAGACATCAGGAAAGAAGTCTGCCCGTTAGCACTCAAGCCCCATTTTCTTCTTCTGCGATTAGCGCTGACATCATTGTCCCTAGAGCCCCTGCGCAGGAGTAGAGGGAGTCTGATGGATTTCTGGGATTGGCAGAAGGGACCCTATCCCCATCCCCACGCCTTCTCTGGGAGAGATAACCCTGAAGGCCCTCGTGCCTCCACGCGAGGCTCCGACAGGCTTCCCCTCCCGAGCGCCTTCCAGGAGGGTCGGGGCAGGCGCTGCTTGTATTAGAAAGACGCAGAAGCAGAGGCGTCGCCTGGCGCTGGGCTCTGGCCACAGCCCGGCCCTTCGCCCCTCGCCCCTCCTCTACCCTTCTTGCCCAGGCTTCTATGTGACGCTGGTCGTGACCCGCTGGTGGAACCAGTACGAAAACCTGCCGTGGCCCGACCGTCTCATGAGCAAGGTGTCGGGCTTCGTGGAGGGCAAGGACGAGCAAGGCCGGCTGCTGCGGCGCACGCTCATCCGCTACGCCAACCTGGGCAACGTGCTCATCCTGCGCAGCATCAGCGCGGCGGTCTACAAGCGCTTTCCCAGTCTCCAACACCTAGTGCAAGCAGGTGGGCGGGGCCCGGAATGCCCGGGCGGGGTGGGGCGGAGCCAGAGCCGGAGGGGCGTGGCAAGAGCTTGAAATGGGTAGAGCCAGTGACCCCAGGACTTGAGGACTGGGTGGAACCAAGAGTGGGGTGGGGCCAAGACGTGGGGACCCACCTCCTAGCTGGGTGGGCGGAAGCCAGAAACCTCTCAGAGGCTAGGGGGTTTAGGGCATAAAGATCCTTGAGGGATAAGGGAAGGGGTGAAGGCTTGGGAACTGGTGAGGTACAGAGTCTCCTTCCTTCTACCCTTCCTCCTCCTGATCTCTGGTTTGCAGTCTGGAGGTCTTCGACATGGGTCCCTGGCCTCCCTCTTGGCCTTGCCTAGCTTGGGTGTGGTTAATAAGACAGACCTCTCCCACGTGCTCAGCCCAGCGCAGCACGCAGTGGTCCCTCAGTAATCTTTTGTTGAGAGAAAGAGGATGCCAAAGAAGCCAAGGTCGCGTTGGCCTAGCAGGGCCTGGCCTGGTCACCAGCTGCCAGCCACTGGCCTGGTCACCAGCTGCCAGCCACCTTCTGCAAGTTCTCCTACCCACTGCCTTCTCCACTCTACCACAGGCTTTATGACTCCCGCGGAACACAAGCATTTAGAAAAACTGACCTTATCACACAACATGTTCTGGGTGCCCTGGGTGTGGTTTGCCAACCTCTCAGTGAAGGCCTGGCTTGGCGGTCGAATTCGGGACTCTATCCTGCTCCAGAGCCTGCTGAATGTAAGCCCACCACCCAGATGGGGCTGGTGCCGGGTGGGAAGGGTTATGGCTCAGGCGAAACAACATTTCCCAGAAATAGAAAACTCCAGCCCGTGAGGGTCTTCCCAGAGCACACTGCGGGGTTGTAGGGTATGTTCCAACAGGATTCCCCACCCCTTTGACGGTGCCTGTTCTTTGCCCCTCTAATCTTTTCTCTAAGGGAGACTGTGGTTCCTTTTTGATAGCGACAAGGCACAGAGAGGTTTAGAGAGCTGCTCCTGACCACACAGCCAGTCTGGTGTTGGGCGAAAAGCTGAGGTAAGGGGAGGCAATGACAGTGGTCAGAACCCCATCCCTTCTGCCCCCAGGAGATGTGCACCTTACGTACTCAGTGTGGACGCCTGTATGCCTACGACTGGATCAGTATCCCGCTGGTGTACACGCAGGTGAGGACTAGGCCGGTGAGGCTAGGAGTACGCAGGAAGCAGCCTACAGTGGGACGGTCCCATTAGAGGCTGAATAAAAGGCTCGCCTGGAGAGTTGGGTCTTGCCTTTGAAGGTTCTATCTAGTGTCGAGTTCTAAGAGTCCAGTTCAGCAGAGGCAGTGCGATTACTCCCATTTTAAAGACAAAAGTCCTGCGAGTGTGAAAGTCACAGCAAGGCCCGGAATGCCCAGCCTCAGGAGCTTGCCGATCCCGGCGTCCCTGCAGTGCCCTTCTCTGCCGCTGCGTCCTCTCTCTCCTCCCAGGTGGTGACTGTGGCCGTGTACAGCTTCTTCCTGGCTTGTCTGGTTGGGCGGCAGTTTCTGAACCCAGCCAAGGCCTATCCCGGCCATGAGCTAGACCTTGTGGTGCCTGTCTTCACATTCCTGCAGTTCTTCTTCTATGCTGGCTGGTTGAAGGTGAGCCTCTTTCGGACCCCAAAGGGCTGTCCGTGTGGCCACAGAGCATCCTGAGCGGCCTTGCTTATCTAGGGATGGACAGTCAGGAAAGGGGAGTGTCATCTGGAGAGTAGGATGCTGGGTCCTGACCACAACCCTTTGGCTTACACGTTCCCTGTGTTTCATCTAAACGAAACTGAGACCCAAAGAGGGAAAGGACTGCTCAGGGCAGATCCAAGGCTCACCTAAGGCCCAGAACTTGGCAGCTGTGAGAGAGAGAGGGACAGCTCGGTCAGGCCAACCATTCAGTACCCCCTCCAGAGAATGTTCTCCAGACGTTTGTCCAGAATGAGGGGAAGTCATGGGATAAGAGTGACAGTAGCTGGGCTGGCAAGTGGCATAGTGGTTAGGTTGTTGGCCTCCCACATGACCAGATTTGGCTCAAGTCCCATACATAGTGGCTTAGTTTCTGTGTGTGTGTGTGTGTTTCTGCCTGGTGAGCACATGTGCCCCATAGCAAATTAAAATAATAATAATAATAATAAATAAAATTAAAAAAAATGACTGCAGGTTGAGTCCTGGATCTGGTGGCTTGAAACTCATGCCAGGAGCATGTGTGTGTGTATGTGTGTGCCCCAAGTCCCAGGAGAGCGGCGGAGGAGAAGGATTGTGATGTAGCCATCTCCACGGGGGGTGGTGGTGGTGGTGGTGGTGATTTCTCATTTTTCCTCTTACTGTCTTTCTTCTCTGACAAGTGCATATGCCCTATGGGAAGAACAACAACACAAAAAGCCCTGAGGGAAACCAAGCCCCTGTCCTTTTCATACCACATCCAACACGTCTAACAGGGATTCTTTTTATTTTTTAATAATTTAAGTATTTTATTTATTTATTTATTTTAAGAAATTTGACCAGAGAGAGCCAGAGGGAATGTGAGAAAGCAAGCCACCAGGTCCAGGACTTGAACTACAGTCAGCTGTGTGGGGGTCTAACGCCCTTAAACACCAAGCCACCTGTCAGCCCTAGCCTGGTGTGGTTTAAGCTGTTGGGTCTGGGGCTTGAACCACAGTCAACTATGTGGGAGTCCAGTGATGTAACCATTATGCCATTTGCTGGTCCCTCTCTCCACCTCTTTATCTTTCCTCTCTATTTCCCACCAACTCTTCTTTTCTTTTTTTCCTTTATATTTTGGTAGTGGTGGTGTGAGAGTCCCTCTTTCCCCTCCTAGTCTGTGTCTGTCTCTCTCTCTTACACACATTATATTCCCTCTATACCCTCCTTCCAATTATCTTTGGATTCTACAAATCAAAACAGGAAACTGCTAGAAATTCTTCAGGGTGCTCCAGTGATTTACAAGATGTGCCCTGGACCCTTAACTCAGTTCATCACCTCTGCGGCGCTTTGTCAGGGTATTTTAGGGATTCATATCCAGGAACCTGCCCACCTAGACTTGGGCAAGAAGTTGCCTAGGCCAAGGCTTTACAGCTAGCAAGTGGCATAGCTGAGCCAGGCGTGTCTGGCTCCCCTTTCACTCTCTTAGCCCTATAATGCAGCTTAGCCTCACCATGTATCTCTGTCGCATTAGAAAATATTACGAATAAATTAATGTTGGAAGGCAAAAATGAGAATGAGATGAACGAGTGAAATAATGCAACTCTAGGTAAGATATCTGAGGTGGGAGAGAGAGTGACTCATCTGAGTGACAAACTCAGGGCTAGTGGTGGATATTTGGAGAGACTGGCTCAAGAAAGTCAGAAGGAAAGGCCATGCATGGGGTGCCCACGTGTGCAGGGGGCTGGAGCCGCGCACTGGGGCTTTGAGGCAGTCGTCAGGCAGGAAGGGCATCATGGGAGTGAGCAGATGGCAGGGAGTTAAGGTTCAAGGGCAGGGAGCAGGGTTCCAGGGAGTTCTACCTGGGGGTTTCCAGCGTCTTGCTTATCCCCAAGGTGGCAGAACAGCTCATCAACCCCTTTGGAGAAGATGATGATGACTTTGAGACCAACTGGATCATTGACAGGAACTTGCAGGTATGGGGGTAGAGGAGGCTGCACCGTGGGTCCTTCCCAAACTGGAGCCAAGTTCCTACAGGTCTGCAAGGAGACCTCACAGTGAAGTGTTGTGTCCCTTCACCTTCCCTGCCCTGAAGCCAACCACTCACCTTCCCTGCCCCGAAACCAACCACACACCCACAGGATTCTCATCTGGCGGTGGTGGTGGTGGTGGTGGTGGTGGTGGGGCATCGGCCTCTCCATTTCACAGGAAAGGAAGAGATTCAGAGAAAAGGAAGTGACTTCTCCAAGTCATCAGGCACATTCCGAGTCCTGCCGAGTTGATCTTTCTGTTGGACTTCTCTGCCCTGTGCCCAGGTGTCTCTGTTGGCTGTGGATGAGATGCACCGGGACCTGCCTCCGATGGAGCAGGACATGTACTGGAATGAGCCAGAACCACAGCCCCCCTACACGGCTGCTTCCGCCCAGTCCCGTCGATCCTCCTTTTTTGGCTCCACCTTCAACATCAGGTGGGCAGTGCCAGGGAACTGGGTGGGAAACCCAGCAAGTGCAAGGGCCTGCCCGAGAACTTAAAACAGCACTAGTTAACTTGTGCCAGTGCTCACTAAGTGCCAGGCATTGTACTGTGCTCTTTACGGATATTATTTTATTCTTCCCAGTAACCCTGGTTTGCTAGTTCCAATTTTTAGATGATTAAGTTCAGGTCCAGAGAGGTTCAGGAAGTCGTCCTGCCACTGGTCATACGTAGGTAGCAAATGGTGTATCTGGGCTAGGTATGTCTATTCCATCTCAGCACTCTTACCCCTTACCTGTGCTGCTTAAGGATCTCTCCAGCTAAAGGGTTCTTGGGTTCTCTTCCCTTGTCTAGATTTGGAAACTGAGGCACAAAGAGGAAAGAGGTTTACTCAAGGCAAGCCAGTGATGCAGTGGAATTTTAGATCCTGATTCCTGATTCTGACCAGAACTATGTTTCTTAACGAACTGTTTGGATAGGGAGTGGAAGTAGGGGAAGGGGCCTCTGGGAGGGTGGGGTGGGACAGCAAACATGTCCCAGAAGGAGGCCACATTATCACAGTTACCTCCTGAGTAGACGCTGTCCTGCAGAGTGAAGGCCTCAAGTCATACATGGCAATCAAACTTTTCTCCACATAGTCTCATTTCCCTAATTTGATCAGAACCCTTCTTTTTTTTAAAAAAAAAAAAATTAAAATCTTAATTTATTATGATTATTGTTTTTAAATTTGCTATGGGGATGTGTGTTCACCAGAGAGAGACCGAGAGGGAGGAAGAGAGAGAGAAAGTGAGAAAGCAAGCTGCCAGGTCTGAGACTCAAACTGCATCAGTCATGTGGGAGTCCAGCACCCCACCCGCCATGCCACCTGCTGGCCCTGATCAAATCTTTCTTAAGCTGCAGTGGGCTGAAGGGCTGTCCCAAACAGTCCTATCTTTCTGAGATGACAAGAGTTCAGAGGGCTTGGAAAGTGACAGAGGTCAGGGGCTGTAATAGAGGTTTTCTTTCACAGTATCCAGGGCTGTTTCCTCCCAGTTCTTTGAAGATCCTAGTAAGCTGTAACAAGCACCAACTAGAGTCCATGGTTACTGTTCTAAAGGGTTGGAAAAGTAAGAGCATGAAGGCTGGGGGGCTTGTTGGGATCCGAAACATTTCTGGAGGACACCTTGATCCCTGCATGGTCTGTGGTCCAGCAGCTGGAGGGGAACAGGGCAAGTGCATATAGAAAACACATAGACTGTGCCTTCAGGGAATGCACAATTGAGGAAGCTCAAACCCAAGGTCCAAACCGGATACCAGGCACTGGGTAGCAAGCTGCCAGGTCTGAGACTCAAACTGCATCAGTCATGTGGGAGTCCAGCACCCCACCCGCCATGCCACCTGCTGGCCCTGATCAAATCTTTCTTAAGCTGCAGTGGGCTGAAGGGCTGTCCCAAACAGTCCTATCTTTCTGAGATGACAAGAGTTCAGAGGGCTTGGAAAGTGACAGAGGTCAGGGGCTGTAATAGAGGTTTTCTTTCACAGTATCCAGGGCTGTTTCCTCCCAGTTCTTTGAAGATCCTAGTAAGCTGTAACAAGCACCAACTAGAGTCCATGGTTACTGTTCTAAAGGGTTGGAAAAGTAAGAGCATGAAGGCTGGGGGGCTTGTTGGGATCCGAAACATTTCTGGAGGACACCTTGATCCCTGCATGGTCTGTGGTCCAGCAGCTGGAGGGGAGCAGGGCAAGTGCATATAGAAAACACATAGACTGTGCCTTCAGGGAATGCACAATTGAGGAAGCTCAAACCCAAGGTCCAAACCGGATACCAGGCACTGGGTGCCAAGGAGCGGGACAGCGCATAGGATAGAGGACACCTTGGCTGTGCGGGAGGTGGCCTCCAGCTGGGCCATGCTGGAGCTGGCCTTAGAGCCTGGGGAGAATCTGGACTTGGGTGAGGACTGCCACACTCTGGTAGATAAGCTTTCTCTTGCAGAGTGAAGGGCTTGGGCTTCCAGGAAGCCAAACTTCTCTTTTTGGGTGTTGCTCCCCTGTTGAAACCATAAATGCCTACCTTTGTCCACTTGAATGACTATACCTGGGGTTGTGCTGATGCCTGGAGTTAGGACTTTTTAGAATTATTATTATTTAGAGTTTTGCTATAGGTTGTGTGTGCACACCAGAGAGATAGAGAGACAGAAAACAAGGAATCACCCCCACCCCCACCCCAGTGGGGGATGGCCATGCTGCAATCCCTTCTCCTTTATTCTCCTCTTGGAATTTTGGGCACGTACACACACATGCCTGGTGTGAGTTCCAAGCCACCGGATCTGGGATTTGAACTGTGGTCAGCCATGTGGGAGTCCAGTGATGTAACCATTATGCCATCTGCTGGTCCCAGAGTTAGGGCTTTTAAAGGGAAGGAGCAAGTGATGAACAGGTCCTTAAATGCCAGGCCAGGGAGTCTGGATGTTTAACTGTGGGCAAGAGGGAAAGAAAGGACAGTGAGGTTAGCTGGCCTTGAGGGACTAGTCAGGGATCCTGATGGATCCTCAGAGTGGTGACAACTGAGGCACTGTGAGGAAGACTGTGACCTTAGGCTTGGGCCATGGGGAAGCAGAGGAGAGGGTAAAGGAGAATTAAGGTCAGGCTTTGGTCCTTTGTCTTCCCACAAAACCCTGAGTCTCCCCCTTCTTTCCAGCCTGAATAAGGAAGAGATGGAATTTCAACCAAATCAGCAGGAGGAGGAGGATGCTTACACTGGCATCATCGGCCGCTTCCTAGGACTGCAGTCTCATGACCACCATCCTTCCAGGATAAACTCAAAGACCAAACTCCTGTGGCCCAAGAAGGAAGCCTTTCTCCATGAGGGCCAGCTCAAGAACCTCAAGGGGGCCAGACAGAATGTCAGGGCACTGGAAGACAGCAGAGCCTGGAAGCTGAAGATGGACGCCTTCAGGTCGGCTCCACTGTATGAGAGGCCAGGCTACCACAGTGCCCCGCAGACACCCCTCAGTCACACGCCCATGATCTTCCCCCCTGAGGCTCCCTCGAGGCTGCACAGCATCACGAGCATAGATGCCAAAGACCAAAGCCTAAAGCCTGAGACATCTGGGACTAAGGATAGTTTTGAATTACTCCCCAAGAGTGATGGGGCCTTGGTGGAGCATCCAGAAATATGTCACGTAAGGAGGAAAACTGTCGAGTTTAACCTGATGGATATGCCAGAGATCCCTGAATGTCCTCTCAGAGAACATTTGGGAGAGTCAACAAGTGACATACACACTATACTCAAAGATCATGCAGACCCTTATTGGGCCTTGGAAACCAGGTATGTCCACTCAAACCAGGGTCACTGCCTTCTCCTGTATGACTCAGTTCCCACCACCCTCCCTTGCTCTGAGCCTACCCTTCCATGACTTCCTGTGGTTCCATTACTGCCAGAGCATGCTAGACCTCTGCCTGGAACTGGCTTGGGGTATGCATCTGGCCACATCGGCAAGGACCTGAGGAAGTTGAGAACCTTAGCTCATTTCACCCAAGTGCCTAATGTCACCAGGAAGACCTCCCTGGGATCCAGGTTAAGGATGAAGTTCCACAGATAGGAGCGATGCTAGAGGAAAAGCTACCACAAGGATGGCAGGCCAGGCTTAGATGGACCCGTCATCATGGGGCCCAGCTTACTGAGCAGGGACAGCTGGCAAAAAAACCCATGGGGGCTCTAGTTCATACCCTGAACTGTACTCACTGCTCAGCTTAGCTGGGTGCTGGCAAATGAGCACTTCCCCATAACCGCTTGTGCTGGTACCTAAGCACCACACAAAGGGTGGCAGACTCCACTGCCTCAACCCCAGAAACTGAGATGTGCGGGTATCTCATGGACCATCTGCTCAGTGCCTTAGGACCTCACCAAAATACTTGTGAATTTTGTCTCTTTGAGGTCAGCCCTAAGCTGTCACAAAATCGTTTCCGATTTCCAGAACACTTCACACGTTAGAAATATATCTACACCAAATCATGGTGTGGGGAGGAAGTGTAACTTCTCATTTCTAAATTCTCAAGTAGTTATTTTTGTGGTCAGAAGACTTAGCTATTGTGATGGAAAACTATTTAAAGGGCAACGATTTCAGTTTTACTTCTAGGGCTAAAGAGGACTTTTACAAACCACCTGTGACTTGTTCAGGCAGAGTTAATATTTAAGGTGTCTTCATCTTTATCCTACTGCAAACTTGGCATTGAAGTGAAGGTCCATTCTATCCTCACGTTGTAAACTCTCAAATTCTCAACAGGGATGAAGCTCGTTCCTAACCCATTTCCTAAGGGGATGCTTCACGGCCTGGTCTTCACCTGCATGTACACCAGCAGGACACTGATCCACTAATAGCCACACAGCTGTCCACACTGAAGAATATCACGACAGCCTGCGTTAAATGGTTTAATGGATAAAAGAACCCGTAGTCTAAGACTACTTCAGCCTTTAAATGCCTTTCATACATAAAAATTGTGAAAGCTAGAATGAAGCACTGAAAATACACAATTCAGTTATCAGGAGTCCTTACTCCTGTGACTCCCATACACCCCACACCTGGTTATCCTTCCCAAACTGAGTTTAATAAATACAAATATTCTCCTAGACATTTCATTTTAATCAATGTAACTGAAATTGAATCGCGCTACTAAAATGCAACTGCCAGCTGCAACGGTGCAGTGGTGTTCCATGATCCTAAGGCAGTGATGTCCTGATTCGTGTCCTTGAGGTCTCCTGGTACACACTGTTCAAGTGTGTGCCGGTGACCCTGCCTGGCTAAGGCTGAGGGTAAGATAGCCAGCAGCATGAGGACTCCGCAGGGTGTGTTTCGGTCTCTCCCTCTAAGAAGACATAAACTTAAGATGGACTAGACAGGTTTCTGGCCCATCCCAAGATTTCAAAAACAACAGCTGGGTACCAAATTTCTTTATTTGAAGGAATGGTACAAATTAAAGAACGTAAGTGGATGTCGTGGTACAACTTATAGGAAACGTAGAAGAAACCCCCAACATGCATGCACTGCCCTGGTGAGCAGGGAGGTCACCCCGTGGCCCTGGGGAAGTTAGCCTCAAGCTTAGCTCTCGTTATCACTGTCTCCCAAGGTGTGCTTGTCAAAGAGATACTCTGCCATGCCAGATTCCGGGGCTCCCATCTTGCGCAAGTTAGTTACATGGTCACCCAATTCTTTGATGGACTTCACCTGCTCGTTCAGGTAATGCGTCTCAATGAAGTCACACAACTAGAAAACAAAATTGGGAAGAAAAGTTACCAGTCAGCTTTCCCAAGCCCTCAAACAAATGATTTCCATTTCCCCCTGGATTTCCAGTACTTACATGGGGGTCGTTTTTGTCAGTGGCCAGTTTGTGCAGTTCCAGTAGTGACTGATTCACATTTTTTTCCAAGTGTAATGCACACTCCATTGCGTTCAGCCCATTCTCCCAGTCATCGCGGTCTGGTTTCTGAATGAGAGGTGATTAGGTCAATGCATCTGCAGTTTCTACCAATTAACCCACCGTAGGTCATGACATGAGCACCCAACATCTGACCACCACTTTGGTAAGGGACATCCATGTTTTCCTGGATAAGAGCTCCTAATTTAATACTTTTGCAATATTATTTATTGCCTACTTTACTTTAGATGGTAGGCCTAAATGGGCAAAAGCCCAGTACTTGTCATTGTATAAGGAAAAACTTCTAGCCTGTGAGTGATTTCAGACTCCTGAGCAATACTAGATTATGAACTACGTTGCCCCCCTCAGATGTTATGTTCACCTTAATATCCTGAAGGAAGATGCGGCCACCTCGTTGATTCTGCAGCTTCATCAGTTTCTCAGCATGTTCCCTTTCCTCGTGAGATTGGTGGAGAAAGTATTTGGCAAAGTTCTTCAAAGCCACGTCATCTCGGTCAAAGTAGAAAGACTGGAAGGAGCACATGAACATTATGTCAGAAATTCCCAAAGGAAGGCAGCTGTAACAGACCATCAGTAGTCAGCGTGAGGGAGGGAGTTAGTACCTGAGGAGGTGGGGGCAGGAGTGTTCCTGGAGTGAACCTAAAGGTGTTTCAGTTTCCACTCTAAAGTGGAAAATTAAAGATCCTTGACAATTTATTACTTCAAAGAACCTTCAGAACCCAAGAGCATGATGGGAATCACCTCAAACAATGTCCTAAGGGTCTCTGTTAGAGGAGAGGAAATTTCTTATGGCTAGTGCCAAAGAGGATTGTCTGAAGGGAGGGTGCTGGAGTCTTTACCCTGGACTATATTAGTCCTGTCTCCACCCCCCTTTCTAATCAACTTGTTAAAACATGGCTAAAACGAGCTCATGAGCTTGCTGGCTGTAGAGCAGATTGCTGGACTTAACTTATAAAGTTAATAAATCCTGTAAGATTGACAATTGTGGGCACTATAAATACACTGCCAGCAAAATGGAAAACTCTGATTTTTAGTTTTAGACCTTACTGTATTTGGGTATTCCTGAAAGGGAAGGGGAGTGGCAGAACCCCAGGCCTGTTTTCAGATCCAATTGGTGTCTATTTTCTTGGATACTCTGTATGATTGCAAGGGTATTCTAAAGATGATTCTGGCCATACTGCCTACAATCAGGATTTCACTGATAACTGGGGAGAAACTCTCGGCCTAGAAAATTGTTGGTGAACTATATCCAAGAACTACTAGATCAACTCCTGAGTCACAACTCCTAAACGTTTAGAATTACACAACAGGATAAAGAGTTAAGTACCGGAGGTGCAGGGATGGGTGACTGCAGAAGGGGAGATTTATACAGATATATGCTTCAATGCAAGTGGGACAGAGAGATAAGTAGAGCGGAGAGGTGGAGCCAGCTGCTCCGAGAGGGGTCGGCCCAGAAGAGATAAGCCACTCTGTGGAATAGCAACCAACCCCCAAGGTTGCTATTCCATACCAGTATCCAGCAGGCCCCGTCATATCCAAGATGGAAGTTGGATACCCAGGCAAAGAGAGGGCTCATGCTGCGTGATCGGAGGCGGCAGAAGGGATGGGAGGGCAAAAGTCCACCGTACTAACTGCAGCAAGATCAGGTTTGCAAGAGATCAAGCTCCCCTTAAATAAAGAGGGGTGTGCAGAGGCGGTCCTTGTCTATGAGGAAGCCCTCCCAGGACACAGCAGAAAAGGCCAACCGCCCAGACTCTGGGCCAGAGAAGTCCCGGGAGACCTCGAGCCGTCTCCATTTTCCAGCAGGGCGCACGGAGGCGGGGGAGCCCGCAGCCCCCCCCGAGCCCGCCCGCCCGCGCTCACCATGGACAGGTACACGTAGGAGGCGTAGAGCTCCAGGTTGATCTGGCGGTTGATGGCGGCCTCTGAGTCCTGGTGGTAGTTCTGGCGCACCTGCGAGGCGGACGCGGTCATCATGGCGGGTGGTTGAGAAGAGGCGGCGGCGATAGCGGCTGCGCGGCGCTGGGGCGGCGGCGGGGGCCTTGGAGGTGTCCGAGGACGCTGCGAGTTGATGGCGGAGGACGGGCTCTGAGTGGCCGGCCGGGGAGGGGGGGGAGCGCCGGGGTCCGGTCAAG
>NW_006207202.1:1298948-1299392 GCF_000334495.1 Tupaia belangeri chinensis
AAAAGGCCACCCGCCCAGACTCTGGGCCGGAGAAGTCCCGGGAGACCTCGAGCCGTCTCCATTTTCCAGCAGGGCGCACGGAGGCGGGGGAGCCCGCAGTAGCCACGCCTTGTCCCGCCCCTCGCAGGCCCGGGAGGCCGCGCCTGGCCCCCGCCCCTAGCCCGCCCGCCCGCGCTCACCATGGACAGGTACACGTAGGAGGCGTAGAGCTCCAGGTTGATCTGGCGGTTGATGGCGGCCTCTGAGTCCTGGTGGTAGTTCTGGCGCACCTGCGAGGCGGACGCGGTCATCATGGCGGGTGGTTGAGAAGAGGCGGCGGCGATAGCGGCTGCGCGGCGCTGGGGCGGCGGCGGGGGCCTTGGAGGTGTCCGAGGACACTGCGAGTAGATGGCGGAGGGTGGGTTCTGAATGGCCGGCCGGGATGGACGAGGGCCGGGTTGCGTC
>NW_006207202.1:1299474-1333764 GCF_000334495.1 Tupaia belangeri chinensis
AAAGGGGTGGGGGAGGGGCGGTCGCTCCGGACCAGGGGACCCTGGCCCTCTGCCTGTGGCAGATCTCATAGCTGGGAGGGGCCGAGCGTCCGCGGGGAAGAGGGCAGGCAGCGTTGTGGCTTTCGTGCCCGTTTAATGGGACTAGAGGGACGATGTAGAGATGTAGGATCCCTTGTCAGAACCTGAACTCCCGTGACTGCACAGAATCTTTGAATCGACCAGGAGAAGGGCTCCCAAATAGGCACCCCGAGGCTCTTGGCCAAGGGCATGTTGTTATATAAAAATCAAGGCTGTAGGGAGGCAGTTACTACACCCGAGGTAATTGCGTCGTAATGCAAATTGGAAAAATGGAAGGTGGAAACTTGGGAGTTAGGAGTGAGTCAGAAAGCTGGGCTGGGAAAGGGCACACTTTCTCTTCTTCAAAGTCTGGGACAGAGCAAGGGGCTGAGGAGCGGGGCCTCAGGCGGGTTTGGGCCTGCCCGGACCTCACTGAGTCGTAGGTTACAGGTTACGGGACTCAGAAGGTGGACCTGCCCACCCTTTGTTGAGAGCAAATATGGCTCCTCGTGGAGTTTATACAACAAAGGTTGGGCTGTGTTCCCAAGAGGCAGGACCGCCTTCCCCGAGGGAACAGAGGGAATGTTGGAGGGGAGCCACCTG
This sequence comes from Tupaia belangeri chinensis, assembly GCF_000334495.1. Classification (NCBI taxonomy): domain Eukaryota; kingdom Metazoa; phylum Chordata; class Mammalia; order Scandentia; family Tupaiidae; genus Tupaia; species Tupaia belangeri. The sequence continues at coordinate 1,300,135 of NW_006207202.1, forward strand.
GGCTTGAGAGAATAGCTGGTGGCACTTAAAACTCAAAGATAAAAACAAAACAAAACAAAAAAACCTCAAAGATAGATTTCGGGGTTAAAAGAAAGAAGAAACTAGGGTCTGGCCTGTTTATGGGCTCCAGGCGCAAGAGCCTGAGGCTTTAGATGCTCCTCCTGTGGGGAGCACTTCCCTGGGCGATCCTCAGAGAGAAGCTCCTGGGGCTGAATTGACCAGTGCCAGGTGCAAGGGGCCCTGGAGGGGCAGGGCCACCATGTGTGGCTTTGCAGCAGTGTCCCAGGCATAAAGGTTGTGAATTCCTGGGTGGCAGTGCTGGGGCTAGGCTCTACTCTTAGCTAGGTCCTAGGGATGTCTTGGCACAGGTAAAAACCTGTCAAGACTTTTTTTTTTTTTAAGGATATTCACAATCCTGCAGTTGGAAGCTGGACTTTTAGACCTTAACAAAAAAAGCAACTCTACTAGCATATTTTCATTTTATTTCTTTATTTTGTGAGAGTGAGAGCAAGAGAGAGAAAGCCAAGCAGGCTCAACAGAGTCTCACATCGGAGATCCCTTCCTGGCCTTCCCAGCCAGTCAGGGTAGTGGGTCCCCACTAGCCATGTAAGGACCCACTGGGGAACTGAACCCATGCTCTTCCATATGGATCTGGATCCTGCTCTGGCACCGGTTGAGCAGCTACGGTGCCACCGAGCTGGCCCTACAAATTGTTGATGGAATTACGGCAAAATCTCTTTCAGATCTGTAGTTTTCATTTTCAAATGAACATTACTTTCAGGGAAAATAACAGCTAGCGTCGCTAGAACTACAGTAAGTAAACAGAAGGCTCCTGTAAGAACATGTTGGACAGGGTACCTTATTCAGCCTGGGAGAAGAGATCAGAGAAATGATGCTCGAGCTGAGTTTGAAGAAAAAGTTAACAAGGTGAAGTGAAAGAGGGAGATGGGGAATAGAATTTCTTTTTCATTTTTGGAGAGGTTTTTGCTGTAGGGTGCGTGCGCTCGCCAGAAAGACAGAGAGAGAGACAGAAAGCGAGAAATCACCCCCCAGGGGGGATGGCCACACTGCAACCCCTTCTCCTCCATTCTCCTCTCGGGATCTTAGGCATGCACGCACATGTGCCCGGCGTGAGTTTAAGCCACTGAGTCTGAACCGCAATCGACTACATGGGAGTCCAGTGACATAGCCATTACGCCAACTGCTAGTCCCAGGGAATAGAATTTCAAGCAGAGGGTACAACATATGTAGAGGTATGAAGGTGTGGCTGTGCATGGTTTATTCAAGGCAGCTTAAAGTATGTTGGCCTAGAAAGTAGAGTACATATTGGGGAATGCTAGAAAGGGTGAGTTATGGGACCGAGATCAGGAAGGGCTGCGTGCCATAAAAAGGAGTTAAACTTATATCTGGAGACAGCATAGCGACACTTAATTTTTTTTTTTTTTTTTTTTTTTAGAAACCTTCTGTTGGGGACCAGCAGGTGGGGTGGAGGTAAAGGCGCCGGATTCCCATATGACCGACTGCATGGTTTGAGTCCTGGATCTGGTGGCTTGAAACTCACGTCAGGCATGTGTGCCCAAAATCCCGAGAGGAGAATGAAAGAGAAGGGATTCCCCCATTCTCCGGGAGGTGATTTCTCTGATTTTTCTCTTTCTCTCTCTGTCTCTGCCTCTCTCCAGTGAGTGAACACACACTATGGCAAAAACCTTAAAAAAAAAAGGAAAGGGAAAAGAAACTGTGTTGAATGAATAGAAACACTATTAGGAAAAGATTTTAGCAAAGTCACCATATATAGGATGAAAGTATTGGATAATTGGAAAAGCCATGATGCATTTTTGCATAGAAAAACAGAAAACCATATCTATCTAGCTGTCTGTTTGTCTATCCATCTATCTATACACACACACACATACACACACACACACACACACACACACACACATACAAATCATTCTTTTTATAAGGACTTTTTTTAAAAAGAATTATTTTTTATTTAACTTTATTTATTATTATTTTCCAGTTTGATCAGCCAGAGAGAGAGAAAGTGAGAAAGCAAGCCACCAGGTCTGGGACTTGAACCGTGGTAGACCATATGGGAGTGTCCAGCACCCTAACCACCATACCACTTGCTGGTCCCGAATCAGGACCTTTTGATAATTTTCCCTGCTACTGTGGATTGTAAGCTCCCGGAAGGCAGTATTGCTTCTTTGTTCCTGCACTCGGTGCAGCAGTTTGCAAGGTACTTGTTACCTGGTGCTCAGTACCTGTTGCACAAGTAGATGGATACATGCTTGAATACAGAGGATGGAATAAGGTCAGGCAAAAGTGCTGGGTGCCGGGTGGGAAACAGCAGCCCTAGTTTCAGTGAGCAGAGAATAACAACAACAAAAGAACAGACTTCAGGAATACCGAGAAGACAGGACAGAATGCTATGATTCATTAGTGTGGGGGTGGGTTGGAAGGTGGGAATGGATAAGAGACCCTCTCTCCCAGTTTTCTGGCCTTCGCCAGCTGGCTTGTTGCTGTCAATAACTGAACAGCATGTACAGGAGGAAAAGCAAGTTGGGACAGGGCTGTTGGGGCCAGTTTGTTTTGGGGCTGATCTGTGGTGTTCCAGAGCATCCAGAACATCCATGTTGACAGGGCGAGCATCAAGTTGGATCCCACCAGAGGGGAGTTGGTCTGCTGCAGAGAGTAAGTTTCATTGATCAGTTTTGGCTCCATTCTTGGTTAAACACACGTGGAGCTGCAGTGAATATGATAGCAAAACTGAGGGACAGCTTGTGTTGTAGAAGGTTGCTGGGGCAGGCTGGCTGGAAAGAGAGGGGAAATCTTCTGTTGGGCATATTTGCGTGTATCCTTGGGCCCGCTCCCCACTTTCTGGGAATTCCAGACATCAGAACCTCCCTTTCTGAGCCTCCAGATTCTTCCAAAGCTGTGGCTTGGTCTTTGAACAGTTGTTGACTAGAATTCTGCCTGCCCCTCCCCCGCCCAAACTCCTCGTGACTTCAAGGAGGCGGGAGTTTGGCTGGCCTCCAGGGTCAGCCGCCTCCTAGGGCCTGAAGGGAGGGACGCAGGCACATGAGCTAGGCCAATTGTTTCTGGAGGATACTAGCTCATTCCAGAGCAGCAGAGGGCAGGGGTGGGGAGTGTGGTACCCGATCTGCTGTCCCACCATGACTCAGCACTTTACTGGTCTGGAGGGGCTGGGCTGGGGCTCCAAAAGTGCTTTGTCATAGAGGAAAGGGGCAATGAGAAGGTCTGGCTGTGTCTTCACTGTGCGGAGAGGGAAGGAGAGTCTCCCTCCTCATCAGTTTCCTTTCCTTTTTTTTTTTTTTTTTTTTTTTTTTTTTTCACCTTCAGGAGGTGGGGGGAGAAGAGGGTGTGGAGAGTTGGGGATGAAGAGGTGTGTGAGAGAGTAAACCGCCAAGTCCGGGACTCAAACCACGGTCAGCCGTGTGGGAGTCCAACACCTTAACTAGCACAACACCTGCCAGCCCCTCCCCACGAGCTTTCTTTTTTTGTTGTTTTTGAGAGATTTTTACAATAGGACGTGTGTGCTCACCAGACAGAGAGAGAAAGTGAGAAATCACCCCACAGGAGGAATGGCCACACTGCAGATCCCTTTTCCTTCATCCTCCTCTAGATTTTGGACATACACACATGTGCCCGGCATGAGTTTCAAGCTGCTGGATCTGGGACTCAAACCGCACTCGGTCATGTGGGAGTCCAGCACCTTAACTACTACGTCACCTGCTGGCTCCCCTCCACCAGTTTTCTAATGGGACAAAGACTGGAGGTGTTTTTGCCAGAAAGGGAAGAGCTAGGCCAGTTGTTTCTGGAGGATATTAGCTCATTCCCTACTATGTGACTTCGTGCCTCATGGTGCGTTCTCAGCCAATGTTGGGCCCTTTTCCTTCACGGAGTCGTTGCATTGCGTTTACAATATATGATTCTGCAGTTTAGGAAACCATGGACTCTGGGAATATTCATGCTTGGGAGGGATGTTAGATTCCAAATCACTGTGGAAGGTGGGATAAGGAGGTGAGACCCCCAAGGAGGTGAGGGTCGCCCCAGGCTATAGAGTCACTGGCAGAAGCACAATAGGAAAATGGAGGGCAGGGTGGGAGAGAGAGCATGGCGTGGTTGTTAAAAAGGGTAATGGTTTTTGGGGTGTGTTATATGAAATAATATCGTGCAAGAAGGAAGAGCCCCAAATAGTCCCTGCAAACTGATAGCAACGAAAGAAAAATCACGGAGCTGGAAACATAGATGAGGATTGGGGAGAGAATGGGTGGAGTGATATTTTAAATGCTGAGCTGATGTTTCGATGTTTGGGATTTCCCTGAAATAAATAAAGTGAAGTGTGCAGGAAATCAGAGCTCCGACATTCAGAAACTGGAAAAACAATGCTAAGTCGGATTTGGGTACATTTCTGGATGATGCAACAATGATTCAGGGAGTTTTTCCTTAAATCATTTCTTGAAAGCCCGTGAGGCCACATGTACTCAAAGTAGACTTAGGATCCTCCTCTTCCAGAGATCAAAAGTCACCACTGGAAGCTCAGAGAACACCTGCAAATGGAAATCCTCCCGCACTTCCCCCCATTTTTAAAAAGGCAACTCAGGCTTTCCTGCCTCTGGGAAACTTTCCCAGATGCTGGCCGGGGCAGCCAGCACTCCACACCTCTGCCAGACTGTGTGGTGTGGGGCCCTGGCTGTTTATTTGCCCATCGGCCTTCCTGCTGGACTTTGAGCTCCGTTTTACACTGTGTGCCTAACCTTAGCAGAGCTGGGGAACCCTTCCCGCTGTAGCAATTCACAGCTTGGTGACTTTCCTCTGGAATGGTTGTGCTCCGTGGAACGTCCAGTCTACCTTCAGACTATTTGCCTCTGCGGGGTCTTGTGTTTGATAGACCCTTGTGGTCTCCTTCTCAGTAACCCCTTGGGTATCTGACAACATCCTAGAAGCTTCAAAGAGACCACCTGGCCTCTCTGAACTTTGATTTCTGTATTTATTTAGAGTCTCTGGAGCCAGCCCTCCCCAGGTTACCTTGCTGTCTCCTCCTATCCCCCCACCCATCCTCTTCACCACTCACAGTTCATATTTCACCGTATCAGCTAGTACCCAACCACATGGCATGCCTTCATCACCCAGTCTGGGCTCAGCTGACCAAATCAGGAGAGGCGTAGCTCAGCAGAGGTGGCTGGAGTGGAAAGGTGGGAAGCAACAGCCAGTAGCTTCAGAGAATGTGAAAAGACAAAAGCAACTTGCATGCCTTGGGAGGGGCCTTGGCAGCCAGGAGTGGAGGGTGCCTGGGCCTCTCCAGATGCAAACATTCATTCACTTTGCCCACACCCAGAGAAGACTGTAAAGCACAGTCCCTTGAATAGTGGGGAAGGTCCAGGAGTTGAGAGAGAAGACTTAAGCAAGAGGTCAGGCTGTATGTACCCTTGTAACAGGATGTAGGGCATAGGAGACAAGACAGAAACTAGCTCTTAGGAATCTGAGAGGCCAGCAGCTCGGGGCAGAAGGGCGGGCAGAGGTCTGGGGCTGACAGGCTGGGAGTTAGCAGATGGAGGTAGGGAAGGAAGTGGCCAGGTGACATTCCTGCCCCCAAAGACAGTTCCTTAGTGCAGTCAGGACAAGTGAGCATGTCTAGTGAGCTAATGGTTAGCAGAGGGGAGTCCAGAGTATCCTATGAGAGGGCCAGGACCCAAAAGACCTCACCAGTAACATGGAGGAATCTCAGTCAACCTGTGACTGATCCCAGCATCCTAGGCTCCTAATTTCCTGCCTGTCCTACTGTTATAGTCTAATTGGTGAGAAATAAGAGGACATCTAGACATAGTCAAATTTATTGGAGTTTCATTGAGTAATTGGCCGGTGACTGTGGGAGGACTCATGTCTCCCAAAAAACCTGCAGCCCCAGTGCAGGGAGAAGGGCGCTTATGAAGGCAAAAATTATGTTCTTTTTCAGGTTGGTTGATTTGATGATCACAAGAACAAAGAGCCCTGGGCTTGAAAGTGTAGGGGGTAGGGGCTTACATTGTAGAAGTAGTTTACAGGAGCAAATAAGCAGGTTAATCATTCCTAAGGGTATGTTCCATCCCTACCTAAACACAATGGAATCTTAATGGTTTTTATGGCTCAAGGCAAGGGGTCTGGCGACTGATGATTATATCACTAAGGAACATCTTAGAGTAGAGAATTTTGGGTTATTTAGCAAAGACAGTAGGAGTTTTAATCACTTTAATCGCTCTTGTTTACTCTAGGCAAAAGGAGAAGGCAAGTTTCCAGTATAGAGAGGAGTTCAAAATGGAGGTCTACTTGACCACCTCCTGCTACTCCACCCTTGCTAACTTATCTCTTTTCTGTCTGTCCCAGCGTCATGCAACGCAAAGGTAAGCATTTCACCAAAGTAAGTGTTCTACTTCTCCTGTTAAAACTTCTCAAGAACTCCCTACTGTGCTAGTGATACCATTGTGACTTCTCTGTGTGGCCCGAGGCTGTTCCCATTTACTAGCTACCCACTCCCCTCAACTCAAACCCCCTCCTTGGGGCCTCCTCTCCAGCCTAAAAGTGTTCCGTCTGCACCTTGGAACTTGGTACAGCTGGTCACGTGGCCTAGATGCCTGCTACTGACTTTTCTGCCTGAAAAACTACCCAGCCTTCAACACCTAGCTCAAATATCCTCTGTGAGTCTTTCCTCACTCCCTCCCAGAGGCAAGAATTTCCTTTTTTTGTTCCTTTCAGTGCTTTCAACATGTCTCCACGGCCCTACCTGATAGCACCGACCTGCTGTGTACCTGCCTTCCTCACTGGACCGGGCGCTCTTGCCCTATTCACCTTGGCAATGCCTTTCTCTCCCCCCACCTCAGTACTCAGGAAAGTGCCAGACTCACAGACGACCGAGAAACAAGCATTACACTTATTTACCTTCTAGCCCAGCTCTTACTCACCTTTCCTGTTATTGAAGGATAGGCCCCCCCCACCCCTTGCCTCATAGGTCTGGTTTTTCCATTTTTACTTAGGTTAAATTGAACCCTTTCTACCTCCCACATGGAAGATGTAGAGAATAAGCGGGTCTTTCTGGGGTTTGAGGATTAGTCCCTAGCAGAGATCTGAGGACACTGCAAGGCAGTGGAGTCTGGGACCAGCTGGGCCATGGAGATGGTGACACCATGGTCACATGCTCCCCAGTTCTAAGGACTAGATCCCCTTCCCTGCCTCTGTGGCCAGAGTGTTTCCTCAACTGGAGGAATTCGTGGGCTGTCACAGGGTCAGTGGAGGAAGTGACGGAGGAGTGATTGGTGTAAGACCAGCTCACTACTACACAACAAAGCCATGCTTCTTGGAGACAGGCTGGAGTGTTCTCGGAGTTGTTGTCATTCTGTAAATATAACATGGTGGGCGTGACGCAAGAGGGCTTACACAGAGCAAGCTGACACCTTTGTGGCTGAAACTGACAACACCTCTGAGGAGCAGGTAGGGTAAGGAGCCTTGCTGTGAGCAGTGTCTTCCTTTTCCAAAGGAGGAAACTAAAGGTCGGAGAGGTTAAGCGTCTGCCTTGCCTAATGTTGTCAGCTGCTGACAGACAGGGTTCTGACTGGAACTCGGATCCCAGCTATGGGGCAATCTTCCAAATCTGGGCCTAGACGCAGCTCTGATGGTAATTCTGAAACTGGGCACAGTGCATGGCCCTTGGCCTCGAGGCAAGGAGGAGGATGATCCTCGAGATTGCAGTTGCCCCGAGACCTCTGAGGTACCCCTGTAGATAGCGAGCAGTCCTGCAGCCTGTCCTCCAGACAAGCTAACATCCCTTTGACCAACTCCAAGGCACCCATCCGAGTGGGAGCTGGTGCTTTCAGAATAGTTGCTGTGAGTCCACAGAGCAGAGCTGTAATCGGGGTTCTGCAAAATTAATAGGCTGATTTGTTTAGCAACTCGAGACCAAGCATTTGGTGGGAGTTTTGTGCTACTTTCTCTCTCTCTCTCTCTCTTTTTTTTTAAGGGAGATTTTTGCTATAGGGTGTGTGCACTTGCCGGGGATGCGTGCACACACACATACACACACACACACGCACACACACACACACACACAGATAAAGTGAGAAATCACCCTCCATGGGGGATGGTCATACTACAATCTCTTCTCCTCCATTCTCCTTTTGGGATTTTGGGCATGTACGTACACACAGCCAGCATGAGTTTCAAGTTGCCCGGTCCAGAACTCGAACTGCAGTCAACCATGTGGGAGTCCAGCACCTTAGCCACTACACCACCAGCTGGCCCCATTTTGTGGTTCTTTAAAATGCACTACTGGGGGCCAACCAGTGGTGTGGTGGTTAAGACAGGAGGGCTAGAGCCCACATGGCCAAACTGGTTGTAGTCCCAAACCCGGTGGCTTGTAAAACATACTGGACGTATGTGCATGTGTGCCCAAAATCCCAAAAGAAGAAATGAAGAGGGGATTACAGTGTGACTGTTCCCCGTGGGGAGGGGTGCTTTCTTACCCTCTCCCCAGTTTCTCTCCAGGGAGCCCATGCACTCTCCAGCAAAATTTTAAAAATTTCTTTTTTTTAGAGAGGTTTTTGCTATAGGGCTCGTGTGCTCGCCAGAAAGACAGAGAGAGACAGAGAGATAGAAAGCAAGAAATCAAATCACCCGTTGATTTGATGATCACAAGAACAAAGAGCCCTGGGCTTGAAAGTGTAGGGGGTAGGGGCTTACATTGTAGAAGTAGTTTACAGGAGCAAATAAGCAGGTTAATCATTCCTAAGGGTATGTTCCATCCCTACCTAAACACAATGGAATCTTAATGGTTTTTATGGCTCAAGGCAAGGGGTCTGGCGACTGATGATTATATCACTAAGGAACATCTTAGAGTAGAGAATTTTGGGTTATTTAGCAAAGACAGTAGGAGTTTTAATCACTTTAATCGCTCTTGTTTACTCTAGGCAAAAGGAGAAGGCAAGTTTCCAGTATAGAGAGGAGTTCAAAATGGAGGTCTACTTGACCACCTCCTGCTACTCCACCCTTGCTAACTTATCTCTTTTCTGTCTGTCCCAGCGTCATGCAACGCAAAGGTAAGCATTTCACCAAAGTAAGTGTTCTACTTCTCCTGTTAAAACTTCTCAAGAACTCCCTACTGTGCTAGTGATACCATTGTGACTTCTCTGTGTGGCCCGAGGCTGTTCCCATTTACTAGCTACCCACTCCCCTCAACTCAAACCCCCTCCTTGGGGCCTCCTCTCCAGCCTAAAAGTGTTCCGTCTGCACCTTGGAACTTGGTACAGCTGGTCACGTGGCCTAGATGCCTGCTACTGACTTTTCTGCCTGAAAAACTACCCAGCCTTCAACACCTAGCTCAAATATCCTCTGTGAGTCTTTCCTCACTCCCTCCCAGAGGCAAGAATTTCCTTTTTTTGTTCCTTTCAGTGCTTTCAACATGTCTCCACGGCCCTACCTGATAGCACCGACCTGCTGTGTACCTGCCTTCCTCACTGGACCGGGCGCTCTTGCCCTATTCACCTTGGCAATGCCTTTCTCTCCCCCCACCTCAGTACTCAGGAAAGTGCCAGACTCACAGACGACCGAGAAACAAGCATTACACTTATTTACCTTCTAGCCCAGCTCTTACTCACCTTTCCTGTTATTGAAGGATAGGCCCCCCCCACCCCTTGCCTCATAGGTCTGGTTTTTCCATTTTTACTTAGGTTAAATTGAACCCTTTCTACCTCCCACATGGAAGATGTAGAGAATAAGCGGGTCTTTCTGGGGTTTGAGGATTAGTCCCTAGCAGAGATCTGAGGACACTGCAAGGCAGTGGAGTCTGGGACCAGCTGGGCCATGGAGATGGTGACACCATGGTCACATGCTCCCCAGTTCTAAGGACTAGATCCCCTTCCCTGCCTCTGTGGCCAGAGTGTTTCCTCAACTGGAGGAATTCGTGGGCTGTCACAGGGTCAGTGGAGGAAGTGACGGAGGAGTGATTGGTGTAAGACCAGCTCACTACTACACAACAAAGCCATGCTTCTTGGAGACAGGCTGGAGTGTTCTCGGAGTTGTTGTCATTCTGTAAATATAACATGGTGGGCGTGACGCAAGAGGGCTTACACAGAGCAAGCTGACACCTTTGTGGCTGAAACTGACAACACCTCTGAGGAGCAGGTAGGGTAAGGAGCCTTGCTGTGAGCAGTGTCTTCCTTTTCCAAAGGAGGAAACTAAAGGTCGGAGAGGTTAAGCGTCTGCCTTGCCTAATGTTGTCAGCTGCTGACAGACAGGGTTCTGACTGGAACTCGGATCCCAGCTATGGGGCAATCTTCCAAATCTGGGCCTAGACGCAGCTCTGATGGTAATTCTGAAACTGGGCACAGTGCATGGCCCTTGGCCTCGAGGCAAGGAGGAGGATGATCCTCGAGATTGCAGTTGCCCCGAGACCTCTGAGGTACCCCTGTAGATAGCGAGCAGTCCTGCAGCCTGTCCTCCAGACAAGCTAACATCCCTTTGACCAACTCCAAGGCACCCATCCGAGTGGGAGCTGGTGCTTTCAGAATAGTTGCTGTGAGTCCACAGAGCAGAGCTGTAATCGGGGTTCTGCAAAATTAATAGGCTGATTTGTTTAGCAACTCGAGACCAAGCATTTGGTGGGAGTTTTGTGCTACTTTCTCTCTCTCTCTCTCTCTTTTTTTTTAAGGGAGATTTTTGCTATAGGGTGTGTGCACTTGCCGGGGATGCGTGCACACACACATACACACACACACACGCACACACACACACACACACAGATAAAGAGAGAAATCACCCTCCATGGGGGATGGTCATACTACAATCTCTTCTCCTCCATTCTCCTTTTGGGATTTTGGGCATGTACGTACACACAGCCAGCATGAGTTTCAAGTTGCCCGGTCCAGAACTCGAACTGCAGTCAACCATGTGGGAGTCCAGCACCTTAGCCACTACACCACCAGCTGGCCCCATTTTGTGGTTCTTTAAAATGCACTACTGGGGGCCAACCAGTGGTGTGGTGGTTAAGACAGGAGGGCTAGAGCCCACATGGCCAAACTGGTTGTAGTCCCAAACCCGGTGGCTTGTAAAACATACTGGACGTATGTGCATGTGTGCCCAAAATCCCAAAAGAAGAAATGAAGAGGGGATTACAGTGTGACTGTTCCCCGTGGGGAGGGGTGCTTTCTTACCCTCTCCCCAGTTTCTCTCCAGGGAGCCCATGCACTCTCCAGCAAAATTTTAAAAATTTCTTTTTTTTAGAGAGGTTTTTGCTATAGGGCTCGTGTGCTCGCCAGAAAGACAGAGAGAGACAGAGAGATAGAAAGCAAGAAATCAAATCCCCCCCCCCCCAGGGGGGATGGCTACGCCGCAATCCCTTCTCCTCCAGTCTCCTCTCGGGATCTTGGGCACGCATGCACACGCACCCAGCATGCGTTTAAGCTGCCAGGTCCGGGACTTGAACCGCGGTCGACTACGTGGGAGTCCAGCGACATAGCCATTACGCTAACTGCTGGTTCCAAAATTTTAAAAATTTAAAAATTCAAAAAGGCACAATTGTGACCCAGACCTAGTAGTGCAATGCAAAGTCCAGCTCCAGACTTGACCTTTAGTTATTTCCTGAGCTTGGTGCTAGAGGCTGGCAGGTCTGGGAGATGACCGAGGTAGCCTGGAGATGGTTGGCTGTTCACTGGCATCCCTGAGCAGGGCAGCTGGGCCTAGGCTTGCTCCTGAAATCTGAAGGTCCTTCTGGAGCATTCTATTACTAGGGACAAGTGTGGTTCCTCAGACCTGCATGCTTCTCGGGGGGTGGCTGTTCTTCCCTGGGCCTGGAGACCTCTCTTAAGCTACAGATGATCACACCATATTAGGGAGCTGTGGGAGACACCTTCTCCGAGATCTCACAGCTTCTAATTCCTGTGTGGGATCTGAAAACCATACAGGATCCCTGTGGCTGAAACCTATCACACCTCTGGGAGCAGACGATGACCCTCTTCCAAACTGGGGCAATACCAGTTCCTTGGCGGGAGCCTTTGCCCTCCGGAGCTTTCTCTGTGGAGGACGGGTCATTTTTGGAGCTTGTGTGATCTCCTGCTTAGAAGCCTGTGGGCCCTCAGACCCAGGAGAGCCTTCTCAAGGGAAGGGGATTTATGTGCTATTAACTCTCACATCTGTTTTTGGCTGCATGGATGATATTCCAACCTTCTTTCAAACATCCCTGCCTTATATACTCCTTTGGAATTGTTAGCTTGAATAATTAGCTCTAAATTTTCCCCCTACTTGCTCACCTATTCTTTCAGTCTCATGGGCACCTAGGCGGATGTGTGGGTGTGTGCGCACCGTGGCAGGAATCTGGATTAGATACTTTATTCTGGAATCAATGATTTCTCCAGATTCACACCTTCTTTCCAAACCTTCACACCTCCCTTTCTGAATTCTAGCTCAGATTTTCCTTTGGGAAACTATTTTCTCCCCTCTAATCCCTGCTATGTGTTATCATTAGTACTGCCTCTGCCTGCATATTTAGGGGTAGGCGAGTTTTCCATCACTTGGAACACACTTTTTAATCAACTTATCTTTTTTTTTTGGAGAGGTTTTTTGCTATAGGGCATGTGTGCTCGCCAGAGAGACAGAGAAAGACAGAGAAATAGAAAGCGAGAAATCACCCCACAGGGGGGATGGCCATGCCGCAGTCCCTTCTCCTCCATTTTTCTCTTGGGAGCTTGGGCACGCACACACAAGTGCCTGGCATGAGTTTAAGCCACCGGGTCCAGGACTCGAACCTCAATCGACTACATGGGAGTCCAGCGACGTAGCCATTATGCTAACTGCTGGTTCCTCAATCAACTTACCTTTAAAACCATCTAAATGGTAATTAAATCCAGCATGGGCATAGAATTTTCAAGCCAGAAAGGAGCCTTTGAGACTATCTAATTTAATACTTTTATTAGGCCATTCAACTAGCATCTTTATTTATTTATTATTTTAAAATTTGACCTGAGAGGGAAGCACAGAGTGAGAGAGGGAAAGTTAGAAAGCAAGCCACCAGACCTGGGACTCAGACCATGGTCAGCCATGTGGGAGTCCAGTGCCCAAACCACCATGCCACCTTCTGGCCCCTCAACTAACATGTGCAGGGCTCTGGGCTAGGGGAATAATCTGAGGCCCAGAGAGGGGAGGGGACTGATTCAGGGTTATGCAGAAAGTTAGAGACCAAGCCAAGGACCAGAACTTAGTCTTTCTGGCTTCCAAACCAGCCTTCTTTCATTACATTTTATTCCTCTGCATCTTGATATTGAAGTCCGATGGCACTTTTGTACATATGGTTATGTGAGCATGGAAAATCCCAGGGGTCTATATGCCAAAGTTCTCACTGGTTTTCTGGGCAAGGCAGAGTTGGTAAAGGGTGCAGGGGAAGAGAGAGAGGAGGAGAAAGGAGAGTTGAGAGGAAAAACATGTCAAGGATAAACAGCAACTATGAAAAATTCAGTGCATGCATATACATGCAAGGGGTCTTCAAAAAGTTCATACAAAATCTATATTATGAAAAAACTGTGCATAAGAATATCAACATGTTTTTTCACCCAAATAAACTATTTTAATTGCATTTATCTACGATCTTTATAAAGTTCCTGTACATGAAAACTGCACACACAGCTTCCCGTCCATCTGTAGTGAATGACCAGAAGGAAACATTTTTAACAAGTAAGCTACTCATTCAACAAATATCTGTGCAGTCCACAGCCTGTGCCTCTGAGCAGTAGGTCAGGCCACAGAGATACAGTGATGAGTAAGACTCCGTGTCTGCCTGGAGAAGCTCACAACCGAATCTAACGTGCATTCCTTGTAAATGTCGTTAATAACCACCTTGCCAGCCACACGTGCTTGCTCCAGACTCTGGTGGGCCCAGACATCCACGTCCTGACTGGGGCTCCCAGGCAAGCAAGTAGCAATCAGCAACTGTGAGTGGGGCCTGGTGGAGTCCTGTCCAAACCCATCCGAGCAAATTCCAGATGTCCAGGTTTCAAACCAGGAGTCAGCACTGAAGGAAATGAGACCTGGGACTGAACCAACTGGGGAACCCACCCAGGGGCCCATTTAAGCTCCTCAGCCCTGACTCAGCTCACCCTTGTCTTTGGTGCAGGAAGCTCCACAGCTGGGCTTTACTTGTCTTCTGGGTAGTTGCTACTTAGCAGCTGCCTCTGTGTGTCAGGCATGTGGCTAGACAGGTGGCAAAGCAGGCTGGGCTGAGTGAGCTCTTGTTCCCTGGCATCCCTCCTCCTGGCCCCATTCACCCTCTGCTTCATCCACAATATCCCCTGCAGTCCCACCTCTGTCTCTTTGCTTAAGTCTTTTCAAACCCACGATCTCCATATGTATCCAGCATTTCTTGAGCAGCATGTGATGACTGCTGCACCCCCAGACTGGCTTAGTAAATGGTTATTTGCACTAAACTCAGGGTGAGGGAGGGCCATTTCTGAAGTTTCTCCTTAAAGCTGAGTGGGAACCTCAGAAACTAGAACTGGTCTCTGGAGTTTTACCTTAAAGCCCAACTAGTTTAGTTAGTCATCCTAAAACTCCCGTATTCCCAGGCCAAGGGTCCTCAGGCCCAAGCTCCACTTAGCTGGGTGGGTTATGTCTCTTTTCTTTTCTGTTCTTTTCTTTTTTCTCTTCTCTTCTCTTCTCTTCTCCTCTTTTCCTTTTTTCCTTTCCTTTCCTTTCCTTTCCTTTTCCTTTTCCTTTCTTTTCTTTTCTTTTTTTTTAAAAGATGATTTATTTATTGTATTTTATTTTCTTATTCTTCCAGTTTGATAACGCTTACTTTATAGGCCAAGCATGCCATTTGATATATGGGGAAACGGAGGCACAGAGCTACAAAATAACTTGCCCAAGGGTACCTACAGTTCGAATCCAGAACCCACACCTACCAGCTCCTCACTCCTTGCTGCTCCAGCCTGTCTTTGGCTTCTCACTGTTTGCCCAGGATGCTGTGTGGTCCCACATTGGGTTGGGTAAATGCTGATACAATGGATAAGCTTACCCATAGCTGGTTGAATGTGGGATTTCCATCTGTTATTCCTGGTAGGGCATGGAGAGAACAGGAGGGAACGACAAAGACGAGGTATGCTACGGTCCTGTCTTACAGTGGGTTCGGTCCTTGGCACAGTCTCCCACCCATGCTCAGCTTCCTGAATGCCACTCTCAGGGAGGGGATGCTACTGAAAACTTTCTGAATTTCAGATAGGCTCTTGTCTCAGTATTAAGAATAAAGGGCATGGGACCAACAGATGGTGTAATGGTTATGTTGCTGGACTTCCATGTAGTCAAATGTGGTTCAAGTCCTGGACCTGGCAGCTTAAACTCATGCCAGGTGCATGTGTGGGTGTACCCAAAATCCTGAGAGAAGACTGGAGGAGAAGGGATTGTGGCATGGCCATCCTCCCTGGGGAGTGATTTCTCACTTTCTGTCTCTCTGTCTCTCTGGCAAGTGCACATGGCCTGTAGCAAAAATCTCTCTTAATAATAATAATAAAAAAGAATGAAGGTGAAGCTGCTGCTGCTGCTTCTTCTCTTCTTCTTTTCCTTCTCCATCTCCTTTTCCTTCTTCTCTTTTATTATTTGCCAGAGGGGCACATGCACTCCCTGGAGGGAATTAGAGAGAGAGAGAGAGAGAGAGAGAGAATGAAAGAAAGAGAGAAAGCACCCCCTCCATGGGGGGTGATCACAATGCAATTCCTTCTCTTCCATTTTCTCCTTCCTTTTGAGATGCACACATGCATGATGTATTTCTCAAGCCACTGGGTCCGGGACTTGAACTACACTGTTGGCCATGTGAGATTCAGCTGCCTTAACTTCCGTGCCACGTGCTGGTCCTGAAGTTGCCTCTTAATCAGCCCCCATGAACGTACTCTAGGTGCCAGATACTGAGTGGTACAGCAGTAACACGCGAAGCTCTGCAAGGATGACCCACACGGGAAGGTTCTGGGTTCATGACTGGAGACCTCCCTGAGTATGAATATGATGTAAGAGTGCTGGGTGATCAGACCCAACACCTGCACTGGTTCTTGTCCCACGCTCATGAAGAATTAGAGACACAGACAAATAGAGAGGATAGTAAGCAAAGTTTATTAGGGAAGGAGAAAAAGCTTCCATGTGGTAAAAAGGGGCCCAAATAGGTTGCCGAAGAAGAACTGGAGGCAAGGGGTTTTTATTTAGCAGCTGAGCGATGAGCTGGCTTTCTGCTAAGGAAGTAGGCTTTAGAAAATGGTTAAATGGTTGAGTGATTTATTACGTTATTTTGTGTGAGGTCAGCAGACCATAGCGTTCTTGTTAGAATAAAGTTCCTGACTAGAAACTGTTGTCCTTAGCGATGGTTGCTTTAAGTCCCAATGCAGCCAGCTTTTGGCTGTGAAAACTTAGCCATTGAGAATCCATCTTGGCTTTACTCTGTGCGTTCAAGATTCTTATGTCCTGCCTTAGTAGCAAGGAGTCATAGCAAGGGGCGTGTATCGTGCATTAACCAGACCTTAGAGGAAAAACACAGAGAATATAAAGAAAAACACAGTGACTTAAAAACACAGTGACTTCCTTTTGGGGGCCCTTACTTGACCTACTTATAAGTAGGTTCTAACTCCTACCTCACATACGTGTGCCCACGGTCCAGGTTGGCTGAAGCTGGAAGTGGACCAGACGGAAGAAGAAAAGAATGGAGGAAAGACTCCAGGGAAAAATCTTTCTGAAGAGTAGTGGCTTCTGAGGCGGTGCCCTGGGGAGATGGATTGGGTTAATGGGAAGTCTTATGTTAGTAAGGATGATTATTGTTGGTTTCAAGCAACAAAATCTAACCCATACTAGCTTAAGCAACAAAGGGGACTTATCTGCATGGCTCACATAGAGGAGTTGAACTTCCCATCAGGGCTCTGGCCTCCTCGAGCTGTGATTCTTAGATTGCTTCCACCCTCAGGCTACCTTCCGGCAGCATCCAGGCTTGCAGGCCTCCGTCTTCCAGGACCAAAGTTAGATACGCCTCCACCCCCACCCCACAGACATAAAAATGTCTTGGCCCAGCCACGATGACATGTGCTGCTAAGCTACAACTGACCCGCAGGAGGAGACCACATGACTGGCCCGGGTTTGATTCCCATCTAACCCAAAGGCCAGGTGTGGTGGCATACCTAAAATCCCAGCAATTTGGGGAGGCTGAGGCAGGAGGATCTTGCATTCTAGGCTGGCTTGGGCAATGTAATGAGACACTGTCTGAAGAAGAGCCAGGAGTGAAGGCATACACCTATGTTCCCAGCTGGGAAGCTGAAGCGGGAGGATCATGACATATCTTGACTCTGCTTTAAAAATAAATAAAGTAAAATAAAATAAAATAAAAGGTCTTTAGCTTTCTCTGACAGGGTCTTGCTTGAGCCAGTACTGCCTCCCAGAGTGTCTGATTCTAAATGGCCATTTAAGAAAACCATGAAAATGGAGTTGATGAATATGTCTAAGTGGTATTTGGGCCCCAGGGCCCACTGGAAACAGGAGTTTCTTCCAAGCGCTCTCTGCTCGGACTTGCTACTGGTTTTACTAAGTACAAGGATTTCAGGGGCACAATGCTAGAACTTTGAAGGGCCAGCATTCAGATTTTGGAGCTTTTGCTGTACATCAGGGAAAATCTGCTCAAACACATTCCAGAATATAACAGAAAATCAATGAAAGAAGAGTTGAGTTCAACTGCTGATAGCTTTATAAACATCTACCTTTTTTTTTTTGAGAGAGAGATTTTTGCTATAGAGCATGTGCACTCACTTGAGAGACAGAGAGAAAGAAAGTGACAAATCACCCCCCCACACACACACACACACACATTCCAGGGGGAATGGCCACATCTCAATCCCTTCTCCTCCATTCTCCTCTCAGGATTTTGGGACACGTGTGTGCACACACACATGTGCCCAGTGTGAGTTTTAAGCCTCCGGGTCCAGGACTCAAACTGTGGTCAACTATATGGTAGTCCAGTGATGTCACTGTTATGCCATCTGCTGGTCCCTAAACATCTACTTCTAAAGATGACAGCTTTGTAAACACTTTTATTGATTTTGCTATTTCTTTTTCTTTTTTCTTTAGGAGAGGGAGAGGGGAAAGGGGGAAGAGAGAGAGCGAGAATGAGAGAGAGAGAGAGAGAGAGAGAGAGAAGCAGGCATCCCAGCAAGGTCCCTACACTGGGATCTACCCCTAGTCCTAGCCAACCACAACCACAGACACGCATGTCCGCTGTTCTCGGGGAGGTCTCCAGATGCAAACCTGGAACCTTCCAATATCACCTCACAGCGTCATGATACATTGCACCACCATCTGGCCTCAGAAGATACTTTTGAAAAAACAGCAAGTTAGTAATTTCATGAAGGAGCTCAACCAAACTACAACGTGCCAGTTGAGAATGGCCACGACTACTTTCAGTGGAATCTGAAAGGTATGGAATCAGCAAATAAGCCAGGGCAGGACCTGCATTAGGTCCAAGGCACTTTTAATAATGATAACTAGGGGCCAGCAGATAGCGTGGTGGTTAAGGTGCTGGATACTCCCACATGGGTGACCATGGTTCGAGTCCTGGACCTGGCGGCTTGCTTTCTCACTTTCCTTCTCTCTGTGTTTCTGTCTTTCTCTGGTCAAATGAAAATGATTGAATGCATAAATAAAATTAAATAAATAATTCTTTAAAAATAAGGATAACTAGTCATGTGACATTTCTCAATCTTTAATGAGGACGGTGGGACATTTTCATTTTGCATTTATTTATTTATTAAGAATTATTTCTTTAATTTAATTTTAATTATTGTTGCTATTATTTTTAAATTTGTTTTGGGCATATGCACTCATGAAAGAGAAAGAAAGTGAGAAAGCGAGTTGCCAGGTCTAGGACTCGAACCACGGTCAGCCATGTGGTAGTCCAGTTCTTCAACCACCACACCACCTCCTGGCCCCCGTCTTCCATTTATTGAATACCTATTGGACATGAGTCACTGAGCCAGAATCTGGGGGCATGCCAGTGACAAGATATACCAGTTCTCTGGTCTTAAGGAGTTTACAATCTAGTCTTTTTTTTTTTTTTTTAAGGTATATTTATTTATTTATTTTAGAAAGATTTTTGCTATAGGGCATGTGCACTTGCCAGAGAGACAGAGACAGACAGAAAGCAAGAAATCTCCTCCAGTGGGGATGGCCACACTGCAATCTCTTCTCCTCCATTCTCTTGGGATTTGGGGCATGCATGCACATGCACCTGACGTAGTCCCTCATCTGTAACATAGTAGAGCAGCAGCTGTCAGGGACATTTCTGAAGCAAGTGTCTTCCATGCCTGTGTGCTCCCCTAACTGTATGTGAAGCCACATTACTGTGTGAGTTGCACCATTCATAGCAAGGTAGTCAGGAACCGATCTTGTGAAGCTCGGAAGGACTGAACTCCCCCACCCCGATTTAGACCTGCGAGTGCTGCCCCTAGCCCTCCACCAAAGCCCATGTGAGAAGCCTAGTGTTTAAGGACTGAAGGACTGTCTTCTGGGAAAAAATAAAACGCCAATTATACATTCAAACAAACAAACAAAAAACTGGTAAAAAGTAGGTAACATGAAATTATCCTCAATAGTTTTGAAGTCCATTGTATCGTCTGCTGTATGTACATTGCTGTACGACAGGTCTTCAGAACTTTTTCACCTTGTATGACTGGAACTCTATACCCATTGGACTGCTACTCCCCATTTCTCCTTCCCTCCAGCCCCTGGAAACCACCATTCTTGCTGCTTCACTATGTATCGATCCTCCTGCTTCAGCCTCACATGTAGCTGGGAACACTGTGACCTGCTTTCAGGGTGACCCAGGAATGAAATCTGGTCCTCCCACATGGCTTCAGCCTAACAAGTAGCAGCATCAACCAGTATGCACTTTCGTGGCTGGACCTACATTGTTTAAGTTATATTTTTATCTTCCTTTCTCAGATAGTATTTTACTCACATTTTTCTTTACCAGGTTTCTTTTTTCTTTTTCTTTTTTTCCAGCAAGATGTCCTCAGGATCACATTGTATGAGTATTGAGACCTCTTTTGTTCTTTTTATGGCTGCAAAGTACTCCATTGTGTGGATGTACTTTGTTTTTTTCTCAGGTCCTTACTGATGGACATTTGGCTTTTATTCCAGGCCTTGGGTATTACAAAGAGAGCCGCAAGAGCAATCAATAGGCCCCTTTCCGCCTCTGGCCTCCGTCTGTACTGTTTGCTCTGTATCTTTAGGGCAGATTCCTAGAAGTGGGGTTACAGGATGAAGGGTAAAGATGCATGTAGTTTTGCCAGATATTGCCAAATTCCCTTCCATAGGAATGGCACCATTTTCATTCTCACAAGCAATGTGTGAGAATGTCAGTTTTCTCACAGCCTGAACAAGAGAGTATTTTGTTAAACTTTTGGATTTGGGCCAATCTGATCTGAGAGAAATAGTTCCTTAGAGCCATTTGCATTTCTTTTAAGTGAGGTTGAATACCTTTTTTTATATAGTTTTGAAACATTTGCTTTTCTTTTTCTACCAACTGTTTGTATTTTTAGTGCACTTTTTCTATCAGGTTTTTCACTGTTAAACTCACATTAGAAACTCTAAGAGTATTGACACTTTGTGGTGTGGTTGTAATTTTTTTTTAAACCAGTTTGTCATTTGTCTTTTTAATTTTGCTTATTGATTTTAATTTAATTTTTTTTATTTCTTTTTTTTTTTTTTTCCCCTGTAGAACTTTGACTTCTTAAAACTTGTTCCTATTCTGATGTCAAGTCAGAATTAGGGAAGTTTTCTCCACTCTTAAATAACAGAATTAGGGAAGTTTTCTCCACTCTTAAACAACAGAATTTAGCCATGTTTTCTTTTAGTTCTTGTATCGTTTCACCTTTACACTTAAATCTCCAATCTCTGTGGAATGCATCTTGGTACACGAGGAACGCTTCTCATGGTTTCTGAGTCCGCATGACTGTCCTGCGATCCTAACGCATTCTTTCCTCATTTCTTGTGATGCTGCCTTTATCATACACGGCTTTCCATGGACAGTGGGGGCTATTTCTGGGTGTTATACTCTGTTCCCTAGAAGAATCACTTCGCTTTATTCACCCCTGCCCATGGCACTTCAGAATAATATGGTGTTAGGCCAAAGGTTTGCAGGGGGAGGAGCAGAGCAGGTGCAGGAGGGGCTCCCGGCTGGGGAAGGCTCCTACCTGGCCACATCACCCTTTGTTCCAAGCTCAGAGATTTAGTCTTCAGAGGCAGTGGTCTTGTGGAGGTCTGTGAGATATAAACCCATACTAGTCCACACTCTGCAGATAGAGAGGGGACTCTGGAGAATCACCTTCAGAGAAGAAGGTGGGTAGGAGGGCTTTCTGGCAGGAGGAGACCCCAAGTCTGTCCTTGGGGAAGAGAGAGATGGAATCAACCATCTAAGCTTATAGCAAACGAGGGACTCTGGGGAGAATCAAACCATGCCACCAGTGGCCCTCAAAGGCTCTTTTCTTCCTAAGAGAGACAGAATAATCATCTGTCCAGTTTCCCACCCATCCTCTCTTGATAAATATCTGCTTCACTTTTAATCTGCTCCATAGCAAGTGTGCTTTCTCTACTGTGGAGGAAGAGAGTCAATAAACATACCTTCTGGCCCCTTCCTGATCCCAATCATGACCTCCTTACTAGACCCCCCTTCTACCTGGCGTGTGGGTCCTTTATTCACGTGTCCTTGGACAGCCAGGACCACACCCATCTCTACTTTTGTGTCTTATAGAACTGAGCATCAGGAGGTGACTCAGTGTGGATGTGACTGAACTCAGGACACCAAGCCCTAAAGACCATCACCCAGGGCCTGCCTGCAGTCTCTGGGTTGTAGACTGTGCTGAGACTGGAACCCCTGACTCTACTTGAAGCCTCCCAGTTGTCAAACCCCGATTAGAGTACATCTTTTCCAACTCACTCACCCGGCTTCATTGTGTTTTGTGTTTCTGCCTTGCTGGGAGTGAAATCTTTGCCCTCCTGGGTCAGTAAACTCTAACTCTGTGTGTGATCTTACTGAAGTTGACCCATGATCAGAAAACCCATGAAGCAAAAATCCCCGGGGGGAATTAGGATGCACCAGATTGCAGGAGCCTCAGCGGTCAAGCGCCTGGGATTTCCAGAGGAAGTGAAAGCTGAACTGCAGCAGGAACACCGCCCAGCTGGCCATAGCCCCCCCCACAGCCAACTGCCCTGCAACCCAGACAAACCCGTTTACCCTGAGCCAAGTCACACAAGCCTCCCCGTACCCCCACCATGTCCCCTGAGGAGCTGGGAGGCTTTGGAAAGACTGAGGCTCAGCCACTGACTTTGCACATAGAGACCAAAGACCGCTGGTCTCTCTCTCCCCTCTTCTCTCTCCCTTTCTCTCTCTCCTTTCCTCTCTCTGTCTTGCTCCCTCTCTCTCAAGTGAACAGTCGCCCTATAAGTCAGCCCTAAAGACACCCAGGAATGGGTGGAAGGACAGACAAAAGGCAGTAAAGACATTCCCAGGATAACTCAGAGGCTGGCAACGTCTGCTGTTCTAACAGCTCTCAGCAAAGACGACTGTGGACAGTAATTTTGAATAAGAGCCGAGGCAGCAGTTGGGCTCTGCCTCCAGACCGATCTGGAAGAAGAAAATAGTGCAAATAAAGATGTTATTCAGGGCCACGAACGGCCTCCCTCTCCTGCCTAATCTCCTTCTTTCTCTCTGAAATTCTTCTTCCCACCCACAGGCGCCAGCTTTTTCTGTCCCGTGATAGGACTCTGTGTGTGTGTGTGTGTGTGTGTGTGTGTGGTGGGGGAGGAGGCTGCTTGACTTTGCCTGGCCAGCTGGCTGCAGACTATAGATCATGCAACATAGGAGCTCCATCGTAATAGCCACAGGGCTGAAACAAACCAAATGTCCAGCAACTGGTGACTGGATCAACAAAATGTGTTGTACCCATACGGAGGTCTTTCATTCAGCCATAATAAAAGAAGTACAAATACGTGCTATATTATGAATGAATCTTGAAAACACCAGGTTAAGTGAAAGATGCCAGATACAAAAGGTCATATACTGTATTATTCTATTTATATGAAATATCCAGACGAGGCGTATCTATAGAGACAACAGGTAAGTGGTTGCCCGGGGCTAGAGAGAGAAGGCTATAGGGAATAGCTGTTTAATGGATATGGGCTTTCCTTTTGGGATGATAAAAATATTTCTGCTTCTAAACAGTGTAAGGAGGGGGACCAGCAGGTGGCGTGATGGTTAGGGTGTTAGGGTGCTGGACACTCCCACATGGCCAACCATGGTTCGAGTCCTGGACCTGGTGTCTTGCTTTCTCTCTTTCCTTCACTCTGTGTGTGTGTCTCTCTCTGATCAAAATAATTAAAAAAAAAATGAATGAATGAATAAAATTAAAAAAATGTATAGTGTAAGGATATAATGGATGGGGCTGCTGCAGCCACCTTGAAACCTTGAGGCAAAAGCTAAAAGAACAGAAAGATGTCAGCCCAGAGTACTGTCACCTTATATGAGAAAGAAACCTCAACTATTTCTTTAAGGCATTGTTGGCCATGTTTTCTATTACTTGCAGCCAAATTTATCCTTGTGACATTGATCATGCCCACTTTAAAAAAAAAATTAAAAATTATTTATTTAATTTTATTTGTCATTATTATTTAGTGTTTAATTTGACCAGGAGAAACAGAGAGGGAGAGAAAAAGAAAGTAACAAAGCAAGCCTCCAGGTCCGGGACTCAAACCACAGTCAGCCATATGGGAGTCTAGTTCCTTAACCACCACACCACCTGCTGGCCCCATTTTTTAAAAATTTTGACAGAGGGCATGTGCACTCACCAGAGAAATGGGAATGGAGGAGTCGGGGGAGCAGGTAATAAGAAAGCACCCTCCATGGGGGATAGTCATGCCACAGTCCCTTCTCCACTTCTCCCTTCTTTTTGGGACTTTGAGCATGCATACACATGTGCCCAGGGTGAATTTTAAGCCACCGGGTCCAGGATTCAAGCCATGTAGTCGACCATGTGGAATCCAGCTGCCTTAGCTACCACACCACGGGCTGGCCTGATCGTGTCCACTTTAGAGACAAAAATGTCCTCATATTTTTCCAAAAAGGGGCAAGTTTCCCTCTGGAGTCCTCCAGCTCGAGCCAGGTTCTTGTCCTCTGGAGCTAGAGATTCAGGTGGAAGGAGGAGGAGGGTCCCCTGTGGGGGCTGAGCTAGAGATAAGGGGTAGAGTTTCTGATAGTGAAGTCTTGGGCTAAGGCTGAATCTTTTGTTCCCATGAAGAACCTCGGTCTTCCCCAACCCAGTCCCTACGCCTTGGCCACACAGAGTCGGGGATGAGTACCATGGAGCTTTCCCTGACTTTGATGGTGGGCAGAGGCCCGGGATGGCAATAACCGTGGATGGTGAGTGAAGTCAGGCTCTGGGCCCAGCCCTGTCACTAAATGGCTATGTGTCTCAGAACCTCAACCAACTCCTGAGAGCGAGTGCTCTGTACTCTCATCCCTGAATAGGATGTTCTGTGTTGACAGGAAACCTGCTACCCCAGGTGCCCTGGCCTCTGAGCCTCTTCTCAGAAACATGAGGAATTCTGGCAAGTGAGGGGTCCAGGAGAAGCCACAGAGGGCTCTGCCTCACACCAGCAGTCAGCAAGTGCCAACTGTAAGCATTCTGCAAGCATCCAACTCAACAAGAGAATCTTCCAGAGACCGATAGGGGCCCGAAGTCATGTGGCTTCCTGAGGCCTAAGTCCAGTGGGATTGGCTAAGGGTCGGGTGTCAGGCAGAGATGAATCAGAGAAAAGTTCTACCCTACGAGATGCAGAGTAAGGAAAATGTCCAAGTTCCTAAGACCATGGATCTGCTGCCAGACCCCCTTGGCTTGCTTCCCACTGCTGGGATAGTGGGGGTGGGGGCCAGGCTTGGAGCTATGGGAGGGATAGCTCCCAGAAGTCCTGGCCTCTGCAAAGGCATTCTTCAGGCTTTTGCTCAGGCTCCTTCGGCAGCTGAGCTGCTGGGAAATTCCTACCACCCACTATGCCTGCCAGCTTTCCTGGAATTGTTCATGGCTTGAACTGAAAAAGGATCTGTCAGTAGGTCCCTGGGGCTGCAAATCCTCTCTTCTCTGCATGGGGGATGAGCCAGGAAGAAAGCTCCTGCCGCTCCCCTGGGTAGGTGCCTTCAGTAACAATAATAACAAACAGGTATGATTGGTGTGAGTGGATGTGTTTAGTGCTCCAGGCAATTTTTACAAACATATCTTATTTTGTTCCCTCAAGAAGTCAAGAAGTATTATGTTGACTTTATACATTAAAAGGCAGCTTCCAAGAATAACCTCCAAGGGGTCACACTAGCCAAGAAGTGCCATAGCCTCTATGCCCACTCAGGTTTATCGACCCTGTCCGCTACTTCAGGCTGACTGTCCTTGTCCCAGAAGGTAAAACTCAGGCTCCATGGCACAGCACATGGCACCCAATGGGGTCTGGGCTGACTAGTTCCCTTCAGATACTTCAAAGCACATGCAAAGGGAGCTCTGCCAGGAAATCCCTCTGCCAGGAAATCCTTGTCGCTCTATCCTCTCCTTCTATTCTTCTAGATGAAGTTTTACCAGTGCCTCAAGGCTCTGTTCTTTCTCGTGTCTTGCATCTTATGTGAGGGTTCAGTTCCAAAGTCAGAATGTGGGGTGAAAATGCCAGAGGAAACCATCATATTGTTTGAGGAGCTGACTCAACCAACATGTAACCAATCACCCTTTCTACTGCCAAGCATCAGGGGAGGTGGTGCCTTGCATTTGGGTCTATGCTTTTTGTCTTGTTGTATACACACACACACACTCACACACACACATCTATCTCTGTCTCTATCTATCTATCTATCTAAAAATGATTTTGCTAAGGGATACGTGCATTTGTCGGAGATAAACAGAGAGAGAAAGAGGGAGAGTGAGAAAGCAGTCCCCCCCCACATGCACACACACATGGGGGGACGGCCACACTGCCATTCCTTCTCCTCCATTCTCCTCTCGGAATTTTGGGCATACACACCCATACGCACCTGGCGTGTTTTCAAGTTTTCAAGCTGCTGGGTCTGGGATTCAAATTGTGCATTTGGCCATGTGGGATCCAGCCATCTTAACCATTATGCTGCCTTTTTTTTTTTTTTTTTTTTTTTACAGAATTATTTTATTTAACTTTATTTATTATTATTATCATTATTATTTTCCAGTTTGATCAGAGAGAGACAGACAGATAGAGAGGAAGTGAGAAAGTAAGCCACCAGATCCGAGACTTGAACCGTGGTCAGCCATGTGGGAGTCCGGCGCCTTTAACCACCATGCCACTTGCTGGCCCCTGGCCTTGTTTTTAATACTTAAAAAGAAAAATTTGACAGGGAATGTATGTGCTTGCCAGAGAGAGACAGAAAGGAAGAAAGTATCCTTAATGGGATGTGGTCATGCCGTGATCCTTCTCCTCCACTTCTATGGCTCATCAGGATTTTGATCATGCACGCACATGTCCCCAGTGTGCTTTTCAAGCCACTGGGGCCAGGATTTGAACTGTGGTTGGCCATGCAGGATCTTTCTCCCTGAACCACTAGGCTATGGGGCCAACCTCATGGTTGAGTTAAATACTGAATTATCCTGAGCATGACAACTTGCTTTCCTGAGGAAATGGCTCATTTGCTCTTCCTGTCTCACTTCCACTCTGGGCCCAGGGCTCTATGAGTGGAATGGTGACCTGGGAGGAGAAGTGAGGCCAAGGAAGATTGGGGGTGACTATGGGCAGGAGTCACATTATATGTACATGTAATTTAGACTTCAGTTCAGCAAAAACATGCTAAAAATATAAAGCTGTGCTTGCAAATGATAATTCTTTTTTTTTTCCTTTTTTTGGGAGAGGTTTTTGCTATAGAGCATGTGTACTTGCCAGACAGACAGAGAGAGACAGAGAGACAGAAAGCGAGAAATCACCCCCCAGGGGGAGATGGCCACGCTGCAGTCCCTTCTCCTCCATCCTCCTCTTGGGATCTTGAACATGCACACACACGCACCTGGCGTGAGTTTAAGCCACCAGGTCCAGGACGCGAACTGCGGTCGACTACATGGGAGTCCAGCAACATAGCCATTACGCTAACTGCTGATCCCGTAAATGTTAATTCTAAATATAAGAAAACACATTCTTTTGAAGAGAGAAATGAGAAGATCTACATAAGAGGCTTCAACTGAATCCTCAATATTTTATTTTAATGTTTTATTACTTGAAAAAAAACCCAAGCAAATATGGCACACATGAAGACTGGACCAAGCTGAGAAGAGTGCACATATCTCCACGTACTACATTATTATCTGTACTTTCCTGTAAACGCGACGTATGCCATAATTCAAGTTAGGTTCCCATGCATGTCTTTTCTCAGGACACCATGGGAAGCTGAAGGTGGCCCCCGAAAGCTGTTGTGGCACTTATGCCAGAACCTGTGAGTATGCTACCTTATGTGACCAAAGGGATGCAGGCCTGATTAAGGCAAGGATTTTGAGATAGAGAGATTTTCTTTAATTTTGCCTGATGGGGTCACAAAGGTCATTATAAGAAAGGGGCAGGAGGGGGAGGATCAGTTAAAAGGAGACATGAGGGACCAGCAGTTAGCGTAATGGCTATGTTGCTGGACTCTCACGTAGTTGACCGCGGTTCGCATCCTGGATCCGGTGGCTTAAAACTCACGCTGGGCACGTGTGCGTGCGTGCCCAAGATCCCGAGAGGAGAATGGAGGAGAAGGGATTGCGGCGTGGCCATCCCCCCTGGGGGGTGATTTCTCGCTTTCTGTTTCTCTGTCTCTCTTTCTGTCTGTCTGGCGAACGCACACGCTTTATAGCAAAAACCTCTTAAAAAATAAATAAAAAAGGGGACGTGAACATGGAAGCAAAAGTTGGAGTGATGTGGTCACTAATCAATGAACTTGGACAGTCTCTAGATGCTGGGAAAGGCAAAGAATGGATTCTACCCTAGAGTTTCCAGAAGGAACATGGCCCTCCTCAGGGGAGCCAGAATCACTAGGTCTTGTGAGAGACAGTATTAATCCATTCGTGAGGGGGATGTTGTCATGATCCAGTCAGCACCCACTAGGCCTCACCACCTCTCATTGTCATTCTAAAACATGAACCTTAGGGGAAAAAGATGGCTATGGAGAGGGCCAGCAGGTGGTGTGGTAATTAAGGTGCTGAACTCCCACATGGCAAACCACGGTTCGAGTCCTGGACCTGGTGGCTTGGTTTCTCTCTCACTCTCTTTGGTAAGCACACAGGACCTGCAGCAAATTTAAAAATAATTATAATGATAAATTAGGAAAAATTAAAATGAAAAAAAAAAAAGATGGCTATGAGGAGTCAGAGAAGAGGGCAGTGACAGCTTTTCAGGGGAGGTGGGACTCAAGTTGGGTCCTGGAAGACCCCCAGAACTTGTCTTGGGGATAGCATGGAGGCATTCAACTGTGTGTGGGGAGGTGTTGTATATGCTGTGCCACTGGAGATTTGAGGGGAAAGGACAGAATGAGTAATGGTGCGAATGAAGGTGCTGACGGCAGACGGTCTGCCGGATTGAGCAGGTAAGGGACAGTTGACATTTGCTGCTGAAGGAGGTCAGGTTTTGTGTCAGGAAATGATCCACGTCTTTGTCCCTTCTCTATTCTTCTCTTGGGGTTTTTGGGCATGTACACACACATGCCTGGTGTGTTTTTCAAGCTGACGGAGTTGGGACTCAAACTGTGAAGTCAGGCATGTGGGATCCGGGATCCAGCCTCCTTTTTTCTTTTTAGAGGTTTTTGCTATAGGGCACGTGTGCTTGCCAGACAGACAGAGACAGACAGAGAGACAGAAAGCGAGAAATCACCCCCCAGGGGGGATGGCCATGCCGCAATCCCTTCTCCTCCATTCTCCTCTCGGGATCTTGGGCACGCACGCACACACACCCGGTGTGAGTTTTAAGCCACCAGGTCTGGGACGCAAACTGCGGTGGACTACATGGGAGTCCAGCGACATAGCCATTACGCTAACTGCTGCTCCGGGATCCAGCCTCCTTAACCACCATGCCACCGGCTGGCCCGATCCATATTCTTGTAAACTAAACCCTTGTCTAACCCACTTGTGTCTTTGATGGCATATCCTGCTCCTGCAGTGCCTGTTCAGCCTTTGCTGGTGAGTCCATCAGGGTAAGAGAAGGCAGGAATCAGGCATTTCAGGGCGTTTGGCAATGGTAGTGCTTTAGCAATGGCAATGCCCTGAATAAGATAATGAAGAAACATTTCCAAGGAGAGGGTGGCCTTATAACTACATGTGCCCACAGTCCTGCCAGAGGGGGGCCCAAGACTAATTAGAGGTCAAACAGGATGAGTTGAAAAGATCTGGGGTAAACAAAAGCATGAGGTAAAGATTAGTCCCAGGAAATGAAAGAGATACCAACAGGGATGCAAGCCCAGCCACTTTAACAGGAGAAGAGAAATCGATGAGAACTTCAGCAAGACGCAGCCAGACTACGTTGTTGCTTACGCTCAAATCAGAGCTGAGGATAATTTAGAGCCATGGTCACACAGCAGAGCAGGCTGCCCTCCTCCCTTGGTTCTTCAGACAGTCCATAGAAGAAGATACAGCAATGGGGAGCTGCCCTAGCTGGGCCGAGCCTGCATGAGGAACAGGAGGTTCTGGAGTGAGGGAGTAGGAGCTTCCTGGAGGGAGAGTTAAGGAGCTACACTGCTCCAAGCCCTGCTTAGGACTAAAGGTTAGAGAACAAAAAAAGGCAGAGTATGGGCAGGTGGATACGATGTTATTCAAACACAAGGAAGAAAGAGAAAGAAGACAGAAAGGCTGGGGACAAAGAGGCCAAAGGAAAACATGAAGATACTGAACAGTGACCAAAGGGGAGAGGTCAAAACAAGAACATACGACAGAATAAAAATGCAGGCTCTGAGAACAGCAGGTCCTGGGAGAGAACAAAAGCAGTCACACTGCAGTCCCCAGGAGCCAGTTACACAAAGGGGACGAAGGACATCTGCCAGACACAGGGACAAGCGCCCTGCTGTCTGGCTGGGCCTAGCAATGGGGCTCTGCGGTTAACAGGGTATGCGCCTATTAGTGTTTTGACTTACGGAATTAGGCGAGCTTTCTTCACGGCACAAGATGTTTGGGGACTTTCACTCCAGCAGGGATGCGAGGGGGCCAGGTCACTGAGCTGATGGTGAGTGTTCACCCGGGGATTCTGTATGTTTGAATGTCAAATGGCAGAATTTGCTTCACTCAAGATAAAATGATCAGGGCCTTGTTTAGTTACCTGTATTTTATAGTTCCTGAAAGTTATGGTTGATCTGAGCTGAAGCATAACGTACCTTATGAGGAACCATCCAGCACAGTGGTTAAGGTGCAGACTCTGGGCTCAGACAGCTTGAGTTCATATCCCGTATCCATCATTAACAGGAAGAACCTCAGCCTCCATTTCATGATATGCAAAATGGGTACAATAGCAATATCCATTTCATAGGATTGTTGCTAATTTATTTATTTGTTTAATTAGTGAATATTTGCTAAGTGCTTAGAACAGTGCCTGGCACATAGAAAGTATTCACCCCACAGTAGTAATTATAATTCATTAGAATTCATCAGCACAAAAAATTTTTTTGAAAGGTTTTTGCCATAGGGTGCATACACTTGCTGGAGAGAGACAGAGAGAAACAGTGAGAGGGAAAGTGAGAAATCACCCTGCAGGGGGATGGCCACACCACAATCCCTTCTCCTTTGGTCTCTTCTTGGGATTTTGGGGACATATATACATGTATCTGGCCTGATTTTCAAGCCCCTGGGTCCAGGACTCAAACCGTAGTTGGCCATATGGCAATCCAGTGCCTAACTACTAGGCCATCTATTGGCTGCATAAGCACAAAACATTAGGACAGGCTGTAAAAGGAGACCCTCCATTGAGGACGGAGGAGCTACTTTTGAGTAGGCTATGTGTGTGGCCTACACGGTGGTGCTGACAGTGGAATGGGAAAGGGCTTCCAGCTGAATCTGGGGTTTGAGATTTGGCTATTCCTGAGCTTCTGTGGCTTTTCTGACTGAACTACACCCAAGAGACTGACCTATGAGTCTTATGCATTCAATAAGTAATGAACAATGCCTGCTCTGGGAGAATCCAGGAGTGGGCCCTGGGCTTTACTGCTCCTTCCCTGGAGACCTGTCCAACTATTTCACATGTGAAGAAACAAAAGCAGATTTGGGTTCTGCCACTTGCTAGCATTTGCCCTTCTTTGCTCTTGGTTTCTTGCCCTACCTCAGGGCTGTTATGAAGATTCACTAGGTCCGGTAAGAAAGACAATCAAAACTAGATTCCTGATGAACACCATTTACCAAGTGAGAGTTCAGAAAGAAACCCGGACTGTAAAATATAAGTGATGAAGTGAACAGAGAGATGATCTGTAAGATAATAGCCTTATGATCTAGAGGTGAGGAAGGGCATTTAAAAACTTCAAAAGTATAATCACAATGCACAGAGTTGATTCATTTGATCTCTGATGGCCCCATATTTTTAAATATTCTTTAAGTGATTTATTTCATGAGAGAGGCAGTTAGACAGGTACCTCCAGTGGGGCTGCTGTTTATTACCAGCCTGGCTTGGCTGGCCTGTTCGTGGGCACATGCACACATGCCCCACATGCTTAGGAGGTTGTGGGGTGCCAGCCCAAAACCTGTCCCATGTGGGTCCACTTGTGTCGCTAGTAATACTAGGCCACCACCTGGCCTCAGATTTCTGTACGATTAAGGATACATAGTCAAAAAACAAACAAATAAACAAACAAAAACCAAAACAGGATAAATTGGGAGAAGACACTGTAGTATCTAAAGCCAAAAAGGAATCAATATCTAGAATATACACTATCTACACATCAATGCGAAAGAGAACCCAATGGAAAAAAATGGGCCAAAAGTATGAACAGGCAATTTGCAGAATAGAACACCTAAAGGGTTAAATAAGTATGTGAGTGCTATTCACTGCTTACAAGGTGATTCCAAATTAAAACCACAAGATATTATTACCCATTTATTTGGCAAAAACTAGAAAGCTGGTTAAGCCAAGTGGAGTAGGAATGGGACTGTCAGCTCCCTATAATTCTGGCAGAGATGGGGAGGAGGTGCAGTCATTCTTCAAAGCAAGTTGCTTTACTCAACTAGACTCTATCTGTACCAAATAATCAAGAATCTGCTCTTGGGAATGCGTAATACTCGTATTTCTGAAGTCTCTCATTCAGGGGCCTTGGAACCCATGCATGAGGATGTTCATCATAGCAGAGAGATAGATGCTCGTGAAGGCAGGTATGACATGATGGTATAGTAAGTACATAGAAATACATACTTGATTTTTCTTTATTTTTTTAAAGACGTTTTTGCAATTAGGGTGTGCACACTCGTGCGTGCGCACACGTGCGCGCGAGAGAGAGACAGAGGAAAAGTGAGAAATTACCCCAGTGGGGAGGGGATGGCCATGCTGCAATACCTTTTCCTCCTGGCATCTTGGGCACACACAGACATGCCTGGCATGAGTTTCAAGCCACTGAGTCTAGGACTGGAACCATAGTTTGCCATGTGCTGGCAAACATACTTGATTTCTATCCCTGCTCTTTTTTTTTTTGGAGAGGTTTTTGCTATAGGGCATGTGCGCTTGCCAGAAAGACAGAGAGAAACAGAAAGACAGAAAGGGAGAAATCACCTCCCAGGGGGGATGGCCATACCACAATCCCTTCTCCTCCATTCTCCTCTCGGGATCTTGGGCACGCACGCACATGCGCCTGGCATGAGTTTTAAGTCACCGGGTCTGGGACACGAATCGCGATCTACTACACGGGAGTCCAGTGATATAGCCATTACGCTAACTGCTGGTCCCTATCCCTGCGCTTGACAGAGAGTTCCTAAAATTTTTGGAATTTCCTGGGTAATCAAAATATCTTTTGCTTTAATGAACCAATTGTTGGTGGGTTCTTGGATGGGGGCTGGTCATAATTAAAAACTTAGAACTTTCACCCACATCCCTCCACCCACCCCAACCTTTGGGGAGGAGAGAGGGGCTGAACTGAGTTGATCAAATAGCCAATGATTTGATCAATCATGTCTACATGATAAGTCTCCATAAAAAGGGACAGAGTTTGGAAAGCCTCAAGGTTACTAGACATGTGGAGATGTTGAGAATTAAATTAAGTTATAGGACACACGCCAGGGTTGGAGAATTTTCTGCGGTGTGCTGTGGTTTGAATGTGTTCCCTTAGTTTATATGTTGAAATTTGGTCTCTTCTGTGACAGTATTAAGAAAACAAGAACTTGGGACCAGAAGTTAGCATGATGGTTATGTTGCTGGACTCCCTTGTAGTCGACTGCAGTTCAAGTTCTGGACCCAGTGGCTTAAACTCACGCCTGGCACGTGTGCGTGCGTGCCCGAGATCCCGAGAGGAGAATGGAGGAGAAGGGATTGTAGCGTGACCATCCTCCCTTGGGGGTGATTTCTCACTTTCTGTCTCTCTGTCTCTCTCTGTCTGTCTGTCTG
>NW_006207202.1:1334939-1339162 GCF_000334495.1 Tupaia belangeri chinensis
ACAGGCGCCCTTAAGAAAAAACCCCTCCAAAAAAAAAAAAAAAAAAAAGAAAGAAAGAAAACAAGAATGTAATCTGACTAGTTTTAAGAGATGGGGCCTTTGGAAGGTGATTAGGATTAGATAAGGTCGTCAAGTTGGGCTCCCATTCCTGAATGCCAATGGCTTTATAAGATGAGGAAGAGAGACCAGAGCAGAAACACGTTTTGCCCTCTCACTATGTAACCTCTCACTTGCCCTCTCACCATGTAATCAAAGGAAAATTGCTGCTCATGGTGGTTAATTTGGGGTGTCACCTTGACTGAATGAAGGAATACCTGGAACCTAGTAAAGCTTTATTCTGACTGTGTCTATGAAGGTATTTCCAGAGGAGCTTAACAGGTGAGTCCAAGGGGACTAGGTGAGGAGATTCACTCTCAGTTTGGGCAAGCTTTATCCAATGGGCCAGGGGCCCAGGGAGAACAAGACTGGTCTCTCTTTGAGAGTGAGATACACTCTGGCTTCTGGAAAACAGAAGTTACTTGCACTACCTTGGGAGTCTGCGGAATCCCTACCAATAAGAAGGCCCTCATTAGATGAGGGACTTTCACCTTACAGCTCCAGAACTGTAGCTGAATAAGCCTTCATTTAAAAATGACCTAGTCTGTGGTATTTTGTTATAGTACCAGAAGAACAGTCTAAAAAGGTGTAGGAAAAGCCCACACATTTTGGTGACCAGAAGTGTGATGAGTGTTGACAGTAGGAGGAAACAGTTTGCTTTTCCTGCTTCACCGGAGAGAACATTCAGTTTTCTCATTTCTTTCCTTTTTTTCCCTTTTGAATGAATAGACCTCTGGCCCTCTCCTCGAAGGTCTGAACCAGGGTTAACCACATTGCGCATTTACATCTCCTTTCCTACACAGATCTCAAAGCACAGAAATGTCATCCAGCTGTCCCCGCCCACCCCAATCCTGGTGGAGTGAGAATTAGAATCCCAGGCCTAGCTGTTTGTCTGATAGCTTCCACTCTGTCCTGTGAGCTCTGGAACAGGGGGGCCCGGGGCTCGCTGAGCAGGAAGCTGTAGAACTCAGTAGGCAGACGGAAGTGAGTCAGCGTCAGGCTGCACATGGATTTCAAAACAGAGGAGTCTGCAGACCTTCAGGGGTGAAGACGGCCATGTGACAGTGTGGGTATTACAACAGGAAAGCTGAACTCAGCAAGAGTACTCTGCAGCCAGCAGACACCCACAGGATGTGACAGGGTTTGTTTTGACTACGCCCCTCTCAATGGTTACAGGACTAGCCGAAGGGGAAAGCCCAGACACCATGACTGGCAAAAAAGTGACCATTTGGGGAACTCTTTTATGTAACACGAAATCGTGTTTTCAACACAGAAGGGAGGGCCTTCACATCATTGTGTGTGCACAGACCGAACCAGCTTCAGGTTCATGGCTCCCGGCTATAGGAAACAGCAGCATACTAATGACCTCCCCAGGGAAAGCATGCCCTCTCTGTGCCTGGACTTCTTGAGCTCTTTTTCATCTTCTTCTGCACAGCGTCCACTTAGCACACGGAGGGCATAGTCTTCCTGTTGAACCCTTTTGAGCAGCAGTGTACCTGGTCACACCAGACTAATTAAATCAGGGCTTCCCGGAGTTGGGCTCCGGCTTTTGTATTTGTTAAGCTCCCAGAGATGGTCCCAACACATAGCCACAGTTGAGCAGTAACTGTTTTTTTTTTTTTTTTCTTTTAGAGAGATTGTTTCTATAGGGTGAGTGCTCCTGCTGGAGAGACAGAAAGAGACTGGGAGACATACAGCGAGAAATCACCCCCTGGGGGGATGATCATGCCACAATCCCTGCTCCTCCATTTTTCTCTTGAGTTTTTGGGCATGCACACACATGCACCCAGTGTGAGTTTTAAGTCACCGAGTCCGGGACTTGATCTGTGGTCAACTACATGGGAGTCCAGTGACATAACCATTACACCATCTGCTGGTCCCAAGCAGCACCATTTTTGAGTCTTGCATTTGGGGTGTATTCTGTAGATTTATTAAATAAAATGTAAAGAAGGATTCCTCAGTGAGGGCCAGGGACAGAACCTTTATTCTGGGCATTTTACTAGGCCAGGTTATAAGTAAGAATCATCTGCCCAGGCACGCTGGCCCTAATCTCCCATAGTTCCCAGGGAAAATGGACTTTGCCTAGGGCACCAATAAGGCCCAAGGTCCTTCAACTCGACAGTTATTAGGGCTTTAGCCTCTCTCCTCCCTGACCTGTCATGTGCCTGGTGCTCCTCTTAAGGGACTCCAAAATAACCCACTTCTGTTACTCTCTGTTAGGCATCTGGCTTCTGAGGAGCCATTATTCTCTAGCACGATAGCCAGCCAGTTAAGATGATGAGGGTGGGAGCTGCAGCCCCAGCTCTGCCAGACTCTCAGAAGGTCCCTCTGCTCAGAGCTCTCATTCCTGCCTTCTCATTCCTGCCCTCTGGCTTCCCTTGACTCCAAAGTACCGTCAAGGCCACTTGTTCCTTAGTTTTCCCGGTGTTCATCAAAGATAGGACTGGATTGAAAGAGGAAAAGGGGCCAAGCAGTGATGCAGTGGTGTAACCCCGTGGGAGAGGGGCTGGTTCATGCCCCCGGATCTCCCTCTGTGTGTTGGGTGTGCATGTGGATGCCTCTGAACCAAGACAGCTGAGGTTGGCTGTGGATCATGACGTGGGGACCCTGTTGTGGGTGCCTATCTTTCTGTCTCTCCTCTTTCTCTTGTGGAAGAAATAAATAAATTAAAAAGAGAGGGGCAAAAAGATATAGTCCCAGACCTAGGAGCTTGAAAATCATACCAGTCATGCTTGCATGCCCAAAATCTTGAGAGGAGAAGGGATTGCAACGTAGCCATCCCCCTGGGGGATGATTTCTCACTTTCTCTCTCTCTCTCTCTCTCTCTCTGGCATGTGCATGTACCCCATAGCAAAACTTAAGAAAAGAAAAGAAAAAAAGAAAAGAAAATGCCCATACATTTGGTGTCACAAGCCTCAGAATAAGAAAAAAACAGATCATAATAGTACAGGGTGTTTGAAATCACTGTTCTGCTGGATGTGAGCCTCCCCCACCAGTAGGAATGTGAGGCTTCATTTAGAACTCTACTGAGCAAGCCTCGAGGGTGACTGTTCATGGCAAAACTGATCGCATAAGGATGATGAGGTAGATTTCTATCTCTTTCCTCTTCCCTAATGGCCACAACTTTGATCCCTGACTGATCACAGCTCAAGCCCTCAGCCCTGACCAGCCTTGTTATCATCACTTGGCCTGAACATTAAGGAAACCAGGAGGAGAGGGGATATTAAACTAGCTCAACCCCAAATCTGGCATTGGGCCAGCAGGTGGCTTGGCAGTTAAGGCACTGGATCCCACAAAGCCAACTGCATAGTTCAAGTCCTGGACCCAGCGGCTTGAAAAACAAACTGGGTACAAGTGTATGTGTGCTCAAAATTCCAAGAGGAGAATGGAAGAGAAGGAACTGTTGGTGCAGCCATCCCCTGGGGGGGTGATTTATCACTTTCTCTCTCTCTCCATCTCTCCCTAGTGAGCACACATGTCCTGTAGTAGAAACAAAACAAAACAAAACAAAACAAAAACAAAACAAAACAAAACAAAACAAAACAAAAACAAAACAAAACAAAACAAAACAAAAACAAACAACAGCAAAACTGGCAGCCTTCCTTTAGTTTCTGACAACTGACTTATTTTTCACATTGCCTTGTACGGATCCACCTGGCATTAGATATCTTCTCTCATGGAGCCCTGTACTTCCTTTCCAGCCTCATCTGCCATCTTATCTCTCCACACCCTTTCAGTCCTAGATGCACCACGTGCTGCTGGAATTTACCCTTTCCTCATCTGCTCTCTAGCCCAGGCCACTCCCTACGTGCTTCCTCCTTCCTAAGCCTCCCTCACCCTGACTCTTCCTCAATGCCATCACAGCAAATCGCAGGTGAGTCTACTCAGCCCTTACAGCACCCCGCCTTGAATTCTTGTGTGTGAGGTGTTTACAAGTCGTTTCCTATATGAGCGAGAAGTTCCTCAAGGGCATTGACCATGGATTCACCTTTGCGTAGGGCAGAAACCCAAACACTTCTCTTTATAGGCAGTGTGATACCCTCTCTGGGTACAGAGGACTTTCCCAGCCATTACTTCTCTATCCTTTTTTTTTTTGTAGTTTGCTGTTGGATCCATGTGCTTGCCAG
>NW_006207202.1:1339177-1372578 GCF_000334495.1 Tupaia belangeri chinensis
AGAGTGAGAGGGAGAAGGAGAGAGAGAGAAAGTGACAAATCACCCCCTAAAAGGATGACCACACCTCGATGTCTTCTCCATTCTCCTCTCAGGATTTTGGGCACGCACACACATGTGGATTTTCAAGCCTCTGTATACGGGACTTAAAATGTGTGGCCATTGGACCAGCGGTTGATGTAATGGCTATATCACTGGACTCCCATGTAGTCAACCACAGTTTGAGTCCCAGAGCCGGTGACTTAAATTCATACCGGGTGCATGTGCATGCATGCCCAAGATCCTGAGAGGAGAATAGAGGAGAAGGGACTGAGGTGTGGCCATCCCCCGGGAGGTGATTTCTCACTTTCTGTCTCTCTGTCTCTCTCTGTCTTTCTGACAAGCGCATGTACCCTATAGCAAAAATCTCTCCCCCCCCCCAAAAAAATGCGTGGCCATGTGGGATCCAGCCCTTAACCTCCAAGCCACCTACTGGCCCCATTTCTCCGTCCTTTTTAAACCAACAGTGTTTCTTAAATGGTATTGGAGGAAGATGATGAATATTGAAAGTCATCCCTGCCACTGACGGTAGTGAGACGTACCATTTAGTGTGAAATGGGCTGAAAAAAAGAAAAAAAGGTGCAGAACTATTGCTTGGCAGCTGCACTGCTTGAAGGAAAAGCCCTGTTTCATCTTCCATTGCCTTAATCCATCGCAAAGTGCTAACTCTAAGGTCATCTCCCAAGAGCAGAAGCCTGCCAAGCTGCTCAGTGCTGCACTACCAGCAGCATCTGCTTGTCCAGTTTTCAAGCTCTCTCTTTCCTGGGCCTCCTTTTCTTGCCCCTCTGCCTATCTCTGTCTAAATCTCCTTTCCTGGCTTGTCTTCCTGAGCCTGGCTCACATTGGCGAAACTCTTGTGTCGTCTGAATATACTGTCCTTAGACAGCTCAGCTCCTTGTGGGGCTTTGGTAGCTGCTCAAATGCAGATTAGCCCAGCCTTGGTCTATATTCCAGATCTTTTATTTGTTTGCTTGCTTTGCTATAGATCGTGTGCATTCACCAGAGAGAGACAGTAAAAGAGAAAGAGGAAGTGATCAGGTACCTCTGAGGGGAGAATGGCCATGCCACAATCCCTTCTCCTCCTTTCTCCTCTTGGGATCCTGGGCATGCACACACGTGCCTGGAGTGATTCTCAAGCTGCTGGGTCCAGGAGTCAAACCATGCAGTTGGCCATGTGAGATCCAGCACCTTAACTTCCACGCCACCTATGGGCCTGAGACAAGTATTTTTGGTGGGGTCTTGCCTCGTTGTGCTCCTTCCTGCCCCAGCTTCCTAGTCAGCAAGGATCACAGGCGTGTGCCACTACACTCGGTCTGTTTAGGTTGGGTCAGGGACTAAATCCAGGTCTTCCATGCAACTTCAGTCTTGACCAGCAGTGTCCTGCTGCTTATGTCACTGCACTCTAGAGCTTTTATTTTATTTTCAAAGAATTAATTAATTTGACCAGAGAGGGACAAAGCAAGAGAGAGACAAAGTGAGAAAGCAAGCCACCTGGTCCGGGACTCGAACAGTGGTCAGTCATGTAGGAGTCCAGTGTCCTTAACCACCACACCATCTGCAAGCCCCAGATCTTTTATTAAAAAAATTATTTTATTTATCATTCTTTTATATTTGACTGGAGACAGAGAGAGAGAGAAGAGAGAGAGAATGAGAGTGAGAAAGCAAGCTGCCAGGTCCAGGTCTGGAATTGTAGTTGGCCATGTGGGAGTCCAATGCCTTAACTACGATGCTACCTGCCAGCCCTACCCTCTAGATCTTTCTGAGCTCTAAATCAGAATTTCTGACTGCCTAACTAGATGCTCCATAGCAACCTCAATTTCCTTAATAATTACAATTCCTTGCCTCATGCCTCTCTGTGGGCAGAGCAAACTCCTCCCCCCGAAGTTTGGGCTTGGCCATATGACATAATCTAAAAAGGGAAGGTGCATGGGTGGGGGGTGGGGGGAAGCAGGTGGTGCCAGGGTCCAGCCTCAGCGTGGGTGGGTTATCTCGACGGAGGCGGCGCTGGAAAGAAAGGAAGACTAAGGCCTCGTGCCTTTTCATGCAAGTCCTCAGCCGGACACTCCCAGAGATTGCTCTCTGAGGAGTGACAACTGCTAGGAATCATCGTGCCTTTTTATTGAAAATGTGATACATGCCAGTAAATGGGTGAGGGGCAATAAAAGATTTACTCTAAGGAACAGGGTATATAAAGCATGGAAGCAATAATTATAAAACATGCTGTTTGTCTTGTCAGATCAGGTAAAGTCAATCACAGTTCTCAGGATGAGGAAGTCCATTTGTCTGCTGTATCTTCTTCTTAGATCTTGATTACTGAGAAGAGTCTTTTGAAGAGGGGGCTTGCAGGATGTTTGATAACTTCAGTCCCGGGCCAGGGCGACAACGTTGCTGGTTACAACGACCTAGATGGAAATTTTGTCTTGCTAAGTAAAGACACAGTTAATATATGGACTATCTATACATTACAATAGAGGGTGAGTCTATGATCTTATATGGGAAAGGAAGATGATCTTGTAGCTCAGGAGACAACACAGGATGTTTTATTAGCAGTTTTTCATAGTCAACAGCACATAGATGAGAAACTCTTTGTAGTTGAAAGCTACCTGTTGCTTTAGATAAGAACTCCCAGCTAAAATGGTTAATCTTTCTGTGGAGCCCTCAGCTTTGTCTGCTGAGTCTGTCAATTAGTGAGTTCTTTTGTTTTATCTTTAAGTCTCTGTTATGTGGTGAATGTGCTGACTTTGCCTAGCATGAGTTAACTTAGGCCTATAGCTTTAACAAGCGGTATGTAAGTAAAACTAACCTTAAACTAACTTAGTCTACATATGCTTCTAATGCTAATTTGGTTTATACTAACTTAATCTATGTGTTAATTTTGGCTTAAAAACAGACAGGTGGGGGAGTCTTAAACTTCCTGATCCTCATGTCAGTCTTAGGGAACCACATTCCTACAAGATCACTAATTGGCTTTATTGTAATGGTTGGTATATCTTACTCTTGCAAGATACCGTAATAACAGTAAACTCACGGCAGAGAAATGAACTATAGGCCAGTAAAATGACACAAGGAGAGTTAGTAAACCGCTGGCCTTGTCTTGCCGTTTCTTCCCAGCCAGGCCATGGGAGACAGCCTCTTTACCAGTTTGTGTTGTCTGCATGGCCCCGTCAAGGTGGTAAAGTGATTAAGGCACTGGATCCCACATGGGAGACCATGGTTTGAGTCCTGGACTCCACGGCTTGAAAATTACACCAAGTGCATATGTATGCATGCCCAAACTTCTAAGAGGAGAATGGGAGAGAAGGGATTGCAGTTTGGTCCTCCCTCCAGGAAGAGATTTCTTACTTTCCCTCTCACTGTCTCTCTTTGGCAAATGTGCACACCCTATGGCAAAAACCTTTTTATAAAAAGGAAGGCAGAGTGAAATACAGAAAGAGAAACCGAAGTTTATTCAAGCCAAAGGCTTAGGATGAAGCACCCAGGTGCATGGAAGTGACTGCTGTGAGGGCTCGCTTATGTTACAAAAAGAAGGGCAAGAAGAGGGGAAGTTACACGTTGTCGAGAATTTATTGATTCATTTCAAATACTGCTGCCCACAGATTGGCTACACATTATTCTTTGTATCATGAACTCCAGGAGCATTGTGATGAAGAAAAAGTAGGGTCACGTCGTAAATCTGTAACTCTGGTGTCAGTTTGCTCACTATTCATAAAAACAGGATTTGGGGGCCAAAAATCCATGAGCGTGGAGCAAAACCAAGGTCTCAATGCTCATACTTCTTTTGGGATTAGTAAACCTCACCTTCCATAGATGACTGTGAACTGTGTATCTTTCACAACTCCGTTTGGCCAATGATATGGGGATGAAAATGGTGGTGTGCCCCTGCTGAGCTCTGGCATGGCTGTGGGAAGATGGGGTGGTGGTCCTGGGGTGGTGCTGCCTCCTGAGTCTGGTCCAGAATGAACACTCATGGAGCCAAGCTGCCCTCACTGAACTGTGAACCTCTGTGAGAAGCAGGCAGCCCCCATGCCTGCAAACTGGCCAGAGCCACTGCCCTAGCTAACCCCCACATCTGTGAGAAGAAGGGATTATGGTTTTTAAGTCACATGATGTTGGGATGATTTGTTACGCAGCATTACTGTAGCAATACCAGTCAGCACAATCTTACATAGAGATGAGTGTATAAAACATGGAGATTCAAATGAAGATTAGTTACACAGGAAAAACCCAAGTAACTACCACCAAGGCCAGGACATAAAACATTGGTGAGCAGCCAGAAACCTCTGTGCCCCTTCCTGATCACCACCTCTCCCTCACCCTGAGAAGCACTCAGTCTTAACCTTTTTTTTTTTTTTTTTTTTTTGCTAGAGGTACATGTACTTGCTAGAGAGAAACAAAGAGACGGAGAGTAGAAAGCACCACCATGGGGAATGGTCACCCACAATCTCTTTTCCTCTATCTCTCCCTTCTTTCAGGATTTTTGGGCAGGCACACACATGGGGTATATTTCTCAAGTTGCTGAGTCTAGGACTTGAACAGCATGGCTGACCATGTGGAATCTGGCTGCCTTAACCACCAGGCCATGGACGTTTTTGACGTTTTTTATATGTAATTTTATCCTCTTTTCTTCATAATTTACCATCCGTAAGTGCATTCTTAAATTAGACAGTTCGTTTTTGATAGTTTTCCACTCCAGATGGTAGTAGATGGCTCCGCTGTCCAGCTGGAGGTCC
Source organism: Tupaia belangeri chinensis (assembly GCF_000334495.1). Taxonomy (NCBI): domain Eukaryota; kingdom Metazoa; phylum Chordata; class Mammalia; order Scandentia; family Tupaiidae; genus Tupaia; species Tupaia belangeri. Next base: position 1,343,944 of record NW_006207202.1, read on the forward strand.
CCAGTGTCCACCAGTGAGCCAAGAGCTGGTGTTAGGTTGGAGGCAGGTCACGTTGGTATAGAGGCCAGGCGGGGAGTTTGGGTTTTATTTTACCTCTGACAAAAAACCAGTGGAGTGGATGAAGTAGGTCTTGGACAAAGTTTGAGCTATAATATATGTATTTCTTTTTTTTTTGGAGAGGATTTTTGCTTTGGGGCACATGTGTTTGCCAGAAAGACAGAGACAGAGAGACAGAAAGTGAGAAATCACCCCCCAGGGGGATGGCCATGCCACAATCCCTTCTCCTCCATTCTCTTCTTGGGATCTTGGGCACGCACGCACATGTGCCTGGAGTGAGTTTAAGCCACTGGGTCTGGGACTCGAACCGTGGTCGACTACATGGGAGTCCAGCGACATAGCCATTACTCTAACTTCTGGTCCTGAACTATATTTTAAAATAATTACTTTGACTACTGAGTGTGGATCTTAGTGGGGAAAGGGGGAAGGTAAGCGAAGAGGCAGAAGGCTCCTGAAGGAGTCTGATGAGGGTGTTGGGGGCTGGGCCGAAGCTCCTTGTCCAGCAGCGTCATCTGTTTCTCCTGTTTGACACCCATAGTCCCAGCTCCCTGTACCACATGTATCTAGCCATCCCTGTCTCATCCCTGGCACATTCTGCGCTCTGGTTTTGCAGTCCTCTCTTCCATAACCCAATGAACACAGTTGAAATATCCTGCCTACTTGGGAATCCTTCCCTGGCTGACCCCCAACGCCCACCCCCAACTTCCCTAGTAGACAATGAAGTGGCCCCACTTTATGTGACCTCATGATAAGATGTGACACACGCCCACACCGATCTCTAGACAAATATTGTCTTTGGGTTTTGTCTTTGTAGTGCTGACTATCACAGGCCATGGAGCGGACACAGAAGAGGAGACTGTGGAGCTGAAGTGGTTATCTGGCAACCACCCCGGGGATCTGCAGGGCAGGTACTGTGGCGATTAGGAACCTGAGGGCCACCTGGATGAGCCCACAGACTGTGTCGCCATAAAAGTGACAGGCCAGTAAAAAGGCTGAACCCCAACTGGAATCCACAGGGTATGTGGAATCCTCAAAAGAGTTCAGGCAGGGAGGGATGAGACGGAGTGGTTTCAGGAATAGCAAGTGTCCACACTGTCACGGGAGCGAGCCTGAGGCGTCCAGGGCTTGACCAGCTCTAGAGTGGAAGCCAGGATCACATCATGTCTTGCTGCTGTTGCTTAACAAAGGGCCTACGTTTCTCTTATCTCTCCTGCTAGCTACCTTGGCGTTCTAACAACCACCTCCACCCCAAGATATGAATCATGAGGCACTTCTTCTACTCGGCGTGAGTGCTTGGCCCTGTTCCTGCCTGTTCTCTGGAAAAGTTGCAATACAAGATAAATTAAGCCATTAATTGATAGTCTAGTGGTGAAGGGAGCTGGATTCCCCATTACCAACCGCAGTTGAAATCCTGGCCCTGGAGGCTTGAGAAACACTCCGGGCTTGTGTGTGTGCGTGCGTGTGTGTGAGTGCACGCATGTGCCCAAAACCCTGAAGGGATGGAGGCATGGAGAGGGAAGAGATTGTAGCATGACCACACCTTGTTGGTTTCTCTGTCTCTCTCTGGCAAGCACATGTGCCCTCTGGCAATCAAAAAAAAAAAAAAAGAAAGAAATCAAGCTATCCAGTTAGTTTGCTGTTGGGATTCTGGGGAAAGAAAAACAGATGCCAAAAGAAGAGGAAGAGGGAAGTAGGGATGGTGAAAATGGGAGGGATTGGGAAAGGATATATTTTTTTAAAATTGAAAGCAAATTATGTATCATTTATAGGATTGTTAGGTAAAAATTATGGAAGGTTATTGTTTTGAACTAAGCTCCTGCACTAGGCACCAACAGGCAAGACAGAAAATCAAGTGGGGTCACCCATGCTAAAATTCCACGGTTCCGAGTCAAAGCTGAATTGCTATCTGACCTTCTGAAAGTCAGGAGAGACACCAGCCCATACAGGGCAGTTCCATGGTAATAAAGTCCTTCTGTTTCATCTTCGCACAAAAGGAGTCCCTTGATATTAGCTACTTAGTTATTTTCCTACTGCTCTATCTCCCTGTCCACACCTTATAAGGAAAGTAATATTGAAACAATCTTCTGCTTTTATAAAAATAATTATTTTATTTAACTTTTTGCTTATTTATTCATTGTAATTTGACCAGAGGGGCAGAGTGAGAAAGAGGGAAAGTGAGAAAGCCAGCTGCCAGGACTCGAACCGCAGTCAGTCCTTAACCACCACGCCACCTGCTAGCCCCCATCTTCTGCTTTTAGGTTTTTGTTCCTTTGTTTCTGATTTCTTCTCTATCAATTCAATCTCCTCTTCTAGTTCACTGTAGCCTGTGCTCTGCTGTATGGAGTGAAGCGTTGCCACTTTCTTCTCTATCAATTCAGTCTCCTCTTCTAGTTCACTGTAACATGTGCTCTGCTGTATGGAGTGAAGCGTTGCCAGGTTCTAGAATCACGAATAAAGCTAATCAAGATCTGTAGACGAGGCACAGCGGTCAGCCATGAAGCTCAAGGCTGGCACACACACGGGAAGGTTCAGGTTCTGGATTTGCATCCAGAGACCTCACTGAGTACCTTGGATATACGTGTCCATGGTCTGGACTGACTGAGGCTGGAGTAGGATTGTGGCGTCAAGACCCTGTTAAGAGCGCTGTCTCTTCTTTTCTGTCTCACTCATGAAAGAAATAAGAAAATAAGATAAAAAGGAAGGGGCAGCAGGTGGTGTAGTGGTGAAGGTGCTGGACTCCACGTGGCCGATGGTGATTTGAGTCCCAGACCCACTGGCTGGAAATTCAGGCCAGGCATGCACGTGCCTGTGTGTGTGTGCCCAAAATCCTGAGAAGAGAATGGAGGAGAAAAGATCGTGGCATGGCCATTCCCTCTGGGGGGTGATTTCTCACTTTCTCAGTCTCTCTCTGTGTCTCTGGCGAGTAATGCACCCTATAGCAAAAAATCTTTTTTTTTTCTTTTTAAAGAAATTTTATTTTTTACTTGCCAAAGGGCATGTAAATTGCTTGTGCTTGCCAGAAAGAGAGAGAGAGAGAGAGAGAGAGAGAGAGAGAACCTTTTTTTTTTTTGATATGTTTTCGCTATAGGGCGCATGCGCTCGCCAGGCAGACAGAGAGAGACATAGAGACAGAAAGCGAGAAATCACCCCCCAGAGGGGATGGTCACACCGCAATCCCTTCTCCTCCATTCTCCTCTCGGGATCTTGGGCATGCACGCACACGCGTCCGGCGTGAGTTTTAAGCCACCGGGTCCGGGATGCGAACTGCGGTCGACTACATGGGAGTCCAGTGACATAGCCATTATGCTAACTGCTGGTTCCCAGAAAGCACCTTCTGATGGGGTATGGTCACACCACGATCGCTTCTCCTTTGTTTCTCCATCTTGTCAGGATTTGGGGCACAAACGCATATGTGCCTGGCGTGTTTTTAAAGCCACCGGGGCTGGGATTCAAACTGTACAGTCAGCTATGTGTTGTGGCAGGAAACAGGTCACCAAGAAACCAGGTTCCACTGAGAGAGTAGGAGAACTTGGGTCTCTGATGCCAACACTCCCAGCAGTTTACTCCCAAACCTTGGCCCAGCGTGTGGAAGCTATAAGCAATATTAGCAATATTGCAAACCAGAAGAGTCGCAGAACAGTTGTAACCTGGCTTATTATATTTCCCTGCAGGCAGTTTACAAAGGTGGAATAGAAACGCTTTCCCTCTGCAAGCACCTAGCAAACAGGATCCCTATCAGTGGGATCTGGCCCTCTTAATCATTAGACCATAGAGCCAGCCCCCCTCCAAAGAAAAAACCTTTAAATTAAATGGTCGTAATTTTACTTTTGACAGCTCCATAGTAAATAATGCATTTTATTAAAACAGCAAATTATCTAAAAATGGGCCAGTGCTACACAAACTGTGTTCTTAGGGCAGAAGCCAATGTATAAACTGTTACAGTCTGAGAAAAAAAGTTAAGAGAACTTCATTACTAAGCTTCATAGCAATTTGAGAACATAATTTTGTCTGTTGAATGTAATAATTAGACTGATATTTTGTAGGTCTTCTTTTAAAATTTTATCTTCCTAGTAATTCTTACTGTGTTATGCAGAAGTATTGCTCTGCAATACATTGGTGGTAAAAAACAAAACAAAACAAAGCAAAACAGCCCCCCCCCCAAAAAAAAGGAAAACATCCTGATTCTCAGCCCAGAGACTTCGAGAAGCACTGAACCTATTGGGTTATCAGAAAAGTTATGACATTTTTACATGTTTTTTGATCCAAACATGCATCATGACTTTTCTTTTTCTTTCTTTCTTTTTTTTTTTTTTTGAGAGTTTTTTGCTATAGGGCACGTGCGCTCGCCAGGAAGACAGAGAGAGACAGAGAGACAGAAAGCGAGAAATCACCCCCCAGGGGGGATGGCCACTCCACAGTCCCTTCTCCTCCATTCTCCTCTCGGGATCTTGGGCATGCATGTACACGCGCCCGACGTGAGTTTAAGCCACCGGGTCCAGGACTCGAACTGTGGTCAACTACATGGGAGTCCAGTGACATAGCCATTACACTAACTGCTAGTCCCACATCATGACTTTTCTGACAACCCAATATTTTGGGCAGTTCTGGGGGAAGAGGCTGAAGAAGCAAGGCAGCATTTGGATGTCAGGCTGGTAAAGAGAATGATGGTGATGCTGGAAGGAGAAGCTGCCACTACTGTGAGGAGTGGCTTACAAGGATCAAAGAATGGACAGTTGACCATGGGCAGCTCCGAAGAAACATCAGAGTTTCTCATCCTTGTCCCAAATTCCACAACCAAAGAACAAGCGCAAGAGCCAGAGGGTGTAAGAAAGCAGACACTCTCCTTGCTCAACTTCCCTCTCTCTTCCTCCCCTTTTCTCTCCAATCCAAGTCCTAGCTTTCTGGATAGGGCTAAAGGGTGATTTGAATCAAATGAAATTGACGTTCTTAAATACTACATGTCTTTTCATTTTTAGATTTTTGCTATAGGGCGCATGTGCTTGCTGGAGAGCGACAGAGACAGAAAGTGAGAAATCATTCCTTAGGGGAGATGGCCATGCAAGCAATCCCTTCTTCTCCATTCTCCTCTCAGGATTTTGGGCACTCACGCGCATGTGCCCAGCGTGAGTTTAAGCTTCTGAGTCTGGGACTCGAACCATGATCTACTACATGGAAGTCCAGCGACGTAACCATTATGCCATCTGCAGGTTCCACTGCAAGTCTTAATAACCAAGTAAGAGTCTCAGAATAGGTTCACCCTGGGACCATACCCATCCAAGCTTCTGCTGCCTTAGGCATTCATCTCAATATGTTGGGCAGGGGGCTGTCTACATTACACACCTGCCTGTCTACACACCTGCCTCCTTAGGAGGAGACAGCAAGTCTTCAAAGAACTTTGAGTTCAATTGGGAAATAATCCTGCAAGTGCCAGATAGCAGCGCAGAAAGGATACAAGTACAGCACAAAGCGCTTCTCAAAGCGGCACATCTTTGTGCTCAGACTGATGAAAGAGATTACAGAGAAGAGACGTCTTCAAAGACGAAGAGATGGATTTGGAAGGCTGGTAGAAGTTTAGCAGTGAAGAACTGATTTGGCCCCACCTACCCCCGGGAAGGCCAAGGAAAGAATGCCATTGTGTAGAACTGGCCAGAGTGCCAAAGGGCTTCTTAGGTTAAGACAGCACAAGAAGTGACTCAGGTCTATATCTCAAGTTTTTATACCCCCAAGCTGTTATAAAACCAGACTCAAAGAGCACTCTTGGTGTTGCCCATAATTGCATGAGTTGTGATAAGGAAGAGTTGCACCAGCATTAATCACAACAGCCAACCAGGATGATAACATTCTTGGTTACAAATAGTGGAGGAGAAGTACTAACCTCCCCATAGCCAAAGAGACTAGTGTCACTGTACCCAAGTGAAGACAGGCAGTTCCTTATTGGGAATGTCAGAATGTACGGAGGAGACCTGTTGAGGTCAGCATGACCTGCCTGCGGAGTCCTTGGCTTGCTGAGGTACCTCTTGTTTCCTGAATGCATTCCCAGAAGTACACAGTGGAGATAAAAATGTGGGTGACCTAAGGTTGGACCTATGAAGTCACCAGAGCAGAGGCCAGAAAGCTCCCTGCAGGGCAGGACCATCAACCACAATTGTAACATCACCCAAAACTCTCTCTTGTACTGTTCCATTCATTTCTTGTATCTTTCTCATTTTCTGGGGAAAAGCTGAGTGCTTATTTTTCATATTCAGAGATCTTCAAGGGCAAAGTCAATTGACAGGACCGGTGAGGAAACCTGGAATCAGATGTGCAGCCAGATCCCCATCACTCGGCCTCAGGACTGGCCAGTCCTGCAGGAGGTTCTGAAAGCCCTGGGTGGTGCCATTACCCAGAATCCTTTGCTTGCTCATTTAATTAATAAGTGTAAAGAGTGGGGGTGGAAGGGCCAACAGGTAGCATGGTGATTAAGGTGCTGGCCTCCCACATAGCCAGCTATGGTTCAAGTCCTGGACCTGGCAGCTTACATTCTCAGTTTCTCTGTCTGGTGAGCGCACATGCCCTAAACAAATTTTAAAATAATAATAAATAAAATTAAATAAATACTTATTTAAAAATAATGGGGGTGGAGGATGTAGACATCACAACGCCCCCACTCCAAGGAGCTCAGGCTCACTCAGCTCATCATCGTCTTCCTGATGGGTTTTCCCTTTCCTTGCCCATCCAAGACCAAAGACCAGAGACCAAAGACCCGGGCCATTCTGAATTCTTCCTTCTCTTTCCTGCTTCTCCCTCTCCCGCTCCGTCCTTCCACCGTCTGTCTAATCAGTCACCAAGCCTTCTCAATCTCACATCTACAGCCTCTCAAATGCCAGTGCTGATAACTGAGAAATGTGGGTGGAGTTTTGTTATATGATTTTCTCTGTGTGAGAATCTGAATGTTTCCAAAGCAGAAAGTTAAATTTGATTAAAAAAACATTCTCGGATTGGTCTCCTCTGCTTCTGATTCTCACCATCTCTGCCCCTGGCCCTCACCCAGCCTCCCTTTATGCCTACCGGCCACCATTAGGTTAGGAGATCTTCTTTTGATGTGGATATAGATGGCAACAGGGTCTCCTTCTTTTGGACTACATTTAAATTACTTAAAATTGGTACCAGCAGTTAGCGTAATGGCTATGTTGCTGGACTCCCATGTAGTCGACCGCAGTTCGCGTCCCAGACCCGGTGGCTTAAAACTCATGCCAGGCACGTGTGCGTGCGTGCCCAAGATCCTGAGAGGAGAATGGAAGAGAAGGGATTGCGGTGTGGCCATTCCCCCCTGGGGGGTAATTTCTCGCTTTCTGTCTCTCTGTCTCTCTCTGTCTGTCCAGCAAGTGCACGCACCCTATAGCAAAAACCTCTCCAAAAAAAATTACTTAAAATAGTTTTAAAAAATTAATTAATGAATGAATTATTTTAATTTGACCAGAGAGGGACAGAGAGAGAGAGAATTAGAGAGGGAAAGTGAGAAAGCAAACTACCAGGTCCAGACTTGAACCCTGGTCAGCCACTGGGGAGTCCAGTGCCCATAACCACCATGCCACCTGCCAGCCCCTAAATTGCTTTTATTTAGTTAGTTATTCTTAAAAAAGAATGATTTGCTTATTTAATTCCATTTGGTATTATAATTAGTATTATTATTTTAATTTGACCAGAAAGAGACAGAGAAAGGGAAAGTGAGAAAGCAAGCCTCTAGGTCTGGGACTCGAACCATGATTGGCCATGTGGGAATCCAGCACCCTTAGCCACCATTCCACCTGCTGGTCCCACAACATTGTTTTTAATTGAAGGAGTTTCATGGTGTGAAACAGAGTTAAGCACTCTCCCAGCCATGCTTTATCTCCTGCTGGAGATCAGAACCTGGGTTCTGGTCCTAGCACACCACCAAACAGCTGTGACGACAAGCTATTAATATTTCCTCTGCTCTTAGCCTGTAAACATGAAATACACAAGAACACCACTAGCCCTTGGCTGGCACTTTTACTTTCAAAGGATTTGAAGAATGATTTCATTTTATTTGAACTTCAAAACAGCCCCAGGGGAGCCAGGCATATTTTAAGATGATTTCACCGTGCAGGTTCCTATTGAAGTATAACAGGGCACCTTCCCTTCCAACCTTCTCTGCAAAAGGAAGTCTGACTCAAGTAAATGAACACCCTCATCTCAACTGACTCATTTGTCTGACACAAGTTTTTAAGTGCAAAGCAAGCAGAAGAGAAGCCTTCTGTAGGAAGGATGGCAATACATATTTCAACTTATTAGGATGTATTTCACAAAGCAAGTATTTAAAACAATTTTTAAGTTTATTCACTTCTGCTGTGAGTGAGAGAGGCAGCTGAGAGGGAGAGAGAACAAGACAGAGAGACAGCATTCCCTGCAGGATCTCCACGCCACAGTCCAACCAAGCCTCAGCTAGCCCAGATCACAGGCACGGGTGCACCTGGCATGTTCAGGGAGGTCTCTGGATGCAAACCCCAAACCTTCCCACGCGTTTCAGCTTTATAGGGTGTTGTGTTACCGCTGTACCACTGTCTAGTTTCCAGGTTTTTTTTTTTTTTTTTTTTTTTTTTTTTAGTTTTTTGCCATTGGGTGAGTGTGTTCCCCAGAGAGAGGCAGAGACAGTGAGAGGGAAAATGAGAAATCTCCTCCTGGGGTGGGGGGATGGCCACGCCACAATCCCTTCTCCTCCATTCTCCTCCTGGGATTTTGGGCACGCACGCATACACGCCTGGGGTGATTTTCAAGCCACCAGATCCGGGACTTGAATCATGGTCAGCCATGTGGGAGTCCAGTACATTAACCATCATGCTGCTTGCTGGCCCCCTGCATATTTTTAATTGTAATACAAAAGGACAGATTCTTTGGATGACAAACCTGAAGTTTATAGAAGTAAATTGATTGCCTAAGGTAATTCCTAGTAGTAAGAATATATAATAAATAATAATAGTATCAATACAGAATACTTACTATATATCAGAGCAGCAGGAAGAGCTTTTCCCATTGAGTCCCTGTGATAGCATCCCTTCACACAGACAAGAAAACAGACTCAGAGAGTTATAAGTCCTGGAACCAGAAATTGATCCCTGCTCTTCTGGACCCCATGTCCCATGTCCCTAACTGTCCCAGCTGCATCTTCACACAGTGGAAAGGGCAAGGGGTCTCTGGGATCTCTTTTGTAAAGACACCATCTCATTTATGAAGGTTCCATGTGCATGACCTCATCACCTCCCTAAAACCTCACCTCCTAATACCACCACCTTGGGGGTAGGTTTCAACATGTGCATTTCAGAAGAACACAAGCATTCAGACCACATGGCCTGCTTATTTTTCATTGAGTGATTAGCTTTCCTACTGTTCTCTAAGGCAGGGTTAGCGTTCAGACGTGGGGAAAACACACAGAGGTGCAGACCGTTCAGGACCAGCTCCCCATCCATTCTGCATTGGTACCAGCCCTTGTCAGTGCAGGCTGGTTCAAAGCAAGCCCTGAATGCCTGCTTTACCCTCCAGCGAACAGGTCTGCCAGAGTGTGACTGGGACTTTCTACTTCATTTGAGGATGAGTTCGTCTCCTATTTCGTAGTTGGTTGAGGATGAGGGATCTGGTTCATTGTTCCTAGAAAGAAGACCTGTACCAGAGAAAAGGTGTGGACAGAATTCTGCCCATGGGTCAACAAGGAGCCTGGCCTCTTGAGCTGGTTCTTTCAGACCGGTCACAGGGGAGGCTCCAGAGTAGACATCTGGCCATGATTGTGACTACCGGCCCTGGCTGTGCCCAATTCCCAATACTGCAGTACCGAATTGTGTTAGGCACAGTATCTGGTGTCAGGCACATAGGTTTGAATGGGTTCTATTTCTTACCTGCAATAATGCCTTCCTCAAATTTATAATTCTAGACCAAGCCACAGTAGCACGTGCTGCTAAGACTCCCTGGGAGGCCCAGGTTTAATTCCTAACATAAAGAGTAGGTATGGTGAATGCACCTGTAATCCCAATGACTCAGGAGGCTGAAGCAAGAGAATTGTGGGTTCAAGTCTGGCCTGGAAAAGAGCAGTCCTGTCTGAAAAAGAGCTGAGTGTGGTGGCTTATGTCTGTGGTACCGGGGGACTGAGGCAGGAGGATTATGGCATAACAAGACCTTATCATATTAAAAAAAAAAAAAAGAAAGAAAAGAAAAGAAAGAAAGAAAAGAGAAAAACAAACTCGAAACCAAAAATCTGAAACTCTTCAGGACCAGCAGATGGTGTAGTGGTTATGTTGCTGGACTCCCACTTGTTTGGGTTCCAGACCCGGTAGCTTCAAAATCATGCTGGGGACATGTGCATGCGTGCCCAAGATCCCAGAAGGAGAATGGGGGCGAAAAGACTCTCGCATGGCCATGCCCCCAGGAGGTGATTTCTCACTTTCCCTCTCACTGTCCTGCAGTGAGTACATGTGCTCTACGGCAGAAAGTCTTAAAAACAACAACAACAAAACCACCTTCATGCGCCTGAGTTTCTTCCTCTGTAAACTGGGGATGTAATAATGTAGTAAGGATGAACTGAGGCAATATATTAAAGTGCTTGTTTTACTACAACACTGGCCCCTGGAAGTGACAGATGTCTCACTGCCATTGTACCATCTGCTGTGGGCCCGTTTTAACTCCGGAGCCCGAGTGGGCCAGCCCAGAGACTACCACTTGATGCCCTGACTCTCGGTATAGTCACTGCCATGCTCGAAGTGGCTCCATGCATCTGCTCTTCCTCCACTGCCCTGCCTTTCTGTCATCCCCCGCCCCCCGCCGCTGAGCTTGGCCCTCAAGTCCATTCATTGTAACTCTGGCACATGTTTGCCCCTAACTGCAACTGGGTCTGGGTCTCATCTAGGCTCTGACCCAGTCGCCACTTTGCAGAAGACTGAGGGACACATTGGTTTGCACCAAGAGGGTGTGACTGCTCCAAGACTGTGGAGAGCCTGTTCAGGTCAGGTGGCATGACTCTACCCTGGAGAGACTGTAAGAAAAGGATGGGTCCAGGGGAAGGCCAGAAATCAGAGGTCAAAGCTGCGCCCAAGTGAAAGGTGAGTAGACTAAACTGGAGTGTCTAGCAATACATATCTGGACTAGAAAACTGTAAAGAGCTTGAGCTCATGATTCCCTGGAAAGTCAGGAGAGGTGCCTGCTGTATTGGGGGAGCAACTGGACAAGCTTCAGTTTTAGACCTGGGGAGTGATCACACTGGTGCTCACCTTATGATCTTTATTTATTTATCTATTTATTATTTACTATTTACTGGAGAGCATGTGCTCTTGTCAGAGAGAGACAGGAGAGGGGAAGGTGAAAGCACCCCATTGGTGGGGATGGCCATGCCACCATCCCTTCTCCTGTATTTCTCCATCTTGTCAGGTTTTGTGGCACATACTCATATGCTCCGGTGTGTTTTTCAAACCACTGGGACTGGGATTCTAATCACATGGTCAGCCATATGAGATCCAGCTTGGAATCAGCCCTATAATCATTTATATTTTATTTTAGTTTTTTGAAAGGTTATTGCTATAGGGCACGTATGCTCACCAGAAAGAGAGACACAGGGAGAAAGAAAGCGAGAAATCACCACCCCCCCACCACCACCACCGGGGGAATGGCCACGCCGCAATCCTTCTCCTCCATTCTCCTCTTGGGATCTTGGGCACGGGCCGGCATGAGTTTAAGCCACCGGGTACAGGCCTCAAACCATGGTCAACTACATGAGAGTCCAGTGGTTTAGCCATTATGCCAACTGCTGGTCCCCCATATAATCATTTATTAAAGCCATACATGAGTGTTATGTGGGGGTTTTGTACCTGTGTCTTATTTTATCTTAAAAATATTTTATTGTTGTGTGTGTACTTGTGCTTTTATTTGATAATAAAATGATTCTTAAAAAATCTGTGCCCTGGGGCTGTTCACACAGAGTGCTGCCAGGCTGAGGCCACCCCTCCCGGTTTCCTCTCCTCCATGCTGCCCTTGCCGCAACTGCAACCCATTTGGAACCTTTCTTTTCTTTTCTCTTTTCTTTTCTTTTCTTTCCTTTCCTTTCCTTTCCTTTTCTTTTCTTTTCTTTCCTTTCCTTTCCTCTCCTTTCCTTTTCTTTTCTTTTCTTTTCTTTTCTTTTCTTTTCTGTGTCTGTGTCTGTGTACGCATGTGTGTCTGTGTGCGTCTGTGTCTGTGCATGTGACTGTGTGTCTGTATGTGTGACTATGCATCTGTGTGAGTGTGTCTATGTCTATGTGTATGTAACTGTGTTTGTATCTGTGTGTATCTGCATATACATGTGATCGTGTCTGTGTGTATCTGCTTATGTGTCTGTGTGTGTGTCTGTGCGTGTGTATGTGTCTCTGTGTCTGTCCATGAAACTCCAATCACACATATTCCCTCTTCACTTCTCAGAGACTGTGTGCATACCTTCTGGGGCAGGTGGAAGCCCTTCCTCATTTCAGGTCCATGGTCTTCAGTGGCCACTTTCCATCTCTGTAGTCTGAGGATAAAATATCCCTAAAGAACGAGTCCAACCTGAGACTTAACATTTCTGAGAGGTACTTAACACCGCTAGCTTGTTTGCTAAAAAGATCTTCCTCACAGGACTTGAGAAGAATGTGTCTTTTCTTTTCTCTTTAGTTTGCTATAGGGCACATATGCTCCCCAGGGAGGTGGAGGGAAGTGAGAAATCGCCACTCGGGGGATGGCCATGCCACAATCTGTTTTCCTCCATTCTCCTCTTGGGATTTTGAGCATGCATGTACATGTGCCCAGCGTGTTTTTTCAAGCTGCTGGGTCCAGGACTCGAACCACACAGTCGGCCATGTGGGATCCAGCTGCCTTAACCTCCATGCCACTTGCTGGCCTGAGGAGAACATCCCTCTACATTGCACGTTCATTTATTTTTACCAGATGAACAGGTGAACCTTATGTTTTTTCCAGTCAGGCACCGTCCTCCAACCTCCATGTACTGTTTTTCTCTCTTTATCCTCACTTACTGGTTCACACAGATTTTTGCTCCTTTCTGGAAGGAGCTTCTTTCCATTTCAAAAGAAGACGAGAGAGATGGAAAATGGAGAGACCCACTCACCTCCTTCCCAGACATAGTCTGGTTGGCTCTCCATGTCTTCCACTGTCCCAGGGCAGAGGATCAGCCTGTCCCAATCTTCACCCCTCAAACAGGCACAGGTGGAGCAGAGGGTGCCCAGTTGTGTCCCATGGCGACGGGTCCTGTGTACCCCATGGATCATTTTGAGTCTCTTTTCTACAACAAAATGAGAAGAACCTTGTTGCAAAGAAGCATGAGGCAGGAAAGAGAAGGGGGAAGAAGCCAGTCAAAAATGAAAGGAAACCAGAGGCATGACCTTAGGGAAAGACAAGCGTCCACTGCTCCCTGATGTGACTGCTCTTTCCTAACTCTGCACATGAGGGTCCTCTCTTCAGCTGGTGCCCCTACGACCAGAGCGAAGATGATATATATCATTTTCTATAGTGTGTGCACTCAGAGGAGAGAGAGAGATAGAGATAAAGTACCTCCCTAAGGGGGATGGCCACACTGCAATCCAGTCTTCTCTAGTCTTTTCTTAGAATTTTGGGCATGCACTTACTTATTTATTTATTTTTTGGAGAGGTTTTTTTGCTATAGGGAGCGTGCGCTCGCCAGACAGAGAGAGACATAGAGACAGAAAGCGAGAAATCACCCCTCAGGGGGGATGGTCACACCGCAATCCCTTCTCCTCCATTCTCCTCTCGGGATATTGGGCAAGCATGCACATGCGCCCGACGTGAGTTTTAAGCCACCGGGTCCAGGACGCGAACTGCGGTCGACTACGTGGGAGTCCAGCGACATAGCCGTTACGCTAACTGCTGGTTCCCTTGGGCATGCACTTATATGTGCCTGGTGTTGTTTTCAAGCCATCGAGTCTGGGACTTGAACTGCAGTTCAAGTCTTCCATGTAGTTGGCCATGTAAGATCAAGTCTCCTTAACTACTACGCCACCTGCTGGCCCAGGACAATTTTTTTTTTTCTATAACCATATTTTACTCACTGGCCAATTCATTTCTATAACCATATTTTACTCACTGGCCAATTCAAGTTCTTACGTCTTCTTTGTGTTTTCTACTTGTTTGCTTTCTTTTTTTCCTTTCTTTTGTTTGTTATTTCTCTTCTCTCTCTCTCTTTCTTTCTTTTCCTTCCTTTTTTTGTCTTTCTTCTCTTTCTTTTTAATTTGCCTGAGGGCACATGTGCTCACCAGAAAGAAATATAGAGAGAGGAAAGTGAAAAAGTACCGTTTCTCCTTTCTTGATTTTGGGCATTCACACACATGTTCCTGGCATGCTTTTTAAGCCAACAGGACCAGGACTTTAAGTGTGCATTCGGCCATGTGGGATTCAGCTTCCTTAACCACCGCACCATTGGCTGGGCCCACATTTTCTTCTCCTGACCCAGTCATTAGATTACAATAGCCCACTTTAATCCAGTATAATGTCATTCTAACTTTATGACATCTACAAGGGTCCTATTTCTAAATAAGGTCACATTCATAGGTGCCAGGTATTAGGACTTCAACATATATTTTTGGGGGTACACAATTCAACCCACAAAGGGAGGTTGAAAAAAAAAAAGAAAAGGGGGGGAACAAAGTGACTTTGTAGCATAGAGGTTATGGGACTCTACCTGTGCGCTTGGCATAGAGAATCATGGAAGAATATAACAAAACCTGAAGATTTTGGGGGCAGGCACTTGAGTGATGTGGTGGTTTCCTAGGGCTGCCAAAGCAAAGCACCACAAACTTGGTGGCTGAAAGGTACAAAAGGTACAAAAATCGTTGAAGCCGGAAGTCTGAAATCAAGGTGTTGGCAGGGCCGCACTCCCTCCTAGGGCTCCAGGGGTGACTCCTTTCTTGCCTCTCACCAGCTGCTGGTGGCTCTAGGCATTGCTTGTCATGTGGCAACACAACTCTGATAGCTGCTCACCTTCACATGACCTTCCCCTCTTGTCTGTGTGTCTTCTCATCCATGTTTGTTTAGAGAGCAATTTTTTTGCTATAGATCATGTGTGCTCGCCAGAGAGACAGAAAATGAGAAATCACCCCCGGAGGGGATGGCTATGCTGCCATCCCTTCTCCATTCTCCTCTCAGGATCTTGGACATGCACACACATGTACCTGGTGTGAGGTCCAGGGTCCAGGACTTGAACCACAGATGACTATGGGGAGTCCAGCGATGTAACCATGACTTCATCTGTTATAACAATGACCACCTTTTGACCAACCTCTCGATTTTGAGAGAGTGACCGAAATTTGGGGCATTGGCACCACTCTGTCACCATCATATATGGCTTCTTCTCGCTCTCAGCATGTAACTCACAATCAGCATAGACTTCAGGTTTTCTCTGGTCTCTCACGTGGAATTTGTCAGGCACAGTGTCGCACAAGTTGAACAATTCCTTTTCTGTCTTCTTACTGATCCAGCTGCAGCAAGATTTATTCAGTGTTTGATGGATGGCTGCACACAAACCATTTAAGACGCGAGAATGCAGTGTACCAGGAGGAGGGCCGAAATGACTATTTGGATTAACATCTAAAGCTCAGGCTGTTCTCCTTTTCAAAAGCATTTGTGAAACAAATGAAACCAAATTAAACAAGAGTCAGACAATGTAGGCGATTTTTCAGTATTTGAGTCTAGTTGATAATGGACTTTGTTCAGGGTGAGATGATGATTAAGGACCATGGCTCTCTATACAATGGCCTGATTTAAAGAGGTAGTGAGTCCCAGACCTGGCAGCTTGCTTTGTCACTTTCTTTCTCTCTCTCTCTCTCTCTGTCTCTTCAAATTAATTTTTAAAAATTGAATAAATAATTTTAAGAATAAAAATAGAGGTAGTTATCTTTACTGTTAGCTTAGTAACACAAGTTATAATAACCTGGGGGGCTACTAGAAGAAAAATAAATATTAGAAACCTTGAAAAATCCACCCTTTTATATCCACCATTTAAGATGTCTGTAAAGAAACTGTCAGTTACTTTAAAAACATCACTTGTTTCTTTCTTTTGACTTTGATAGGTACAACATGTAGTTCCGTTCAATATCAAACCTAGACCCTTAACTTGAACAAAATGGAGATCTAAAGCTGTATGATATTTTATTAAATATATACGTTGGTCATCCACCTTTTTTTTTTTTTTTTTTTGGAGAGGTTTTGCTATAGGGCGTGTGTGCTTGCCAGAAAGACAGAGACAGAGAGACAGAAAGCAAGAAATCACCCCCTGGGGTGGGGGGATGGCCATGCTGCAATCCCCTCTCCTCCATTTTCCTCTCGGGATCTTGGGCATGCACGCTCACGTGCCCGGCATGAGTTTAAGCCACCGGGTCTGGGATTCAAACCATGGTCAACTACATGGGAGTCCAGTGACACAGCCATTACGCTAACTGCTGGTCCTGATCATCCACCTTTTGGAGGGTGGCTTTTACCCACGAACTCTAGTAGGTCATATTGGCTATAAAATTTGATAATTTTTTTTTCCGGTTTATGGATAAGCTTTAAGTACAACTATCCCATTACTGTCAAAAGTGAATCTCCAGGAACCATACTGAAATATATTCTCACTGTAAACTGGCTAATATTTTGGAAAATATCAAAAGTAGTTTTTTTACTCTTTGAAGTTGCAGGGGTGACTCTCCTTTGAAACAGAGAGACATTGGCAATAGTGGAATTGTTTTCTAATCTTTTCTGCATTAGCCCACAAATACTCTGGTTTTGTGCTAGGACATAAACTCAGATTAAAGTCAACGACTGATTATGGTCCCATAGATTTTCCTGTAGGAAAGAGGAAAGAATTAAGACAATAGCAATTGAGGGAAAAAAAAAAACAGCATAAAGTTTTCATGATGGCAGAGAAGTTTGATCTACTATATGGGGCAAAGCTGTTCCTGTCTAAGAAGTCTGCTTTGAAGAAGAAATTTTCCTGGTCAGTGTTATCTTAAAGTCCCCAACAGGTGCATGGCAAGTGGCATGGTGGTTAGGGTGCTGGACTCCCACATGGCCAACCATGGTTTGAATCTAGGACTTGGTGGTTTGCTTTCTCACTTTCTTCCCTTTTTGTCTCTCTCTCTGGTCAAATTAAATAAATGAATAAAATAAATAATTCTTAAAAAAAAAAAGTAGCTTTTCTGTACTGTGGTGTAAGAGATGGGAAGAATTTGGTACAATGTCTTCCAACAAGGCTCATGGGCAGTCTTTCTCTGGTATCATTTTCAGAAGACCTCAACTCTGGACCATATCTTTACTCAGTGAATCACAAATAGGATCCATACCTGGTGAAAATGCACTTTGGCATAATGCATTAAAGCCTTGTAGAGTTTAGTCATCTTGGTTTTTCCAGGAAAGTCTCATGAGAGAAACACATGTTAAATAATCTTTTAACTATTGTTATAGCATTGTCTTTTTTTTATGGGAAAGTTTTATACAACTAAAAACATACAATAAAAATGACAATGAGTGAGACCAGCAGATGGCATAATGGTTGCTTGACTCTCACGTAGTTGACTGTGGTTCAAGTCCTGGATCTGGCAGCTTAAAACTCATGCTGGGCCCATGTGCGTGGGTGCCCAAGATCCCTAGAGGAGAATGAGGAAGGGATTGTGGCATGGCCATCTCTCCTGGGAGGGATGATTTCTCACTTTTTCTGTCTCTCTGTCTTTCTCTGTCTCTCTGATGCGTGCATATGCCCTAGAGCAAAAATCTCTCTTAAAAAAAATGTCTATGTTTAACATTGGTTTTACATTCTTTTATACCACTTTTACCTCTTTAATTTGGGTGCAGAGCATTGCTCATTAAATAGACTGTCACAGGTAATCTGACCTAGATCAACCTTATGGAAGCCATTTAAATTATAGACCTTAACAATTTATGTTTGATTTAGACAGTGGGCCAGAAAGTGATACATAGCTTTATGATTTTGGTATTGGCTAACTAAGCATAAAATTCTGTCAAAACTTTTTTTTAATTTTGTTTTTTGCTTTTGGTTCATTTTAGTTTTACTTAATAGTTGGTTTAGCAGTTTATAGAACCAATTTTTTAAAAAAATAGAAACTGTAACATATATATTTTTTCAGTTCAATAATTACATCATCAGAAACCTGAACTTTCGAGAGTACATCATGATGCTGACAGGTGGTGTGTTGGTTAAGGGTGTTGGACTCCCACGTGGTCAACTGTGGTTCAATTCCCTAACCTGGTGGCTTGCTTTCTCTCTCTCTTACTCTGTCCTTCTCTGGTCAAATTAAAATAAATAAATAAATAAATAAAGTTAAATAAAATAATTCTTCAAAAAAAGAGTACTTTTTTGGTCCTTTTTATGGATTTTCTTAAAGCCATAACACTTTTAAGAGTATAGTCATTTGCAAAAAAAAAGCCTTAGAAGAACATCAAACAAAGCAATCAACTATAGACAATAAGACTTGAACCAACCATCATTCAAGATCTAAGAATTTACAACTGACAAAGAAATTTGGCTAAATCTGTGACATACATCAGTTTTTTTTTTTTAAACCAGGCCACTTTAATATTTTTGCACAATTTAATAAATAGTCTTTGGATGGCTGCAGATATGTAAGAATGTGAAACCAGCTATATTCAGAAACATCAGTCATGATGGTTTTCCAGACTGGTGTGTCATCTTAAAAAACTACAAAGAGGTACTTGTATGCAACTGCTATCAAACCAGTAAGACAGCATTTATGCATCCATCATTTTCAGGACTGTGGGTAACTTGGGCATATCTCCCCCAAATAACCTTGCCTTTTTGTGTTACAAGGCCCGACTCACTCACGTTCAGCTCAATGGCAGTACCTTTGGTGATAACACCTGAAGTTGTATAATAGTGGGGATGAGGGATTCTTCTTTACACCGAGTATTGGCAGGCAAAAGGTGGCTTTCAGTTCAGGATGTGTTACGTGGGCCTTCTTGAAACATAAGCCCATTGGCCTAATGAATCTTTCATATTTAGGTGGTTTTCTAGTAAAGCCATCTCCAACAAAGCAGACTTTTGTAATCATCCTCTTCCATATGGGTCT
Source organism: Tupaia belangeri chinensis (assembly GCF_000334495.1). Lineage (NCBI taxonomy): Eukaryota > Metazoa > Chordata > Mammalia > Scandentia > Tupaiidae > Tupaia > Tupaia belangeri. The sequence goes on from NW_006207202.1 coordinate 1,363,098, forward strand.
TCTTTCTCTTTCCTGTTCGAATAACTTTTAATACTTCTGTTTCTCCCTGGGCTCGAACTTTGGGTAGAGGGACTTCCTGTTTTCCTGCTTTCTCTTTCCATTTTTGTTTAATCATATTGGAAAGTACTTTAGCTTGGGACTGTCCCTCTCTTTCCAGCAGATAGGCAGGTACTGCTCCTTGTGGAGTCTTTTCATCATTCTTTTGTTTGGTGTTCCTCTTTTCATGCATTTTGATAGTCTTTTTCCTTTGTATTTTCTCAGCATGGCGCTGTTTATGATAGAGCTTAGCCTTAGACCAGTCATCTTTTTGCTTTCTTTGAACGGTCATGAGCCTCCTGACTTTCCTTCTTTCTCTTTTTCTCACGGTAATCCAAACGGTATCCATAGCATTTATGATGTAATTCAATATATTCGTTTCGTGGCATGATGTCTGCTGCAGAGTCCCTGGGAGCAGCCTCTTGGACGCAAAGAAATTGTCAACTTTCAGATCTCAGAGACCAACCGGTGTACATCGTTTAACATAATTACCAACAAACATGACTGAAGAATATTACATTACAGATTTCTGGGACTTTCAGATAATTTTGGAACATATTGCATACATACATACACACATACACACAGAGACACACAACATAGCCATGCACATAACTCAAATATAATGCAAAGAAAATTAAAATGACTGAATTTGACAATGCTTCCCATGACATTTAATGTATTGAAATAAACCTGATGGGAACCAGCAGTTAGCGTAATGGCTATGTCGCTGGACTCCCACATAGTTGACCGCGGTTCGCGTCTCAGACCTGGTGGCTTAAAACTCACACAGGGCATGTGTGCGTGCGTGCCCAAGATCCCGAGAGGAGAATGGAGGAGAAGGGACTGCAGCGTGACCATCCCCCCTGAGGGTGATTTCTCGCTTTCTGTCTCTCTGTCTTTCTCTGTCTGTCTGGCGAGCGCACGCGCCCTATAGCGAAAAACCTCTAAAAAAAAAAATAAAATAAATAAATAAACCTGATTATTTTTTAACATCTCTCTTTTGGATGTTTTAGGGGCCTCTGTAAACATCCCAAAGTTATTTTAGGACAAAGAACTTAGAGTTTGATTTTGGGGGAACTTGTCAAAGATATAAAAAAGCTTAAATACTTAACTGTCAGCAGAGAACAGGACAAACACATGAAAAACTTAGCTCTTAACAACCAGCACATGGCTAATGGCTATGTTGCTGGACTCTCACGTAGTCAACTGCGGTTTGAGTCCAGGACCCGGTGACTTAAAACTCACACTGGGTGCATGTCCATGCCTGTGTGCATGCCCAATGTCTTAAGAGGAATGGAGGAGAAGGGATTGTGATGTGGCCATCCCCCCTGGGGAGGTGATTTCTTGCTTTCTGTCTCTAGGTATCCTTGGCAAGTGCATATATCTTATAGTAAAAATCACTCTAAAAAACCCCCAAAACTTAGCTCTTATAGTATTTGAAAGACTTACTTTTATTTAAGCAACCAAAAATATAATAAAAGACAGCACAAAATGCAAAATGATTTTGAGAAAAACATAGACTCCTTTTTTTAATTACTAAAGGTAAAGAAACCCTTTTATAATCTTTTTTGTTATTTAAGAGCAAATCAGTATTTTAAAACTCTAATTGTTTTAAATAGATTTTTGTTATAGGGTATGTGTGCTCACCAGAGAGAGAAAGAGAGAGAGAGAGGGAGAGAGAGAGAAAGAAAGTGAGAAGTCATTTACCCCCGGGGAGGGATGGCCATACTGCAATCCCTCCTGCTCCATTCTCAGGATTTTGGCATGCATGTGCATGCACCTGGCATGAGTTTTAAGCCATCAAACATGGGACTCAAACCACAGGCAACCACATGAGAGTCTAGCACCTTAACCATTATGCCACCTGTTGGCTCCAAAACATTTTTTGTTTTAATACTTTTATATCAGTATTGATATAATACTCTTGATGTGAATATAAAAATTTTTAGGAAACCTTCTCATTTCTTTTTAATATTAGATCATCTTAATCACACATAACATTTTTTTCCCAAAGATTTACTCTTCATAGCTTTTAGTTATTAGTCTGGTAACCAACTAGTCCTGTTGGTTCCTTACAGAACCAACTCTTTTACCTCTCTCATAAGAGATGTATGTATACTCTTACAGGCCCCCTTCACCTATAATAAGCCTGCATCTCATCCAATAACCTATAAACGGCTGTGGACTCTGGTTGACTTTTTCTCTCTAGTACTGGCCCCACTGAAATAAGTCTCCTTTCTCATTTTCCAAATCTAGTCTCTCAAGACTGGTTTTTGTTGAGCAGCAGGTGGCAGAGATGTCCCTCTAGTCTACAGGGAAGTATCCCTGCCTGTCCCAACAGCAGCCCTGCACTTATTCAGTTATTTATTTAGGGACAACCAGGACTCAAATATAATTGGTTTTTTAATCGCACAAGAAGAAGATGTCAAAGTCTATAGACTTTAATCTTTTGCTTAATAATAAATATCTTAGCATTACTTTCTGTTAATTTTGCCATTAATTATTCTAACTCTAAGTTTTTAATTAATAGGTACAATTTTTAGGTTAAATGAAGGAGAAAATTTGTATTTCTTTATAAAAAATATTTATTTAATTTTATTTGTTATTATTATTATTTTTAATTTGATCAGAAAGACAGAAGGAGAGATAAAGGGAAAGTGAGAAAGCAAGTCACGTGGTCCAGGACTTGAACTGTGGTCAACTACATGGCAGTCCAGCGACATAGCCATTACGCAACTGCTGGTCCCTTGCCATTAATTATTCTAACTCTAAGTTTTTAATTAATAGGTACAATTTTTAGGTTAAATGAAGGAGAAAATTTGTATTTCTTTTAAAAAATATTTATTTAATTTTATTTGTTATTATTATTATTTTTAATTTGATCAGAAAGACAGAAGGAGAGATAAAGGGAAAGTGAGAAAGCAAGTCACGTGGTCCAGGACTTGAACCATGGTTGGCCATGTGGGAGTCCAGCACCTTAACCACCATGCCACCTCCTTGCCTCAAAAGTGTATATTTCAAAGGCACATAACAGAGATGATCAAAGGTGAGGACTGTTATGAAGATTTTTAATTGTCAGAGGGCAAGTTATTCATTGTCTTGGCGGAATCACAGAGATGCTATCTTCGGGCAGGATCATAAGCAGATATGAGTGTGTCAGGGAGCCAGTCACTGCAGTAGGGGTTTTCCTTCTGGACGAGCAGGGAGGAATGACCGTTTCAGTTCTTTATAAGGGGTTTGAAGATATGCAATGATTGGCAAGGCTGCAGAAGCCAGGGGGAAGCCAATCAAGACAACTCTTAGGTATACAGTTAGATACAGGTAGCTTTGCAAATGCTGGCTAATGGAATCTAGCCCCTTAATATGTGAGAAGCTAATGGAGTCTTTACCCTCCTTGTTTCCAAGACCAGGTATCTGTAAGTATTCAGCAGGTTTATTATTAATTTTCACTAGTTAGGTATTAGGTTCCTTCTGTTGTGAGAGAGGTAAAGAGCTAGGTTTTGTCATTGTAAAGTAAATAAAAAAAGGTTAAAGACTGATTTTCCTAAAGTTTGATCTTTGGTTCTCTATGGCTCAGCTACAGGACTAGTGACTGAAAGCTGTGAAAAATAAATCTTATAAAGGAAATTTTATGTGTGATCAAGATTGTCTGATATTAAAAGGACATTATAAGGTTTTCTAGAAAATTTGGCATCAATAGCAAGAGTATTTTATCAGTACTAATTTAAAGTATTAAAATAACAAGGTTTTGGGACCAGCAGATGGTGTAATGGTTACATTGCTCAACTCCTATGTAGTCAGCCGTTGTTTGATTCCCAGATCTGGAAGCTTGTGCATGTGCGTGTGTGTCCAAGATCCTGAGAATAGAGTGGAGGAGAAGGGATTGCAGTGTGGCCATCTCTCCGGGGTGGTTATTTTTCGCTTTTTGTCTCTCTGTCTCTATCTCTCCAGTGAGCACTGTGCCCTATGGAAAAATCTCTCTAAAAAAAGAAGAAAAAGAAAAAAAAAATTTAAGTACTAATTTGCTCTTAATGAAATAATGAAAACATTATAAAGAGGGTTTCAATTACTTCTAGTAATTGAAAAAAGTTTTGTTTTTGTCAAGGTAATTTTTTTTAAGAGAGATTTTTGCTATAGGGCGTGTGTGCTCACTGGAGAGACAGAGATAGAGAGACAGAAAGCGAGAAATCACCCCCCGGGGGGGATGGTCACGCCACAATCCCTTCTCCTCCATTCTCCTCTTGGGATCTTGGGCACACATGCACACACTTCTAGTATGAGTTTAAGCCCTGGGTCTGGGACTTGAATTGCAGCTGACTACATTGGAGTACAGCGACGTAACCATGACACCATCTGCTGGTCTCCCCTCAAGATAATTTTTATGTTTTGTGCTGTCTTTTATTACTTAAGAAAAAGTAAGTCTTCCATGTAAGAGCTAAGGTTTGCATGTATTTGTCTTGTCCTCTGCTGACAGTTAAGTCAAGTTATTTAAAGTTTTCAATATCTTTGACAAGGTTTCCCCAAAATTAAGGTTTCAAGTAAGTTCTTTGACCTCAAAATAACTGGGGTATTTACAGAAGGCCTCTGAAAGATCCCAAGGAGAAATGTTAAAACCAAACAGGCCCACCCCCCCAAAAAACAAAACAAAACAAAATAAAAAAACCAATCAGGCTTCTTGTAATATGTTAAATAACATGGGGAGCATTGTAAAATTGAATAGTGTTTAATTTTCTTTGCACTATATTTGAATTATAGTGTGTGTATATGTGTATATGTATGTATATGTGCATTTATTTATATACGGTGTTCAAAATGGTTTGAGATTCCCAGGAATCTATAGTGTGATATTTATCAGTCAAGATATATGTTATGTTAAACTGATGTATGACACAGATACAGCCAAATTTCTTTGTCAATTGTAAATTCTCCTCAGGTATTTAACCATGGTTGGTTCAAGTCTTATTGTCCATGGTTGATCGCGTTGTTTGATGCTTTTCTAAAAGCTTTTTTTTTTTTTTTTTTTTTTGCAAATGACTATAATCCTAGAAGATTACTAAATATCATTATTATGCTTTTAAGAAAATTCATGAAGAGGATGGAAAGAGGATGTACTCTTAGCAGTACAGGTTTCTGATAATCTATTCATTGAATTGGGTAAAAAATTTCTAGCTTCTATGGAACAACAAATTGGTGTTTTTGCACTGCCAAACCAACCATTAAGCCAAATTGGAAATAACCAAAAGTAAGGGCACATTTTAACAGAATTTCATGCTAAGTCAGCCAATATTAAAATTGTTAAGCTATGTATCACTTCCTGACCCATTGTCTAAATTCAAGTATAAATGGTTGAGATCTGTAATTTGAATGAATTCCCAAGACTGATATCAGTCCAATTATTAGTGACAGACTACTTAAATAAGCAATGTTATGCACCTGAATTAAAGAGGTAAAATTGGTATTTAAAAGATGTAAGTCCAGTGTCAAGCATGAACTCATGCAGAGCCTGGGCCTCTGCCTAGTTCTTCCTGAGTCCTCCTTATAGCTTTCTTATTACAAACTTCCACGCTCCTTGATGCATGGAATAGATAAAATGATCCAGATTATTAAAAAAACTGATAATTCATATGGTGGCATTAATATAGTGACTGCTCTAAAATTGCTGAAATGTCTTACAGCCAAAGTTTAATTTATGAAAACGGATATTGAAAAGACAGTAAAAACTTCAGGTGTATTTCTACTACCTAATGGGATATTTAAATATTTTTTGTATAGAAACTACCACAAAGGAAAGTAATGCTGTCACAGTAGTTAAGAGTTCATTAGACAATGTGTTTCTCTCATGAGAAACATATATGCCATTCATACCGCAGTAAAGTTTTAAGACTTGGAACTCTGGGTTCGCAACTCAGAAGGGCTACGTTCGGATTTTGGAACTGTACGCCTATTGGGGACTTTAAGATACATGACGGGGAAATTTCTTCTTCATCATAGGCAACTCTGCCCGATATCACAGATCAAGACTTTTCTGCTATCTTGAAAATGTTATGTTGTTTCTTTATTCTCACTTCTTATTGTCCTAATTCTTTCCTTTTTTCCACAGGAAAATCCACGGGACCATAATCAGTGGTTGGCTTTAGCTTGAGCATATTCTAGCACAAAACCAGAACAATTATTGAGGCTATGGGCTAATGCAAAAAAGATCAGGAAACAATTTCACTGATGTCAATGCCTCTATCTTTCAAATGAGAGTCACCCTAAAACTTCAAAGAAGGAATAAAAAGTTATTCTTGGTATTCTTTACTGAGGAAAGATTTCTGTAGTGTTCCTGGAGTTCACTTTTGGCAATAATGGGATACCAGTTGTATCTAAAGCTTATCCATAAGCTGGAGACATCTTATTTGTAGCAAATAAGATGACCTAGGGTTTCAGGGTAGAAGCTGCCCTCCAAAAGGTGGATGATTAACATTTAAGTTTTGGGACCAGCAGATGATATAATGGTTATGTCGTTGGACTCACATAGTTGACTGTGGTTCAAGTCCTAGACCCAGTGGTATAAAACTCACGCTGGACGCATGTGTGTGCATGCCCAAAATCCTGAGAGGGAAATGGAGAAGAAGGGATTGCAGAGTGGCCATTCCCCCCTGGGGAGTGATTTCTTGCTTTCTGTCTCTCGGTCTTTCTGACAAGCACATGCACCCTATAGCAAAATCTCTCTCTCTCTAAGAATAAAATACAAGTTTTGATCCTGAGATGGATACTGAACTTCAGCTCTGAAATATTTATTGATTCCCTGCTGACACATCTTATTCCAGATTCATTTCTAGTGGGTAGGGTACCTCTGCCACCTTCTCTCCATTTATTTCTGTCTCGCTGTGTTTCTCTGTGACTTTTATTTTTTATTTACTTTTTTTAAAAGATAAAGTATTCTCTGGGCTCTCAAGCCCCTGCTTTATTGTGCTAATTGGTGCCTTTCCACATTCCATTTAGGAAAAGCACAAACCCAGGCCAGGCTCATCCTGAGATAGATACTGAACTTCAGCTCTGAAATACTGATTTTTGCATGCGTGGTGTGCATTTCAGTTTTTGCTTTTTAAAATTAAAATCTAACTTTTTAAATGATCTTTTTATTTTTTTCTCATTTTTACTTTATATTTTATTTTTTCCTCTTCTCTAATTCTTTTTCTTTATCTTTATTCATTGGCTGTTCAGTCTCTATGCACTAAGTGTCTAGATGGGTCTAAGTGAACAGCTTCCAAACATCTGAATATGATTAGGTTCAGAATACTCCTCTATTCCCACTGAATATGATACCTGAAGAGTGAAAATGGAATGGGAAGAGATTGCAGATCACCTCCTTCTGCATGCCTTTGAATGCCCAGATTGAATTTAAATTGATTGAATTAGGAAGAAACACACCATCCATCAAATGACTAGAAATCACTGCAGGCTCCCAAGAAATATGGGAAAGCAATAAAATTCCTCTCCTCCAAGAGAAAATAACAACTCCTCTTCATCCTCATACAGTGCAATGAAACTCATGGAAATGTCTGATAAAGAATTTAAAATATTCATAATGATGAAGCTAACAGAGATGGAAGAGAAGAGAGACAATGAACTGCAGAAGAGACAGGAGAAAGGAGCTGGTGAGTTCCAGGAAGTCAGAAAATTCTTGCAAGATCTAAAAGAGGAAATATACACTATTAAAAAGAATCAAATGAACCTGTCAGAGATGAAGGCTATAATACAGGAAGTCAAAATCTCCCTTGAAAGTGTTAAAAGCAGACTAGATCATATAGAACATTGAATCTCAGATGTGAAGATAATATTGCTGGCCTAAAAAAAAACCACCACGAAGACTGAGAAAATTGCCCCCCCAAAATGAGAATAATATACGAGAAATACTAGATACCATCAAATGTCCAAAGATCTGGATAATTGGTATCCCAGAAGGCAAAGAGTCTCATAAGGGCATTGATAATCTAGTCCCTGAAATCCTGGAAGAAAACTTTCCAAACCTAGAGAGGCATTCAAATATCCAGCCCAAGAAATACAAAGGACCCCAAATAGAATTAACCCAAGAAAATCTTCTCCAAGGCACATTATAGTCAGATTGACCAAAATAACAGACAAAGACAAAATACTAATATTGACAAGAGAGAAATGACAAGTTACCTACAAAGGATATCCCATCAAGCTAACAGCAGACCGCTCATCAGAAACAATGCAAGTGAGGAAAGAATGGGAAAACATCTTCAAAGTGTTAAAGGAAAAGCAATTTCAACCAAGAATACTGTACCTGGCAAGATTATCCTTCATATGGGAAAAAAAAGACAAGAATATTCTCAGATACACAAAACCTCAAAGAATTTACCAACACTAGACCAGATGTTCAAGAACTTCCCAAGGGAGTGCTGTACCAGGAAAACTGAATACAGACACACAGAAACGAGAGTTCACAAACAAAGAAGATGATCAGCTTAATTGTAGGGACAAGTCTGGAGTTGAATATTATATCCCAGAATTTAATCGAGAAGGTTGGACCACAACAGAAGATAGATTAAGTACATGAGACTGAATTGATGAAACAGAAGTTTATGACTTTTGACTAAAACATCGTTGATTTTCTTCTAGGCTCATTTTTCCATTTTTAAGGATTTTTTTTTTTGAGAGATTTTCACTGTAGGGCGCGTGTGCTCGCCAGACAGACAGAGAGAGACATAGAGACAGAAAGCGAGAAATCACCCCCCAGGGGGGATGGTCACGCCGCAATCCCTTCTCCTCCATTCTCTTCTCGGGATCTTGGGCACACACGCACATGCGCCCGGCGTGAGTTTTAAGCCACCGGGTCCGGGACACGAACCTCGGTCGACTACGTGGGAGTCCAGCGACATAGCCATTATGCTAACTGCTGGTTCCCCATTTTTAAGGATTTTTGTGCTCTCTTGAGCTACCTATAGGTTCATGTACCTGGCGGCTTGCTTTCTCACTTTCTCTCTCTCTCTCTCTCTCTGTTCCTCTCTGGTCAAATTAAAATAAATAAGTATATAATAAAGTTAAGTAAAATAATTATTTAAAAGGAAAGTATTCAACTGATAGGATGCTGGGACTTGTGGATTCCATGCTGAGAATAGAAGAAATTTCCGTATTCTATACTGACTGTGATTTCTACACTGAGAGCAAGAAAAAGTCATCATGGTGACAGGAAGTGGCACAAATTCCGTAAATTTTGGTCAATCTCTCAAAATTGAAAGACTTAGCAAAATGAGGGAATTATGAAAGTATATTGGTGCAAGAAAGCCTCTGCACTCCTGCTTTAGTTTCCACAAGCAAACCATCGCCTCACAGGGAAGTCTGCTTCCTTAGTAAGAGCTAAGTTACAGCCAGTCACAGCAGCTGCACTTCAGTCAGTCATAGACAGCCCACCTCCTAAACTGTGTTAAAA
>NW_006207202.1:1372657-1375702 GCF_000334495.1 Tupaia belangeri chinensis
CACAGTTTGAGTCCTGGACATAGTGTCTTGCTTTCTCACTTTCTCTCTCTCTCTCTCTCTGTGTGTCTGTACAAATTAAAATAAATAAAACTAAATAAGTAATTATTAAAAAAAAAAGATATAACCAATCCAATTATTTCTCTATCTCATCCCCTCACATCCATTTTTCTGTATGTCACTTTCTCTTTTTCTGCACATGAATACCGCTTAATCACAAGGCTACCTGGAATTCCTTAGGAACCATTCTGGGGTATTGCCAAATTTCAACTGTTTTGCTCAATTAAACTTCACTAAATTAAATTGTCTGAAGTTTTTCTTTTAACAATAGACTGATCATCTGAAGTGAATGAAGAAGATAATCAAAGATAGATCTTGGGTTTTAGGAGTGAGTAATTGAATTTCTGTTGTTTTAATTTGGCAAAATATATGTAACACAGGGACCAGCAGATAGTATAATGGTTATGTCACTTGACTTCCACTTAGTTGACCTCCGTTCACGTCTTAGGCCCAGTGGGTTAAAACTCATGCGGGCACATGTATGTACATGCCCAAAATACCAAGGGGAGAATGGAGAAGAAGAGATGCCCCCCCCGGGGGGGTGATTTCTCATTTTCTGTCTCTCTGGCAAGTGCACATGCCCTATAGCAAAAATCTCTCTCAAAAAAAAAATATATATATATATATACCATTTTAAAGTGTAAGATTCAGTGGCATTAACTGCATTCACAATGTTGTACAACCATCATTGCTATCTATTTCCAGAACCTTCCTGGTTTTGTGTTTTATATGTTGAACAAACTGAGTATTCATTAGACACTATTGCAAATAAAGGGCATGGAAAGGTTTCGGGAGGCCCATACTACTGGGAAGACCCATCTCCAATGGAGGTTTCCACCTTCTCCGTTGTTTCCTGTGGGCACCTGGAATGGGGAGCATGACATTATGTTTTATTTTTCTTTTGCTTTTGCCTCGTTTGAGCCTAGGCAAAGTCCTGGCCTGGTGCTGATTAAAAATTTCCTCTTGACCTTAACTAGAACTGAAGCCCTAATACTCTATCCTTCTTCCCTTCTCAGTGCACATGCATGGGAGGGTTCTGAGTGGAGTAAGGGTTAAAGTTCTTTTGACACTAACCCAAAGCTTTGATCTCTCTGGTCCCCTGGGGGACACCAATACTGGGAAGTTCAGCTGAAGGATAGACACAGGACGCCAGCTGTCTCCAGCTGAAATCCTAGAACAGACAGGACAAGGTCTGCAGAGGGTGGGAGGAAGGGGAGGACACAGGGTTTGTACCTTGAATAGCTGTCTTTAGAGCCACTGTAAGGATTAAATTCACAAGGACCACTTTGGAAAGTAGACTAAGAATGCTCCTCCTCCCCAAGGCCTAACCTCAGGATTGTACTCTGCTCAGTTATGTGTGTGAATCAATAACAGTTTCTTCTGTTTAATTTATGATTAAGATCATGCAGATCTCTATCTCCTAAGTGCAAATATTTATAACCCTCTTGCACAAAGTGGAATGAGGTAACCTATAGATAAAAGGGGATCATACAGACAAGTTAGCAAACTAGGTGAGAGGTGGGCACAGGAGAAAGTGAGTTACCTTGCTCAGGGTTTAATTCCTGGGTCCATTGTTCTGTTGCTGTGGTACCAAATCACCAACCACTTGATGGCTTAGAAGAGTATAAGTTTGTTATTTTATACCTCTGTAGGGCAGAAATCTCACTGGGCTAAAGTCAGGATGTTGGACTGGTTTGGAGGCTCTAGGGGAGATTCTGTTTCTTTGTCTCAGCCTCTGGGGGTGCCACAGTCCTCAGCTTGTGGCCACCAGCTTCCATCTCAAAGCCGGCAATGCGGGGCTAAATCCCTTTACTTCAACCTCCTTTTCTGTCTGTCTTCCACTTTTTAGGACCTTGTGATTACTCACTGGGCTCACTGCAGAATCCAGGACAATTTTCCTATTTTTAAGGTGAGCTAGTTAGCAACCTTGATTCTATGTGATGTGCTACCTTAACTTCCTTTGCCACGTAGCCTAACATACGGGTTCCAGGAATTAGGATGTGGACAGTTGGAAGGAACAGGGAAAGCTATTTTCCTGTGATTCCTATCAAAGAAGTAGAATAAGAAGAGTGTTTGCTTTTAATTTTGTATTATAGATTAATGTAATACACAGACACCTTAAAGCACAAGGCCATAAATTTGTTTGTTTGTTTGTTTCTTTTTATTTTTATATTTATTTCATTTTATTTTCTTTTATACATTCAATCACATTATTATTTGGCTTACAAAATGGATATTTCAACAGGTGAACATTTCTCCCTAGTCCAGTTGATAAAACTACAAAATATCTTCAATAGATAATACCACATTTCTTTGTGCCATTAATGCTTTGCCTCCTTATTTTTCTTCTAAATGTCCTTCATCAGACCCTCCTCTTTCGCACACACTTTATCTGTATTTACATCTATATACTGTGTTTCTATATCCTTTAGTCAATTAGTTTCAGTCATAGAGTGCGTACACTCGGTATATATTAATTCAGATTAATAAAGTACTTTTTTTTTTTTTTTAAGATTTTTGCCATAGGACATATGTTCTCACTGGAGAGAGACAGTGAGAGGGGAAGTGAGAAATCATCCCCTGGAGGGACACCATGCACAATCTCTTCGCTTTCATTCTCCTTCTGGGATTTTGGCACATGAGCCTGGTGTGAGTTTCACTCAGTCCATGATCAGCCATGTGAGAGTCCAGTGCCTTAACCACCAATGCCACCTGCTGGCCCCTCAATAAAGTACTTTGACTAAGTTATTAACCTAAAACATGACATTTTAATATGATTTAAGTAATTTTTAAAAATAATTATTTAATTTTTAATTTATTCATTCACTTATTTTTTTTTTAATTTGACCAGAGAGAAACACCAAGAGAGAGAGAGAGAGAGAGAATAAACCACCAGGTCCGAAACTTGAACCGTGGTCGGCTACATGGGAGTGTCCAGCGCCCCAACCACTATGCCACCTGCTGGTCCCAGTAATTGTTAATACATTT
>NW_006207202.1:1375913-1381400 GCF_000334495.1 Tupaia belangeri chinensis
CTCTTTTTTTTTTTTTTTGCTATAGGGTCTGTGTGCCTACCAGAGAGACAGAGAGATAGAAAGTGAGAAACCTCCCCCCCGCCCTCCCCTCCCCGGGGAGATGGCCATACTGCAATTCTTTCTCCTCCATTCTTCTCTCAGAATTTTGGGCAAGCACACACACATACACACACACACAGACACACACATGCTTGGTGTGAGTTTTAAGCTACTGTGTCTGGGACTCGAGCTGCTGTGAACTGCATGGGAATCAGTGATGTAACCATTACACTATCTGCTGGTCCAATTCATTCCTTTTAAAAAGCATCAATGCAATCCTTTCCTTTTTTTTTTTTTTTTTTTTTGGAGAGGTTTTTGCTATAGGGCATGTGCACTTGCCAGAAAGACAGAGAGAGACAGAGAGATAGAAAGTGAGAGGTCACCCCCCAACCCCCCGAGGGATGGCCATGCCGCAATCCCTTCTCCATTCTCCTCTTGGGATCTTGGGCATGCACACACACACACATGCCCGGTGTGAGTTTAAGTCACCGGGTCTGGGATTTGAACCACAGTTGACTACATGGGAATCCAGTGACATAGCAATTATACTATCTGCTGGTCCCGTAATCCTTTCCTTTTTAAAACAATGTTGGAATTATTTAAACCAATTTTTAACACAATTATAAAAGTATAAATATGCCACTCTAAATTTAGGTTACAAGAATGCTAAAAGCACAAACATTTTAGTGTGCTCTTTTCATCTTTTTCTTATTTTTTGAGTAGAAAATACAGTTCCAAGTATGTCTTACTATATATGATGAGAGAGAAAAAACCCACTTAAAATGCTAATTTATTAACTGTATGAAGAAGTTAAAGATTAATCACAGAGGTGAAGAGACTTCTCTAAGAATTCTGAATTGCTTTTCTGTTCAGTGTAGTGTGTCATCTCTCACATATTTTTTTTTTTTTGGCTATAAGGGATGTGCACTCTCCAGAGAGGGGGAAAGTGAGAAATCATCCCCCAGGGGGGATGACCACACCATAATCTCCTCTCCTCTAGTCTCTTCTTGAGATTTTAGACATGCACATACATGAACTTGGCATGTTTTTCAAGTTGCTGGGTCTGGAACTCAAACTGTGTAGTCATGTGAGAAATGCACTCACCCACCCAATGCCACAGGATAGGCATGGATGTGCAAGGTACAACAAAGTAAGACTTTAATGGCAGTCTTGCAAGATCAGGTATCTGATGGGCAGGCAGGCCCAGAATGGTTACAATAAGTAATTTATTCCCTAGCGGGCAAGTCTCTCCCTCAGTTCCTCATTGGCTGAGTACTATGGGGTGTGCAACCTTCCCAGACATCGCCTAAGTTTTATTAGTCCCTTCTTAGGCATTTATTGGCCTCTTCCCTCTCTTGTCTGATGGAAAGGCTCAGGCTCAGGACAAGCTTCCAATAAGGCCTGACAAATATCCTGAGGAGAGAGAAGAACCAGGAAGTAAAAAGGAACAAAGGGCTGGTGACCAGCCATCATCTTGAGAAGTCATTTCTCAAAGGTGACCTGTTGTTTTTTAGGTTTTGTTTGTTCAGGAACTTTTTGGGAATGTGTCCTTTCTGGGTTGTCATGTCTGTAAGCTGATTCAGCAACTTTTGTTAAGCTATTCTTGCAAATGAATCACTTAGGCTATTTTCTTACAGTCAGACATGTGGGATTCACCCGCCTTAACTACCACACTACCTGGCTGGCCTTCTCACATACTTTTAATGCAAATACTTTATACACTTAATAAACAATATCATATATTAATGCTACATGTTTTAGGATTAATGTTGAACAATGAGTTGAAAAAGACTTCAGGTAAGGTCTCAGACATGACCAAATATCCTAGCCTAAGAGCCACATTTAAACTGTCTGAAAAAAAAGTGTTTTCAACTACACTAATGGTTTTCACGGTGCTGAGACAGCTGCATGGATATGCCACTTACTAAGGCAGGGTCACAGTGATCCCCCACAGCCCTCCCAGCCAGCCAGGATTGTGGGTGTGCTCCTAGCCTGGACAGGTTGACTAGAGAAGCAAACTATTAGCTTCTATATGGATTCAGCATTGCTTGAGTAGCACGTTACCACTCTTGCACCAAGCCAGTCCATTTTATAAATATCTAAACCCTAAGCACACCCAAAATAAAGATCAGTGTGTGAAACTGGGCCATTTTAATAGTTTTTACAATATAATAAACAGTTTTTTTCAGATGACTACTGAGGTTGATTGGTAGTATTCAGAAAATTCACAGTAATGGGTTTTCTGTTGGTGTGAAGACATCAAGAATTATGAGCTATGTCTATGAAACTACTCTCAAACCAATAAGATTGCATGCATGTGTACATTATCTTCAGGATAGTTGCAGCTTGGGCCTAATTCTTTTAAGTACCTTGGCTTCTTGTGTCACAAGGCCTAACTTGCTCGCTTTCACCTCAGTGATACCCCTTTACTATTGACACCCAAAACCATAGAGTGGGAATGAAGGATTCTTCCTTACACCAAGTATTGGCAGGCAAAGAGTGGCTTTCAGTTCAGAGTGTGTTACCTGGGCCTCTTGAAATGCAAGCCCATTGGCCTAATGAATCTTTCATATTTAGGAGGATTTTATGTAAATCTATCTCCAACAAAGCAGACTTTAGTAAAGATCCTCTTCTACACTTTCTGCTTTCTCTTTTCTATTTGAATAACTTTAAAAACTTTTGTTCCTCCCTGGGCACTTTGGGGAGAAGGGCTTTCCATTTTCCATCTTTCTTTTTTTACTTTTGTTTAATCATATGGGAAAGTACGTTAGCTCAGGTCTGGCCCTCTCTGTGGAGTCCTTTTATCATTTTTTTTGGTTGGAGTTTCTCTTTTCATGTGTCTTGATCATCCTTTTCATCTGTATTTTCTTAGCATGGTCCTGTTTACGGTAGAGCTTAGCTTTCAGATCTTCTGGGAAGCTTGTTGAGTCTCTCAAGTTTTCTTTCTTTTTTCCTTGTGGTAATCCAAACTATATCCATATTGTTTACAATGTAACTCAATATATTCTTTCTTCTGGTATGGCGACAACTGCAGAGCTGCCTGATGTAGCCTCTGTGGCAGGAAGAAGCTCTCAGTTTTCAGCTCTCAGAGAGCCATGAGCTGATGCAGTGTAGCTGTGACAGGAAAGGGTCACCAAATGGGAACTTCTAGGAGTTGTACCATGAACTCAGTCCTGAGAATGTCCACAAAATTACTTCCTGATTCTCAAATTACATTTGTTGAACTGTCCCTGTCTCATAAGCAGAAGAAAAAATAGTAAAATACAATAAGTTCTTGCCAAATATTATTCTATAGCAAATTGTTGGAAGTACTATTTTAAGAAAAAAAAAAATGATCAGCTAACCGATCTTTTAGTGAGTACTTTCTAAGTTATAGGTGTTATGGTTTGAATGTGTCTCCCTATACATTCATGTGTTGAAACTTGGTTGTATTGTGAAGGTATTAATAGGATAGAAACTTAATCTCACTATGGATTAGAAGGTAGAGACTTTAGAAAGTGATAAGGATTAAATAAAATCATCATGATGAGGCCCCCCATGATTGGCTTCTGGTAGTTTTATAAGAAGAGAGAGACACAGACACACATGAGCTCTTCCCTCTTGCTATGTAATGCCCTGTGCCACCGTGGTACTTGACAGAGAGTCCCTGTAAATGAGCAGACCAATGCCAGATGTAGATCCTTGACCTTGTACCTCCAAAATCATGAGCTAAATAATCTTATATTCTTTATAAATTACTCAGCTATAGCACTTAGTTGTTAGAAATAGAAAAGCTATAGCATTTAGTTGTTAGAGACAGAAAACAACTAAAACAACTATTTTTTCCTCAGTTTATCATTTCTTTACCAAAATGGGGAAGGTATTATTATCTCCCGTCTACAGATGAGTAAACTAGTTCAGCTCAAGCAGAAACAAAATGTATATTGTCTTCAAAATGGTTACTGATTACCCAAATTCAGATTTGGTCTGTGTTTCAAATCCCCCCTTTTCATTTTTTATTTTATTTATTTATTTAGAGAGATGTTAGCTATAGGATGTGTACACACACTGGAGAGACTGGAGAGACAGAGAGACAGAAAGTTAGAAATCACCCTCCAGGGGGTTGGCCACACCACAATGCCTTCTTCCTATTCTCCTCTTGGGATTTGGGGCACATATGAACATGCACACAGCATGAGATTTAAGCTGCTGAGTCCGGGACTTGAACCATGGTTGACTATGTGTGAGTCCAGCAATGTAACCATTATGCCATCTGCTGCCCCCCCCCTTTTTTTAGAGAGAGAGAAGTTATTTGCTATAGGACATGAGTTTGCCAGAGAGACAGAAGTGAGAAATCACCCCCTAAGTGAGATGGCTACAATACAATCCCTTTTCCTCCATTCTCTTCTCAGGATTTTGGGCATGCACGCACATGTGCCCAGAGTGAGTTTTAAGCTGCTGGGTCCAGGACTCAAACTGTAGTCAACCATGTGGAAGTCCAGCAATGTAACCATTATGCCATCTGCTGGTCCCCCCTCCTTTTCTCAGAGAGACACAGGGGCTATGTGCACTCACCAGAGAGACAGTTGCAGAGAGAGAGAGAGAGAGAGAGAGAGAGTAAAAGTACTCCCTATTGAGGTATGGTCATGTTGTAATCCCTTCTCCATTTCTCCATTCTGTTGGGATTTGGGGCAAGTATACACATGTGCCCCTTGTGTCTTGTAAACCCCCCAGGGCCAGGATTCAAACCACAGATGCCATATGAGATCCAGCTCCCTTAACTACTAGTCTACAGAGCCGGCCTTCAAATCCACTCTTTCAAAAAAATCCAATTTTAGGGAACCAGCAGTTAGTGTAATGGCTATGTCGCTGGACTCCCACGTAGTCGACCGCGGTTCATGTCTCGGACCCGGTGGCTTAAAACTCATGCCAGGTGCATGTGCGTGCGTGCCCAAGATCCCGAGAGGAGAAGGGATTGTGGCGTGACCATCCCTCCTGAAGGGTGATTTCTCACTTTCTGTCTCTATGTCTCTCTCTGCCTCTCTGGTGAGTGCACGCGCCCTATAGTGAAAAACCTCTCTTAAAAAAAAAAATTCCAATTTTAAAGTGAGTGCTGCCAGGACAAAGCCTCCCAGTTGATCTTTCTAATGCATGTGAGGACAGTCTGCAGTTCACCATTTATTCAACAAATAGTTCTCGAACATCTCTCATGTGCATATCCCTGGTAAACACGGAGAAATAGAAGATAGTTCTTGTTTTGAAAAGTTAATGAAGATGGCAGATTGACCTGGCCTATTTATCTCCTCTCCCATAACGATAAGAACAATAATTTAAAAACGGTGCAGGAGGGAGGAGAGCAGAGGGCATACGAGTCAAAGAGAGATGGGAGATGGCGGCTAGAGGAGAGGGGCCAAGGAAGAGGGCACAGAAAGATGCAGCCTGTAGCATGCCCGGGAGCGTGTGGCTCTG
>NW_006207202.1:1381413-1393042 GCF_000334495.1 Tupaia belangeri chinensis
CACACCAGGCAAAACGTGGAGCTCCCTCCTTTAAGGAAATTGAAAAGCACACAAAGAAATCATCAAAACTGCAGGTTCCCCGCTTCCTCAAGCAAAGCCCATTTACTGCCCGTGCATGGAAACCATAACGCCCTTATTCATGTCTCACTTAAAAAATGAATTTAAGGGCCCACTCCATGGCCTTGTGGTTAAGGCAGATGGATCTCACATGACCAACTGCACAGTTCAAGTCCTGGACCCAGTGACTTGAGAAACACGCTGGGCATGCATGCTTGTGTCTCCTGAATCCTGAAAGGAGGGAGAAACGGAGGAGAAAGTGTTGTGGTGTAACTAGCCCTCTTGGGGGTGGGAGAGATGTGCTTTCTCCTCTCCCTCTGTCTCTCAGGTGAGCATGTGCACCCTCTAGCACAGAAAGAACAAAAACGAAACAGAAAAACTTTATTGAAACATCATTTATACACAATAAAATGCATCTGTTTTTTAAAAATAATTATTTTATTTAACTTTAGTTATTATTATTATTATTATTATTATTATTATTATTGTTACTTTTTCAATTTGACCAGAGAGAGAGAGAGAGGGGAAGTGAGAAAGCAAGCTGCCAGGTCCAGGACTCAAAGTGCGACTGACCATGTGGAAGTTTAGTGCCTTTAACCACCATGCCACCTGCCAACCCCCAAATGCATCTGTTTTTAAGTCAACACTCTAGTGAGTGTTGGTAAACATTTAGTCCCCTGCATCCATCAACACAAACAAAATAGGGAACATTTCCATCACCTCAGAAAGTTTCCTTATGCCCCTTTGTAATCTATTCCACCCTTGCCCAAGGCCAGGAAACCACTGATCTGCTTTTTGTCACTGTAAGAATAGTTTTTTCTTTTTTATTTTTCTTTTCCTGTTTTTTTATGATGGAAATCCTAGGTATTCTTTTCTGTTGGCTTCTTTTTTTTTTTTTGTCCATTTGGGCTGCTGTGACAAAACACCTTGGACTGGGTAATTTACAAACAGTGTAAATTTATTGCTTACAGTTCTGCAGGCAGGGAATTCCAAGATAAAGGTGTCCACAGATTCACTGTCAGTTGAAAGCTTGCTCTCTACTTCAAAGATGGCCATGCCACGATTCCTTCTCCTCTATTGTCTTCTCTGAAAGGAGAAAACACACGTACCTGCTGTGTTTTTCAAACTGTTGAGTCTGGGATTCACATGGCCACACAGTTGGCCATGTGAGATCCGGCTGTTGTAGTCACCACATCAAAGGCTTGCCCTCTTGGGTCTCTTTTATCCAAGCACTAATCCCATTCATGGGGGTGGAGCTTCATGACCTTCTCACCTCCTAAAAATCCCAGTTTCTTCATACTATTGCACTGGGGACTATGTTACAACATATGAATTTAAGAGGGACACATACATTCAGATCATAGCAAATGGTATTCCATTTTTTGGCTCTACTACATTATTTTACTAATTCTCCTGTTCATGGACACTTGGGTTTTTTCTACTTCTGTTGCCACTATCAGACATCACCTGCCAGGCAGTGGCAATGTCTGAGTAAAGTATGTTAAAATATAAAAGTAAAATCCCCCAAATGATCTAAAATCTTTCAAGTTTTGATCTGAGCACCAGATTATAGGGAGATATTTTTTTCATAAGAAGCTTTGCCGAACTATTTTACTTTCTAATTATGTGTATGGTGAGGCCAACAGGAGGCATGGTAGTTAAGGCTCTGGATCCCACATGACCTACTGCATGGTTCAAGTCCTGGACCTAGCAGCTTGAAAAACATACCAGGTGCATGTCTGTGCGTGCCCAGAATCCTGAAGGAAGAGTGGAGGAGAAAATATTGTGCTATGGCCATTCTCTTATCCCTTTTGGGGAGTACATATGTCCTATGGCAAACATGCTTAAAAAAAAACCAACAGAATATGTGTATGGTATGTCTTTGATAAAACAACATAATGGACAAAATTATAGTCATTTTATTCATTGACTTAAGTAATCACAATATAATGCCATGCTAAACAATAGGGTATAAAGTGTGATCAGTATAGTCTCATTTTATACACAAAAGTACGAGGCAGTTAGAAAGAAGATTAGAAGGAAAATATTTCTAAGTGAAAGTACCAGGTACCTTTTAATTTTCTTCTTTGTCTTTGCTCAGATTTTCTCATTCTTATATGAAAAGTGAATATTTATTAATTAGTAATTCAAATAAAAACCTTTAACAAAGATTCTGTGTCCCTGGCTACCAGCTTTACAAATTCCTTACTAAAATATAAAAGAGAATGTGACTTACCCAAGCTCACTCAGACAGGTTTTGTGAATCTGTCTTTTCTCCCTTTCTGCTCTTTTACATGTTTCTGCTTCTCCACTTAGGATTTCTCCCAGCTGAAGGCTTAACCATCATGATAAGGCTCAGCTCTGTGTCAAGCATCAGCATCTTCCTGGATCTTTCCCTGGGGAGGGCATCTCCCTCTGTTCTGTTGAACTCAGTGTCTTTCCTGTGGTGTTCACGTGAGTGTTGTGTCGTGGGGGTGAGTATGCATGCTTTCAGGTCTCCCCTCGGCTGTAAGCTCCTCAGGAACAAGAACCACACCTTGCATATCTTCACATTTCCGTGTGTAACCTCCAGATCCATCCTTCATGATAGATGCTCGCATATACAGCCTATGTTTTAAACATGGGGGAAAGGGCTTGGCTATACAAGCGGACTTCAGAAATATCTTGGGAAAATGGAATTAAGTTTATTTTGGTGCAAACAGTGTTTGAAATCTATCCATAGATTGCTTCATACTGTGCCTTTCCATGAACTTTTCGAAGCTCTCACATACACGCAAGCAGGCCACGTACACCACGTTATTGTCTGCTTGCAAGTAATTGTGCCTGAAGCAAAGTAGTTAACTCATAGTTGTCCAAATAGGCTTTAGTAGTAGGAGGTCTTGTGGCTCCATAGAGAGACAAGCCCTCTTCCAGTGGGGGCTGGACACCACCTACAGGCATTCTTGCATTGCAAAGAGCTCACATGCTTGGTCAGCTCAGCTCTTCTTGGCCCCTGTCGGACAAATAGTCATCCTGCCAATTCCATAACGTGGCACAAGGCCAAGGATCAGAACTAAGAGAACAAAGCAGTTGGGATCTCTCTTGGGTGAATTAAATGTCTGTTTAGAATTTGTTTATTTAACACAGAGACATTAAACAGCAGGCTCTGAATCAGCTGGCCTGGTTGGGAGCCTTGGAACCTTGCTTCCCACTTCCTCTGTCTGACTTTAAGCAAATTACATGTTCACTTCTATTTGCTTCAGGGGCCTTAGTTGTAAAATAGTGTACTATCTACCTCATGGGGTGGTGGAGATTAGATGAGAAAATGTGGAGACTGTGCTTAAAAAGGATCGTCCATTATTCTACTCAACAGGGGATACTCCAGCTGCTGAACATTATATGAGCATAAAGTGTTGGCATAGAGAGGTATTTCCTATATATTAAATTTTTCAACATTAAAAGCAATATGTTAAGTATGAGCCCATTTTTATAAAGAAAAATGTGTGTATTTGTAAGTACATTTCAACATCAGTAGAGAAAAATTTAGAACTATATATACCAAAATTTGAATTTAGTGCGCATATTTCTTTTTAAAAATTTTTCCTATTTTTCTTTCATAAGAGAGAGAGAGAGAGTGAGAGAGAGGAAGAGAAGCACTGTCCATATGGTTTCACACTCAATCCCCTCCCAGCCCGCCAAGCTCACAGAGGCATGTGCACATACTACACAGGTAGACCAGGAACCAAATTCCATCTTCCATATGGCTTCCAGCATGGCAGAGTGTTGTACCACTGCTGTGCCACTAGAGTGGCACCAGACTCTAATTTTCTATGGCATATGTATTCATATGACTTGGTGGTTAAGGTGCTGGACTCCCACATGGTCATCCACAGTTCAAGTCCCGGACGCAGCGGCTTGAGCATCATGCTGGGTGTGTATGCATGTGTGCTCGAAATGCTTAGAGGAGAATGGAGGAGAAGGGATTGTGGCATGGCCATCCACCCTGGGAGGTGATTTCTCACTTTCTATATCCCTCTCCCCTGCTAGTGTATGTATGTGCCCTGTGGCAAACAACAACAACAACAAGATCTAGACCTACATTTTGGCAGCCACTAGCCATGTGTGGTTATTTAAATGGAAAGAACTAAAAGTAAAGCTTACAGTTCAGTTCTTCAGTCACTGTAGCTACCTTACGAGTGCTCAACAGCCACTCGTGGCTCCTGGCCTTCCGGCTTCACAGAACATTGCAGACGTGACCATTTCCATCACCACAGAAAGTTCTGTTGGCTAGTACTGATCTGGATTAGACCAAGAGGTGACTTTTTGGTGATCTTTTCTTTTTCTTTACAATAATGTGGAAAGACTTCCTTCTAACTTGAGCAGGATCATGTTAATAAGACTGTCAGAAGATCCTCCTCTTAGGTAGAGAAGACTTTCCAAAGTTTGAAAGGCGCCCCTTCTCACGTTTCCACCAGGCATTAATCTATGTGTGATGATTAAAATTATATATAGGTAGCAACCGCTACTACCTCCCTTATTTCTCTTTCAAATTACTTTAAAAACACATGGCAATTTCTCACGTGATGACAAAGCACTTTCGTCAAGCAGTTTCATTTCTCACTAATGACGATCCTTCGGGTGTCAGAAAGAACAAAGGCGACCAGAATTTTAGTAACTCCACATAACGGAACACCCTTTGCCACCTAAGATTCAGTCCTCAAAACCGTAAGAATTCAAATGGAAAACAAGGTATATTCAGGGGCTCCCCAAACCATTACTATATCAAGCCAAGGGCATTAAAGTCAGGACATGCTGCAGTCATCGCAAATCACATCAGGAGGCAATAACCCCCAAGAGCTGATTATTAACTAGTGTAACCCTGGCCATTTTGTTCTCCAAGGAAAGCAGATCTTGGCGGTCACGTGCACTGCTTTGGCGCCCCCAGATGGTGTTTAGGGTTTATTGCATATCTGAAGTTAAACCCTCTGTGTTTACTGCTGATGAACTACGATTTTCTACAGGATCATTTGCCTTCTCTTTAGAGTGACACTTAACCCAAGATAATCAGACCAGGAAGAAAGAAAAAATAGAATCAGGGTTTGCAGTAAATCTATAATATTTTAGGTGTTCAGCTGAGTCATAAATATCAGTCGAACCTATTGTATTATCAACCTTTTTATTGGGATGTCTTAAAATTGTTTTTTAAAAATATTTTCTATATTTACGATTTTACATTTAATCACTATATATCTTTCCAGTGTACAACATTGCTTTTTCCAGCATGAATACAGTACACCATAGTCAAGACAAATACATTACCATATATATTGTCAGCAAGTAACTTTTCATTTTTGCGTTAAACATACTGTTTTTTTCCTGTTCCCTTCCCTCCCTTTATTACCAACCTACACATTATCCCTATCTTTACTATCTCTAGTATTTACAGTTGCCCTCCCTTCTACTATATCTTCCAAACTTTCAGTTTCTGCTGCAGAGGACATTCAGTATACAGTGAGTGGGGACATACAAAGTCTGTCTTTCATAGTCCCATTTGCTTGCTTAGCATTAAGTCTTCCACATTCATCCACTTTGTATCAAATGTCAGGGTCTCATTGTTTTTTATGGCTGAGTAGTATTCCACAGAGTACATATGTTACATTTTTTTCAATCTGATCATCTTTTTTTGGACATTTGGGTTGATTCCATGTCCTAGCAATTGTAAATAATGCTGCAATAAACATGAATGTGCAAGTGTTTTTCCAGCCGAGGGTTTTTTTATCCTTTGGGTAAATACCTAAAAGTGGAATTATTGGTTAGCATGATAGTTCTATTTGAAGGTTTCTAAAGAATCCCCATATTGTTTTCCATAGTGGTTGTACTAATTTGCATTCCCACTAACAGGATAGGAGAGTTCTCTTTTCATCACAGCCTCACCAGCATTTATCATTATATATTTTTTAAAAAGTTTAGCCATTTTCTATGTTGCTGGACTCCCATATAGTTGACTGCAGTTCGAGTCCTGGACCCGGTGGCTTAAACTCATACTGGGTGAGTGTGTGTACGTGCCCAAGATCCTGAAAGGAGACTGGAGGAGAAGGGATTGTGGTGTGGCCATCCCTCCTGAGGGGTGATCTCTTACTCTCTGTCTCTCTGTTTCTCTCTGTCTTTCTGGCGAGTGCATGCGCCCTATAGCAAAAACCTCTCAAAAAAATTTTTTTTAGCCATTCTGACTAGAGCTAAGTGGTATTTCATTGTGTTTTTTAATTTGCATTTAAAATAGTTTTTTAAAATATTGAACAATCCGGGGCCAGCAAATGGCACAGTGGTTAAGATGCTGACTCCCTGCCATAGGGTCAACCACAGCTCAAATCCCAGCCCTACAGAAAAATGAAGAAAAAAAAAATGGAAAAATCCAGAAATAACGTCTAGAGGATTACTCCTTGAGACACGAGAGCTTGCTGTTTAAATAATCCTTTTTTCTTGTTTTAAAAAAATTATTTTAATTAATTTTTTTACATTCATTCACTGTACATCAATACAGTATACAAAATGAGACTTTTTCATCTAGAATACACCGTATATTAGCTCAATCAAGGATATTGCCATTCATGTTATTGTCAACAATTAATTGTCCATTTTTTGCCTTTTCCTACCCTCTTCACACACTGGTCTCTGGTATCTACAGTTGTTTTCCACTCCCCCCTCTTTTTTCACATTTTATTGATTCACTGAAGATCTTAATTAATTTTAAAACTTTCAGTAACAAGTACAGCTGATAGATGCATATCTATGAACACATGTCTGACTTTAAGCGTAAACCTCAGAGAATAAAGTGAACATACTATAAAGTGGCACTTAGCTGGGGCTGTATAGCTCACTGCAGTCATTAAATAGGTATTTTAAATGCATTTTTTAATTTCAAGAAAAACAGTTTTAGTTTTAATATATCAAAATAAAAAAAATGTTAAGAGAAATTTGCTTAAGACTTAAAGCCAGGAAAAAAGGTTTAAATAGTAGGTAGATGAACCTATTAGCAGCTTAAGAGAAGACAAAATTCATTACATCTGGAAAGCAAAGATTAGAAGAGAATCAGTAATGTTTTAGGCTAAAGTCAAACAATTCTGTTTCACCAGTTCAAGCTCATGTAATTAATCTCTCTTGTATTAAATTTGTAGTGTTGCTGTGGCCTGATCTTTCCATTTACACTCTGGAAGTTAACATTCAACTCTGGACTTGTCCCTACCATGAGGCTGGCCATTTTACTTATTGTTTTTTTGTACTCTTATTTCTGTGTGACTGACTTTAGTTTTCCTAGTATAGCACTCCCTTCAGCACTTCTTGGAGAGCTGGTCTGATAATAGTAAATTCTTTCAGATTTTGCTTATCTGAGAATGTTTTTCTCTCTTTTTTTTTCCCTATATGAAAGATAATCTTGCTGGGTATAGTATTTTTGGTTGAAATTGTTTTTCACTTAACACTTTGAACATATTTTCCCATTCTTTCATTGCTTGCATTGTTTTCGATGAGAGGTTCGACGTTAGCCTGATGGGATATCCTTTGAAAATAACTTGAAGTTTCTCTCTTGCCAAATTTAGTATCTTATTTCTGTGGTTTTGGTCAATCTGGCTATGATGTGCATTGGAGAAGATCTTCTTGGCTTGGGTCCATCTTATGTGGGGTCCTTTGTATTTGCTTAGGTCTGGATATTTAAGTGCCTCTCTGGGTTTAGAAAGTTTTCTTCCAGGAGTTCATGAAATAGACTAACAATGCCCTTATTAGTTTCTTCACCTTCTGGGATACTGATGATCTGGATGTTTGAGCATTTAATGGTATCTAGTATTACTCATATTTTTTTTTCCTTTTTTTTGTTGTTATTTTCTCAGTCTTTTTGGTGAATTTTTCTAGGTCAGAGGTTCTATCTTCTACATCTGAATTTCGATCTCCTGCATGATCAAATCTGCTTTAAATATTTGCAAGGGAGGTTTTGATTTCCTGTATTACAGCCTTCATATCTAGCAATTCCATTTGATTCTTTTTTTATGATGTGTATCTCCTCTTTCAGATGGTACAAGAACTTCCTCACCTCCCGGAACTCATCATCTCTTTTCTCCTGTATCTTCTGGGGTTTGTTGTCTCTCTTCTCTTGCATCTCTGTGAGCTTTGTCACTATGAATATTTAAAATTCTTTATCTGACATTTCCATGAGTTTCCTTGTATTGACTGTGGAGGATGAGGAGTTATTCTTTTCCCTTAGAGGAGAGATGTTTTCTTGGTTTCTCATATTTCCTGTGCCTCTGCAGTGGTTTCTGGTCATATGATGAATTATGTGTTTCTTCCTGGCTCTTGGCTAGATCTGGAGGTCAGGGGAGTGAAGTCTGGGCAGGAGGTCTTCAGTGATCCTAATCCTCTTTTTTTTTTTTTTTCCTTTGGAGTTAAAATAAAATTCAGTGAGTTGGGACCAGCAGTTGGCATAATGGCTATGTCGCTGGACTCCCATGTAGCCGGCTGTGGTTCGAGTCCCAGACCCAGTGGCTTAGACTCACGCTGGGCGCGTGTGCGTGCATGTCCAAGATCCCCAGAGGGGAATGGAGGAGAAGGGATTGTGGCATAGCCATCCCCCCTGGGGGGTGATCTCTCACCTTCTGTCTCTGTTTGTCTCTGTGTCTGGCGAGTACATGCGCCCTATAGCAAAACCTCTCAAAATAAATAAATAAATAAATAAATAAAATTCAGTGACTATAGAATTTTTCAGACCCAAGTGTATATTTATACTTGTACAACCTATATATGTACCCCTAAAGACAAATAGTATTGATTTGTTTAAAAATGTTTTAAATTTTAAAAAAATTGCTGCAGGATTCCTGTGCTCCTCAGAGAGAGACAGAGAGGAAAAAAGAGAGAGGGAAAATGAGAACTTACCTCCCTTGGGGAATGGTCAAGACACAACCCCTTCTCTTCCTTTTCTCCTTTTGGGATTTCAAGCATGCACACAGCATATTTTTCAAGCTGCTAGGTCCATGATTCGAACTGCACGGTTGGTCATGTGATATTCAGACATTTTTCACCATGCCACTGGCTGGCCTTCAAAACTTTAAAATATTTGGTGTAATACTGCATCACCCTGAGGGTCCTGCTTTTAGTGATCAACATTGTATATAAGAATTATTCATGTTAACACATGAATCTAATTGATTCTTCTTTTTTTTTTTAGAGAGAGGTTTTTGCTATAAGGCCTGTGCACTCACTAGAGAGACAGTAAGAGACAGAGAGACAGAAAGTGAGAAATCACTACATAAGGGGGATGTCCATGCCACAATCCCTTCTCATCCGTTCTCCTCTTGGGATCATGGGCACACATGTACATGCTCCCGGAATGAATTTTAAGCCACCAGGTCCAGGACTTGAACTGCAGTCAACTATGTGGGAGTCTAGCGATATAACTAATCATTATGCAATCTGCTGGTCCCAGATTTTTTTTTTTTTTACTGCTAAGAAATTTATTGTGTAACTACATACATTTTATGGATCTTATAGTAAATAATAATAATTAGATTATTCGTCTTTTTTTGGTTTTTGTTCTTTTTTTTTGGAGAGGTTTTTGCTATAGGGCACGTACGCTTGCCAGACAGACAGAGAGAAAAGATTATTCATCTTTTTTTTTGGTTCTTGTTCTTTTTTTTTGGAGAGGTTTTTGCTATAGGGCGCGTACGCTCGCCAGACAGAGAGAAACAGAGAGACAGAAAGTGAGAAATCACCCCCCCCAGGGGGGATGGCTAGGCCGCAATCTCTTCTCCTCCATTCTCCTCTTGGGATCTTGGGCACGCACGCACACGCGCCTGGCGTGAGTTTTAAGCCACTGGGTCCGGGACGCGAACCACGGTCAACTACGTAGGAGTCCAGCGACATAGCCATTACGCTAACTGCTGGTCCCCATAATGTGTCAGTCTTTGATGACTTTGAATCTTATAAAACCTATCTGTATCCTGAGGTTATAAAATAGCTGTCAGAATCTTGAAAAGAATTTTAAAGATTAACTTTTCACAATCACATTTAGGTGAATTCCTCTTGATTTTATTTATGTATTTGGTGCAAGGTGAAAGTCTTTGTTCATATGCATGATTCTCTTGGACTGGGTACACATTAGAATAGACTAGGGAGCTTTGAGAAAATTGATTTCTAGGCCTCATTCCAAAACTGATGAAGTCTAAATTCTGAGGGTAGGTAGGAGACATTAGAATTAAAACCAAATCAAGGGACCAGCAGATAACATAATGGTTACATTCCTTGACTCCCACGTAATCAACTGCAGTTGGCATCCCAGACCCAGTGACTTAAAATTCACGCAGGGCATATGTCCATGTGTGCCCAAGATTCTGAGAGACGAGTGGAGGAGAAGGGATGGTAGCATGGCCTTCTACCCTAGGGGGTAACTTCTCACTTTCTATCTTTCTGTCTCTCTGACCAGCACATGCACTCTATAGCAAAAATCTCTCTTTAAAAAAAAATATCAAAATAAAACTCTCCCAGGAATTTCTAACATGCAGACAGAATTGAAAATCTCTGGTTTAAGGTCAGACCAAGAGTGGAGTTGCTGGAGTAGATACTATTCAACGCGGGCATCAATAACTATCCTGGATGTTGCCACTAATCTTTAAAGCGAGGATAGCTATTTGTAGTCCTTCTGGTAGGAGAATTCCAGTTGCTTTACATCTTTGAAAACGTATGGGTATTATTGTAGAGAGTGATAGGAAACTGGACCTCCAAGTATGGGTGATTAGGGGATCTGCCTAAAACGGCACAGTGAGGCTCTCCAACCCATGTTCTCCACCACCTGTGACATCTGCAAATACCACTTCTGCAAAATGTGCTTCACTTGCTAGTGTCACTGGACTGGGACACTGGCAATATTTTCAGTATATGTCCCACCTGGCTCCTACCTGGGCTCTAAATTCAATTCAGCTTGAAGGGAGAGATAACCACCCAAATGACTTCTGACTCCTATTGGAATCAGCCACTCATAGGCAGGGCTTTCAAAGCACACAGAAACATCAAATATAGACCAATGAGTAACCCTCAAATGCCAAGTGACAACTGAGGATCTGTCAAGTTTACGAGAATGTGTCTATCCTAGCTAGATGCCAAGAGGCAGGCAAGATGTTCCAGGGTTTCAGAAGTATAAGACGGGGCCCCCTGCTCTTCTGAAATATTGAGACTCTATTGCAAATGAGACAAACCTTGGAGAACTGGTTTTCTTCTTTTTGTTTCTTAGAGAGAGATTTTTGCTATAGGGTACGTGTGCTCACCAGAGAGACAGAGAGATAGAAAGCAAGAAATCAAACCCCAGGGTGTATGGCCACGCAATCCCTTCTTTTCCACTCTCCTCTTGGGATTTTGGGCATGCACACACATACCCAGTGTGAGTTTTAAGCCTCCAGGTCAGGACTCAAACCACAGTTGTCAGTGTAGGAGTCCAGAGATGTAACCATTATGCCATCTGCTGGTCCTAAGAACTTGATTTTCATTATTATAAATTATTATATTATTTTCATTTAAATAAGCTATTCATGGGGGACCAGCAGTTAGCGTAATGGCT
>NW_006207202.1:1393097-1407247 GCF_000334495.1 Tupaia belangeri chinensis
TAAATAAATAAATAAATAAATAAATAAAAAGAAGCTATTCATGGGACCAACAAGTGGTATGGGGTTAAGGCGCTAGATTCCCACAAGGCTGACTGAAGTTTGAGTCCTGGTTTTGGCAGCTCAAGACTCACACTAGGTATATGTGTGTGTGTGCATGCCTAGAATCTCAGGAAGAGAATGGCAGAGAAGGGATTGTGGCATGGCCATCTTTTTTTTTGAGAAAGAGATTTTTGCTATAAGGCACATGCCAGAGAGACAGAGAGATAGAAAGCAAGAAATCACACCCCTCCCGCCCCCGTGGAGAGCCATGCTACAATCCTTTCTCCTCCCTTCTCCTCGTGGGATTTTGAGTACACACACGTGCCCAGTGTGAGTTTCAAGCCGCTGGGCTCAGGACTCAAACTGTAGTTGAAGACATTGGAGTCCAGTGACATAACCATTACGCCATCTGTTGGTCCCTCTCACTTTCTATCTCACTGCCTATCTCTGTTTCTCTCTGTGGGTGCACACACCCTATGGCAGAAACTTTAAAAAAAAAAAAAAGAAGTGATTCATATAAGCTAGAAGGTTTGGACTGATGGACTACGTACGGAATTTCTTTCCTACTCTGGTGGCTGAAAGCAAAACCTTCTCTCTGGTTGTGGTAGGCGGGCTCTAAGACGGTCCCCTGTAATCCTTATCCTCTGGTATCCATGGCCTTTTGTAGTCCCCTATGCAATGAATAGGCCTAACAAGTATATCCAGTTTGAATATTGTGGAAATGACAGCACATGACGTCTGAGGCTAGGTCATAGAACACATTGTGGTTTCCATCTCACTCTCTCTCTTCAACTATTTGCTCTGGGGGAAGCCATTGGTCATGTTAGAAGGACACTCTCACAGCTCTAAAAGAAGATGCTTGTGATGAGAAACCACAATAAAACCAACAGCACTAACTTTATATGTATTTTTTTAGATTTTTTTTGCCATAGGGCACCTGTACTCACTAGAGAGAGACAAAGGAAGGGAAAGTGAGAAATCACGCCCTAGGAGGGATGGTCATGCTGCAATCCCTTCTTAATTCTCCTCTCAAAATTTTGGACATTAACACACATGTACCTGGTGTAATTTTAAAGCCACTGGCTCCAGGACTTGAACCGTGGTAGGCCATGTGAAAATTCAGTGCCTTTACCACCATGCCACCTACTGGCCCTCAACAGTACTGATTTGCCAACAAGCAAATAAGCCACTTTGGAAGCTGATCCTCCAGGACTAAGCAAACCTTCAGATCAATTGCATTCATGGTCAACACCTTGACCACAACCTCATGGCGGCTTGAAACACAACCTCATGATGGACTTGAGAATTCCTGAGAATTTTCTTGAATTCCTGACCCACAGAAACTATGTGAAATAATAAATGTTTGTTGATTTTTTTAATTGACAGAAGGCATGTGTGCTCATGTGACAGAGAGAGAGAGAGAGAAAGAGAGAGAATCCCCCAATGGGGTATGGTCATGATGCAATCCCCTTTCCTCCCATATTCCATCCCATTAGGATCCTCTGCACACATGCACATGAGGCCAGAATGTTTTTCAAGTCACTGGAGCTGGGATTCAAACCACAGTCAGTCATGTGGGATTTGGGTCCTAATGCACAGGGTTTAACTGCTGCACTATGGGACCAGTCCTGTTGATATTTTAAGTCATTAAGATAACTAATACAATGGTTTTCATATAGTATCACCAACCAGAAACAATAAGACAATTCCTAATTTCTTATAAACCATTTTATATATATATATATATAAGATGCCCCCATAGGGCACATGTGCTCACCAGTGAGACAAAGAGAGACAGAGAGACAGAAAGCAAGAAATCACCCCCCAGGGGCATGGCCATGCTGCAATCCCTTCTCTTCCATTCTCCTCTTGGGAGTTTGGGCACACACACACATGCACTTGGGGTAAGTTTCAAGCTGCCAGCATTGGGACTCAAACCACGGTTGACTACATGGGGGTCCGGTGATGTAACCATTATGCCATCTACTGGTCCCCAAAACCATTAAATATTGTTATTCCTGGGGCTGAACAGAGGTGCAGCAGTAAAATGTGATGCTCTGTAGGGCTGACCCACGCAGGACGGGTCTGAGTTCACATCCAGCGACTTCTGTGAGCACTCTGGGCATGCATATGCCCATGATTCAGGGTTGGCTGAGTTTGGGGGTGGATTGTAATATCAAGACATAGTTGAGGGGGGCCAGCAGGTGACACAGTAGTTAAGGTGCTGGACTCTCCCACGGTCAACTGTGGTTCAAGTTTCAGACCTTGTGGCTTGCTTTCTTACTTTCTCTCTGGTGAGTACACATGCCCTATAGAAAATTTAAAAGAAAAAGGGGGAGGAGGTGGAGGAGGAGAAGAAGAGGAAGAATTAAATAAATAATTATTTTTTAAAAATGACCCTGCCAAGTGTGCTGTTTGTCTTTCTCTCTGTCTATATCTTTTACTCATGGAAGAAATAAATAAACTTAAAATATATGTTGTTGGGTCAACCAGTGGTTTTGTGGTTAAAGCAGCTGGATGTCACATGGTTGATTATGCAGTTCAAATCCTGGAGTTGGCAGCTTGAAAGATGAGATGGTGTGTGTGCATGTGTGTCCAAAATCCTGAGAGGAGAATAAAGGAGAAGGGATTGTGGCATGGCCATCCCTCCTGGGGAGTGCTTTCTCACTTTCCCCCTCTCTCTCTTTCTCTCTGGATCAAGTCTAAAATGAGTTTTACTGAACCAAGAATGCTCCCTTTTTAAGGCTTAGGGGGAAATTCTGTTTCCTTGTAGCTTCTAGAGGTAACCTGTATGTCTTCATCTGCAAAGCCAGCGGGGAACGTCTTCAAGTCTCTCTCTCTGACTGGTCTTTGCTGCTCCATTGTTGCCTCTCCTCTAACTGCTGTCTCCCTTTCCTTTAGAAGGACCCTTATGATTACGTCAGATCCACTCAGAATACGGGATAATCTCCCCATCTCAGAGTGCCTCTGCTCAATCATATCTGCGAAGTCCATTTTGCCATGGAAGGCAACATATTTACAGGTTCATGGAGCTAGTTAGAAGGTAGACATCCTTAGGGGCCATTATTCTGTCTATCACAGACAGGCTCAAAATCATAGGTTGGGGGCCGGCAGATGGTGTGGTGGTTAAGGTCGCTGGACTCCCACATGGCTGACTATGGTTCAAGTCTCGGACCTGGTGGCTTGCTTTCTCACTTTCTCTCTCTCTCTCTCTCACTTCACTCTCACTCTGACTCTGACCCTCTCTGGTCAAATTAAAAATAAATAAATAAATAAATTTCAATAAAATAATTCTAAAAAAAAAAATCATAGGTGGGAAGCAGCATAGAAATGTACCATGGAAAGTGGGTTACAGAACTCCAGGCCCAAAGGTGCAGGAGAAGTCCCAAATTTCATTCCTGGGTGGTAATGGGGACTAAAGATCTGAAATCTGCGGAGAGTGAAACTGGCTCCCTGCTGCACGTTGTAGGCCTGGCCAGGTCAAGCTGAACCCAATCGCTGCTGACCACCACCTGGGCTAAGGTGTACAACACGCTGTATTCTAGGCAGGTATAGGATGGACTAGGTCTCACCCTGAAGCCCAGGGAGTGAGTCAGGCACGTGCTGGGTTAGAGCCTGCTTCTGGGTCATCCTTAAAGTCTTGGTGGGAGAGTAGTGCCCAACGATTGTAACAAGAACTGCTTATGGACCAGAGCCCCTGAGGGTAGAATGGAGAACCACTGGACAGAGAGGGGTAAGTCCAGAGGAGGAAGGAGAAATGAGGAGAAACAAAAAAAGAAAGAACAACTCAACCCTAGAACATAAACCAATATTGCAAAATTCTGAAAAAATGTGATTCTAAGACATCAAATCAGATATTAGAATATGAGTTTATCTTTGATGAAATTAATCTAATAAAATAATCTGAGAAAAACTCTAAAGTATGCTTAGTTTGCCCAGAGATAAATGAAGGAATAACTTCCTTAAAAATAGAAGTTATGGGGCCAGCAGGTGGCAGTGGTTAAGGTGCTAGACTCCATTATGGCCAATCACGGTTTGAGTGCCGGACCTGGTAGCTTGAAACTCATGCTGGCATGTTGTGTGCGTGCCCAAAATCCCAGAAGGAGAATGAAGAAGGGATTGTGTCATGCCCATCCCCCAGGGGGCGATTTCTTACTTTCCCTTTCAACATCTGTCTCTGGTGAGCACATGTATCCTGTGGCAAAAAACCCTAAAACAAAACAAACACGCAAACAAAACAGAAAGCAAAACCAAAAACTAATAGAAGTTATAACAAAATGAGATCAACATGAAATAAGGACAGGTGGACAAAGAGTCTATTAGAACTTCTAGAAGTAAAAAATGCAGTCATTGAAATGAAAAATGGAGAAGGCTGGATCTGGGAAAAAAAAACAAACAAACAAAAAAACACTTCCAGAAAACTAGAAGTTGGTTCTGAAAAACTCACTCAAGGCTCAAGGGACCAGCAGTTAGCATAATGGCTATGTTGCTGGACTCCCACGTAGTCTACCGCAGTTCGAGTCCCGGACCCGGTGGCTTAAACTCACGCCGAGTGCATGTGCGTGCGTGCCCAAGATCCTGAGAGGAGAATGGAGGAAAAGGGATTGCAGCGTGACCATCCCCCCTGGGGGGTGATTTCTCGCTTTCTGTCTCTATGTCTCTCTCTCTGTCTATCTGGCTAGCGCTGGGGCCCTATAGCGAAAATCTCTCCAAAAAAAAAAAGAGTCCCTGTCTCTCTGTCTCTCAAAATAAATACCTACCATGTTTTCATTTGTTTCTTTGTTTTGCCATAGGGCATGTGCACTTGCCAGAGAGACAGAGAGAGAGAGGGAAAGTGAGAAATCACCCCTGGGAGAGGGTGACCTCCTCTCAGGATTTGGGGCATCACACACATGTGCCTGGTGTGATTTTCAGGCCCAAAGGTCCTGGACTGGAACCACAGTCAACCCTGCGAAAGTCCAGTGCTTTAACCACCATGCTACCTGCTGGCCCCAATAAACACACATTTAAAAAAAGATAAGGCATTCCAGGTAATGAAAACAAGATGGGTAAGAGTGGGGGTAGGGAGAGCAGTTGGCTGGTTCCAGATGGTTCCAGGGTACTGAGATCCTCGTGTTTAGAAGGAGGATACAAACACCACCATTTGGATTTCATTGATTAAAAAGAAAAAGAAAAAGAAAAGGTTTGTCCCTAACTGGACAGCATTTGTGAAGATCTCACCACTGTAATTTTAAGGCTCAAAACACTTCAAACACTGTTTTTTTTTTTTTTCCTGCCAGTTCTGTAAAAATGTCTTGGAAGAACCCAGGTTGTTTCCAGCTTTTAAGTACTTGTTTTGAAGGGAGGCTGTACAAGCAGAACCTCTACATTTCAAAGGTGCCAAGGGACTAAAGAGAGGCAGATAAGTCCAGCTCGTTGTTTAAGAGTTTATTTAAGGGTGGCCAGCAGGTGGCATGGCCAATCACGATTCAAGTCCCAGACCTGGTAGCTTGAGAATCATACTAGGTGCACGTGTGTGTGTGTGTATGTGTGTGTGCCCAAAATCCCAGAAGGAGAGTGAAGGAGAAGGGATTATGGTGTGGTCATTCCCCCTGGGGGTGATTTCTCATGTTCTTTCTTACTGAGCAATGGTGGAGTACATGCAGGGAGGCATTCGAGGAATGTACAGAGTGATTTTGTTCATCAATACTATATTTTAACTATGATAGGGACACACTGTCCCATGGATATGGATCATAGGTATGTTTACTACAATGGCTTAGGCAATGTAGCCTTGGGAATGTAGCCAAAAACCTTGGTGTCAAATGTTGGTCAAGGTGGAGGATTAACTTCAAGATGGAGTCTCTTTGGTTCTGCTGCAGTACTGCACTTAGGGCTTATCCACAGTAATTTTTTTTTTGGAAGGTGAGAAATCATCCCCCAGGGGAGATGGCCGCACCACAGTCCCTTCTCCCCCATTCTCCCCTTGAGATTTTGGACATGTACACACATGCACCTGGTATGATTTTCAAGCTGCTGGGTCAGGGACTCGAACTGTGGTTGACTATGTGGTAGACCAGAGCCTTAGCCATCATACCACCTTCTGGCCCCTAAATCATATGTTTTAACCCAAAGTGTTGGTGTTTATTTTACATTTTCAATTTTTTCTTTTCTCTCTCCCTTCTTTCCTGTCTACCTCTCTCCTTCCTTATTCTTCTCCTTCTCTTTCTTCTCTTCTGACATATTGGAACTGTAGTGAGAACTAGGAAACTGTTTTATTTACGTTCTCAGTTTGATTAGAGATCTCTAGTATGTCTTTAGTTTCCAAGAAAGACATTCCTGACCACACCATTTACCGTGGCCATCTAAAGAATCTGTAAGCTCTACCGAAGATGAGCAAGGCTAGAATGCAGAGATATGTCATGTGGGGGGTTTTAGTAGTTTCCAAACCAAAGACATGACCACATCATTAACATCCAACCATCGCTCTCTCTGGGCTTGTGCTGTCATTTTTGATCTTTAGGGAAGAAAGATCTGCTTGTCTGATCAAACCCAAGCTCTCTGGTGTTTTATTTATCCATGAATGCTTAATCATATTAGCTCTTGTTATGCATCTCTCAGATGTTATCATTATGATGCTCTGAAAACTGCATGTAAAAACTTACAATGGTAGCTAAGAAGCTGGAAAGTGAAGGGTTTCCTAAGTCTACTAGTAGGATCCCTGACAAAATGAATAAAGGATTCTGTTTCTATATTTAGAATCAAAAGCTTAAATAAATTATTCGAGCTTGAATCAATTATTCGAGCTTGGCAGTCCTCACACAGTGTTTCTTTTTCTTTCATTTTAATTTCTTCAGGACATTTTCAATATTAACAGATTTCTTTGAGTTGGGATAGTAGTTTGTCAATTAGAAGATACTGTACGAGTAGAGAAACCCATAGAAAAGAAAACCTGCTCCTTCTACCTTCACACTTCTGATCACTCCGGAGGCTCCAAGGGTCCTAGAAGCTCTTGTGAGAGAGACTCGGGACGAAGACCAAACATTTAACAAAAGCTGTCCCTAGAATGCCATTACTCAGAAAATTATAAGGCTTTATGGACTCTAAGTCGGAAACAGGAGGCAGGGACCAATGCACATTTCTACTTTTTTCGAGATTTTTTTTTTTTTTTTTTGCTATGGGGCGCATGCGCTTGCCAGAAAGACAGAGAGAGACAGAGAGACAGAAAGCAAGAAATCACCCCCCAGGGGGGATGGCCACGCCGCAATCCCTTCTCCTCCATTCTCCTCTCGGGATCTTGGGCACTCACACACACGTGTCTGGCGTGAGTTTAAGCCACCAGGTCCAGGACTCAAATCGTGGTGACTACATGGGAGTCCAGCGACGTAGCCATTATGCTGTCTGCTGGTCCTCTACTTTTTTTTTTTTTTTTGGACAGCTTTTTGCAATAGGGCGCATGCGCTCTCCAGACAGACAGAGAGAGAGACAGAGAGACAGAAAGCAAGAAATCACCCCCCAGGGGGGATGGCCACGCCACAATCCCTTCTCCTTCATTCTCCTCTGGGGATCTTGAGCACGCATGCACATGCGCCCGGTGTGTTTTAAGCCACTGGGTCCAGGATGCGAACCACAGTCGACTACATGGGAGTCCAGCGACATAGCCATTACGCCAACTGCTGGTCTCGTCCTTTACTTTTTTTTTTTTTAAAGTGTTTAAAAAAAAGTTCATTTTGTTATTTTTTTAAAAAGGAATTTCTTTTATTTAACTTTATTTATTTTTAAATTTTGACCAGAGAGGGACAGAGTGAGAGAGAAAGAGAGAGAGAGGGAAAGTGAGAAAGCAAGCTACCAGGTCCAGGGCTAGAATCATGGTCAGCCATATGGGAATCCTGCACCCTTAACCACCATGCCACCTGCCAGCCCCTATTATTATTATTATTTTCAATTTGACCAGAGATAGACAGAGAGAGAGGAAGGGAAAGTGACAAAGCAAACTGCCAGGTCTGAAACTCAAACCATGGCTAGTCACATGGGGAGTCCAGTGTCTTCCCCACCACGCCGCATGCCAGCCCCCACATTTGTTCTGTCCCCGCATATATCCACTCTTCTTCTCACCTAAGGGTCTTGAGACACAGTAAAAGGCTACGAACCACACGACCTCCTTCATTCTAATCCAAACCCACATATATCTTAAATTGATGTCTATTTTTCAATTCGAACTTTTCTCTCTCTGTTTCCCTTCCTCCCTGTCTTTTTTTTTCTTCCTTCAAAAGAGGCAGAAGACAACATATATCCTGGAGATATTCTCTGGCTTATGTGGGTAAATGCCTCTGACAAAATCACTCTTTGTAGTCCTTTCCGTGGGACCCACATAGAAATGGCGTGTACGTGTTCAGTAGGCCCTTCACTCACTAGACCTTTTGTTTCCCAAATGTCAGAGCAGCATGTCACAAACGAGAGGGCTGTGTATTCACACTTTCTGACATGGTGGCTTCTAGCCGCAACTGAAAATGCAGTTAGAGGGGCAGCATGTGGCATGATGGGTAAAGTGCTAGACTCCCTCATGGCTGGCCATGGTTCGAGTCCCTGGATTGGCAGCTTGAAAATCACAGCAGGCGTGCATGTGTGTACCCACGATCCTGAGAGGAGAACGGAGGAGAAAGCATTGCGGCATGGCCATTCCCCCTGGAAGGGGCTGATTTCCCACTTTCCCTCTCTCTGTCTCTCTCTGGAGAGTGCACATATCCTATGGCAAAAACCTAAAAAAATAAAATGTAGTTAAGAGTGAGAGAGGAACTGAATTTTAGACATTAAGTGTAGGGAGCAGCCAGATCTGGGCAGAACAACGGTAAAAGATGAGCAAAGGCAGTTTCCCACGACTTGTGCTGCGCTTTCAAGGCCAGCGGAGCTGGAGAGAAACTGTGTATCAGCCGGAGTGGGCCAGGGGAGACAGGAGGCTGATTCAGGACTGCAAGACACAAGATGTGCCACAGCTTCAGTTGATAACAGCAAAACACCCGGCTTCACATCCTGCTGCCCATCCCCTTTTGCCCTCTAAAACAATAAACCCGGGTGGGCCCAGCGGATGACGTAATGGATATATAGCTATCCAAGTCTGGACATCCAGGTGACGACTCGGGGCGGCGGGGGGGGGGGGGAGCTTGAAGACTCGGGGCGGGGAGGGGGCACCCTTTGCAGATATCTGATGTTCTCTCTGTGCAGCTCTTTCCTCTCCATTATTCTTTTCTGTGAACTCTAGTTTGTCTGGGCCTCCCCAGACTAGTCACAGCGCTTTGTTGCCGGAGGTCTAATGTCTTGGCGACTGTTTTTCCATATAGTTTGTCTGTTTTTGTTTGTTTGTTTGTTTCAACTAGGTAGACAAACCTAGCCCTTGTTACTCCATCTTGGCCCAAAGCAGAAATCCAATTCCCTGTATTCGCTTATATACTTCAGTGCTGAAACTTTCTGGTTCTGGGGCCCGACCCAGAGCACTGAGTGACGAAGTGCAGTGCATCGGGAGTCCCGTCTCACATGACTGAGCACAGTTTGAGTCCTGAGCAGCAGCTTGAAGACACACTGGGCACATGTGTGAGTGTGTGCCTAGGATCCTAACAGGATGGAGAACGGAGAAAAAGGGTTATGGCATGAATAAGCCCACTGGGGGGTGCTTTCTCTCTCTCTTATGCATGTGTGTGTACACATCCTCTGTCAATTAAAGAAAAAAAAACTATAAAATATTGTATACACTTGTGTTGTTTTTAGACTTAAAAAAGTGTTTTTGACTTGACTTGAATTAGAGGAAAATAAGGAATGACAAACTGTCAAAGACATAGAAAAGGAAGAGTCCTAGATTGATTTTCACTTAACCATTAGGAGAGGCAAAGAGCATAGGAAGAGAGAGCAATATGTACTATTACTGCTGAAACAGAACATGGGTACAATCTTATGGCTGGATTACAGCTATTACGGGAAATATATCTTGACTTCTATATACTTACTAAACTCCACACAGGGTTGAGCTTTTGTTTGTAAAGTGCATCTCTTTTTGAGCAAATACAAACAAATGGGATTCTATTAAACTAAAAAGCTTCTGTACAATAAAGGAAAAAAATCAAGAGTGGTGATAGCCTACAGGGTAGGGTGAATATATTTGCAAACTATAATCTGGTAAGGGGTTAATATCCAAAATATATAAGGAACTCAACTCAACAACAACAACAAAAACCAAATAACCCAATTTAAAAATGGGCAGAAGACCCATTTCACAAAAGAAGACATACAAATGGCCAAGAAGTATGTGAAAAGATGCCCAACATTACTAATCATATGGGAAATGCAAATCAAAACTGCAAAATATCAGCTCACTCCAGTTAGAAAGGCTACTATCAAAACCCCAAAAGATAGTGGAACCAGCCAATACTAGGAACACACACCAGGAAGGGTGAGTGCGGACTTCCACTGCTGAGAGGCGGTGCAGCTGCGAGCTGCAGCACAGTGGTACCAGTTTCCATAATGGATGGATGGAACTGCTGCTTGAGTTGACAAATGAAAGGTGCACAAATTTATCAATCCTTCATTTACACGCATGGACTTTAGTGAAAACTTGAGGGGGGATTCTTTCAGTCAGCCTGTGAGATGACCTAGCTGTCTTCCAGGTGACATCACCAGTAATAAAGCCTTCCTCCTGGACAAACCTTGAGGGTCAGAGTTTGGCTTTTGTGGTGGCAGGCGAGTGACTGTTTCCAGTCCATATCTACTTTGCTTTGGTAACAATGATATGTATTGGCAAACATATGGAGAATAGGGGACCCTTACACAAAGTCGATGGGGATATAAATTAGCAAAGCTAATATGGAAAACGGTATGGAGGTTTCTTAATACATTAAAAATAAAGCTACCATATGATCCAGAAGTCCTGCTGGGTATATGTCCAAATGAAATGAGATTGGTATGTCAAAGATATCTGCACATCTGTGTTCATTTTTGCGTTATTCTCAATAGCCAAGCTATGTCATCAACCTAAATGTCCATCCATGGATAAAGAAAATGAGGTATATGAACACAATGAAATACTACTCTGCCATAAAAAAAAGAATGAAGTGGGGCCCCAGATCTGGTGGCTTGCTTTCTCATTTTCTCTCTTTCTCTCTCTGATCAAATTAAATAATAATAATGATACATAAGTAAAATTTTTAAAAAAGGTTTTAGAGAGATTTTTCCAATAGGGCATGTGCGTTTGCCAGAGACACAGAGAGAGAAAGTGAGAAATCACCTCCCAGAGGGATGGCCATACTGCAGTCCCTTCTCCTCTCCTCTCCTCTCAGGATTCTTGGCACACATACACTCATATCCAGGCTGAGTTTCAGTCCTCTGGGTCCAGGACTTGAACTGTGGTAAGCCATGTGGGAGTCTAGTGCCTTAACCACTCTGCCACTTGCTGGATCCAATAAGTAATTATTTTTTCTATTACTTATTTTTATTATTTAAAAAAATATTTTTTATTTAACTTTATTATTATTATTTTCCAGTTTAATCAGAGAGA
The DNA here is from genome assembly GCF_000334495.1 of Tupaia belangeri chinensis. NCBI lineage: Eukaryota > Metazoa > Chordata > Mammalia > Scandentia > Tupaiidae > Tupaia > Tupaia belangeri. The sequence continues at coordinate 1,404,658 of NW_006207202.1, forward strand.
GACAGAGGGAGAGAGAGGGAAAGTGAGAAAGCAAACCACCAGGTCTGGGACTTAAACCGTGGTCAACGATGTGGGAATCCAATGCCGTTGACCACCATGCCACCTACTAACCTGCCAATAAGTAATTCTAACAAAACAAAACAAAACAAAACAAAACAAAACAAAAGAAGTCTTGTCATTTGTGGCAACTTGTATGAACTTGGAGGACATTACATGAAGTGAAATAAACCAGATGTAGAAAGACAAATACCGTACTATCTCACTCATATGGAATCAGTAAGTTGTATAGAAGTACAGAATATCGGAGGATGGAGAAGACAGGGGAGAGGAGGATGGGGAGAGATTGATCAATGGGAACAAAGTTACAGTTACACTGGAAGAATAAATTCTGGTGTTCTATTGAACAGTAGAATGACTAGAATAACAATAATGTGCATTTCAAAATAGCTAGAAGACAGGTTTTTGAATGTTCTCACCATAAAAAAACGGCTACATTAATTACCCCTATTTGATCATTACACCATACATACATGCATGAAAACATCACACTGTACCTCTCTCTCTCTCTGTCACACACACACACACACACACACACAAGTGCACATGCCTGTTAGCAAAATGAGACAGAGAAAGAATTTTGTTTTCTCAATTTATCTTTAGGATTACTACCTATTCCCTCCATGCCCTTTTCTCTATTTGCTGGATGTGAGTTTGAGGGGCCCATCAATACCAGGTGACACCTTCGTTCCAGGTTTTAACTCGTATTTTACTGATTAAGCAAGTTTGCATTCCCGTAAGAAACTCCTCTTTTCTTTTCAAGTTTATTTATTTCATGAATGAGAGAGACAGAGACAGAGATAGAGTACCCCTGACTGGGTCCTGACGCCTCAAACCACTCCCCAACTTCCGGCAGCCCAGATCCCTAGCACAGGTGTGCCCAGAGCAATCAGGAAGGGCTATGGACACGAACTGGCCACCTTCCCACATGGGTCTGCCTTTCAGAGCTTCGCTTTTTACCTCTGTGTCACCGTCTGGCCCATCCACCCTCCCTCCAAAAAAAAGGGGAAATTTTCTCCCAGGAAGTTCTTTAGAAGTCCGATTTTAAAAGACATACTTTTCTAGCTTCACCATTTTCTTTTACCCGGCCTGGAAAGGTTTTTGGCTTTCATCATTTCTTGAAGGAAACCATTCACAGGCAGAAGAACTCTCTGTAGAGGAACTTTCCTAATATCTGCAGTTCCGAGGTTCTCAAGGCTTATCTGTAGGCTGGGTCAGCGAGTAACAGGGATTGTACTGACTTGTATAAAATGAGAAAAGAACAATGCATGACTTTTAAATAAAGGAATGTTGTTGTGTTGCTGTAATATAGTCTGAGATTGTGTGTCCTCTACTTTTTCAGTTAAAATGTCTCTTTCTATGTAATAGTGGAACAATACCAAGTGGTAGGTTTCAAATAAAAGCATACGTTTTACTCAGTAAGATGAACCCAGTGTAGATGCCCAAACTTTTTTTTTTTAATAGATTTTTCTACTCTGAAACCCAAAAATCAAGAGGACCACTATTTTAATGGATTTAATCTAAGATGTAATTTGAGATAATAGATTTAATTAAATCTCATTGTGATGAAGAAAGTTTTGAATAATTCAGTTCTAAATATTCAAAAAGTCAACTGAGCACAATTTTTAAAAAACATTTCCTTGTTTTATTCATAATATGGAACCCTTGCACGTACACAAGAGAGTGACAGAGAGAGTAACACCCTGGGCTAGGTGTCATCATGCTGCAATCCCCTTCCCTCAGCCCTTCAACTATCAGGATTCTGGGCACAGGGACATGTGCCCTGCTTGTTTTTAGGTCAACCCAGGGTTCTGAACCGTGGTTAGCCATGTGGCTTCCACCTCTTCAGTTCAGTTTACTACTGTGACTGTAACACAAGGCTGGGCCTGAGAACAATTTAATGCTTAGTTAAATCCATCATGGGGGAGCAGAAATCTCTGGTCAGATAATCAAGGCCAGATAATTAGACTCGGGCTTAAAGAAGTTTCATAATTCAGCTGAGAAAATAGACTGTGATGGTTTCTGCTCCTGGCCCTGCCACTAACTTGCCATGTGACCTAGAGCACTCAGGCTGAAAGAAGTTCAGAGATCACCTTTCATAATTCAGCTGAGAAAATAGACTGTGATGGTTTCTGCTCCTGGCCCTGCCACTATCTTGCCATTTGACCTAGAGCTAGCGCCTGCTCTGGACTGTTCTCTCCATTGTAAAGAGTCTCCTCTAGGTCTGAAATTCTGTGACTTAATGAGTCAATGATTTCCACGTTTAACATATCAGGAACGGGACCAGCAGATGATGTAATGCTTGCATCACTGGACTCCCATGTAGTAGACAGTGGTTTGAGTCCCAGGTCCGGCAGCTTAAAACTCATGCTGAACGTGTGTGTGTGTGTATGTGTGTGTATGTGCCCAATGAGATGTGGCCATCCTCCCTGGAGGAGGGGGGGGATTTCTCTTTCTGACTCTGTCTCTCCAGAGAGCACACACACACACACACTCTATAGCAAAAATCCCTCTCTCTAAAAAAAATACATAG
>NW_006207202.1:1407798-1416927 GCF_000334495.1 Tupaia belangeri chinensis
TGGGGGGTGGGATTTCTCACTTTCTGACTCTGTCTCTCCAGAGAGCACACACACACTCTATAGCAAAAATCTCTCTCTCTAAAAAAAAAATACATAGTATATATTATGTTTTATATGTATATATATATATACACACACACATATAAATACACACACATATATGTATACACAATATATAATATGTAATATATAGTATATAATATATATATGGAACAAGAGATCATTCCTTGTGGGTACAGGGTCAAAGCTGGGAAAATTCCGGACGATGCAGAAAAACAAAAAACAAAAAACAAAAAATTTCATTTTGGGGGCTGGCAGGTGGTGGTGAAGGTGTTGAACTCCCACATGGCTGACCACAGTTTGAGTCCTGGACCTGGCAGCTTGCTCTCTCTCTAGTCAAATAAGATAGTAGTAATAAAGAAAATTAAATAAATATAATTCTTTAATAAGTTTATTTTGGGGGCCAGCAGGTGGTATGGTGGTTAAAGGTACTGGACTCCCACATGGCTAAACACGGTTCAAGTCCTGGACGTGGTGGCTTGCTTTACTACTCTTCCCCACCCCCTCTGTCTCTCGCTGATTAAACTGGAAAATAATAATAATAAATATAATCAAATAAAATGATTCTTTAAGAAATTAACTTGTATTACTCTTAATGGCCATGACTTTGGTGTAGAGTAGCTTGGTAAGGAGGGGAAAACTAAAAAGTTCTTTTTTCTCTCCAGCCCCATTTGTTTGTTCCCCTCACAGGATAAAGGTTCCTCCCACACCCAGTTTAAAAGGCAGCAGATCCAAATGCAGGCACTTACTGCCCCCTGGTGGGCCCACAGTTTGTGACTCAGCTCTAAATTCAGAGATTACAATTCAATTCCCCCAGTGCTGAAAGAATTTGTCTTTAGAGCTGAAGGGACCTTGAGCCACTTGGTTTACAGGAACATGAAGGCAAAGATCTGGATACAGCAAAGATCACCACCAACCACCAGAAGCCGGGAAAGCAACATGGAGCAGATTGTCCCTCACGCCTGTTAAGGAATTCATGCTGCCCACACCTTGATCTCAGACTTCTGGTCTCCAGAACTGAGACTACAAGGGCCTGTTATGTGAGCCAGTACCAGTTGGTGGTACTCATTAGAGCGGCCCTGGCAAACAAAGATTAGCAGAGCTTTACCTACCAAACACCTCCCAGTTGTCCTACATGCTCTGATGTTGTAGAACCAAATGCAGTTAACTTTTCTAAGCCACCGACTGTGACATTTCAAATGTGAGGATGCATGAATTTAAAGTCGCAGAGCTTAGATGGAAGGATCACAGTTCAGTGACTCATCTTGAGTTGGCATTCCTTGTACAATGTCTCCTTTAGCCAGGGCAGAAAAGAAACAGGAAAGTAGGACAAAAAAAAACAAAAACAAAAACAAAAAACAGAGAAAGTTGGATAGCCCCAGAGCTAGACCAATTATTCCATAATGGAAGTTAGACTTAGATGGAATGCAGCAAAGAATTCATGTGCTTGAGACCCTTTAATACCTGGAGTTACAAAGAGGTGCTCCTAAAAACCTAGAAATGACGAAAATGGAAGACGGGAATGCCATCTGGGAGCTCAACTCTGAGGTCACTTGTGAGGGATCAGAATAGAGATATGGAAGGTCTCTCGTCAAAGCAAAAGGAAAGGCAGAGAGACCAATGCTGGCATTTTCTATCAAAAGGCTACATGGGGGAGAATGAATTTTAACCACCAAACTTGAAGTATTTCCTATTCCAAGGGAAAGTTGCTCTTTTTGGTTGGAGATGAATGCAAGGAGTTATGGCTGATGGGCTTCAAGTATTTGAGATCCATTGGCAAAATTCTCCCCGTTATAAATTGGATGTATCAGGCTGTCATGGCTCCATGCCATCAATCATTTCTCTAACACCTCATACTGATACCATTGTTTCTTCAGATGAGATGTGGCTCCCATTGTGCCTTAGAGAACATGCCGGGTTACAGCCAGGCTAGCCCTACCTCTTCTTGACAACGATTCCTCATGATACATCCTCAGTAAAAGAGCTCCTGGTTACAATTTCACTCGTGGGCCCAGCTTGTGGAGATGACATGGGTAACACTCACAGGAGAACTTCAGTCTGATGAGTTTTATTCTCCCCTGCAAATTAGTAAACAGGCACTCTCCCACTAACCTTCCTTCATGTTTTGGAGTTTGTATCAACGAGTCTCTCCCATGGCAACAAGAAGCCAGAGTAAGTCTTTGAGACTTTGACACATAGACTTCCCACATAAAAGTCACAGGAAGCTTCTGTTATCAGCTATGATGGAGTAACAGGTATAGAATTAGCACTCCTTCCATAAACAACAGTAAAACTAGACCCCCAAAAAGCAGCTCATTTCAGCCACTGGACTACAGGAAGAAAAGTAAGCCATGAGAGAAGGGACCCACCAAGGGTTGAGCCTCAGGGTCACCTAGTTTCTGTCTCCCTACGGTGCAGGGAGTTGTAATCTTGTTGAGCTGAGGAGGTGGAGGAGAGCAGAGTTGAGGGCAGCTGATGTGGCTGAAGTCCTCAGGGCAAGGGAGGCAATCCAAGAACGTATGTGTGTGCGTATGTATGTGTATTGAGGTGTTCCTTGTGAAGTAGGGAGGCTGTGGAGCAAGTGGATCTCATAAACTGCAGTGAGAAAGTACTATGGTACAATCACCTTGGAAACTACCTTGGACAATTAAAGAAAGTTCCCTCATCTCACAGGAAATCCACCTTTCAGGCTGTGGAGCAAGTGGATCTCATAAACTGCAGTGAGAATGTGATAGAAAACTGTCCTGCAGAATCTTAGAATGTTAAATATATTGGCCACAGGACCTGGCAGTTCCATTCCTAGGTATTTGTTCAAGAGAAATGAAAACGTATCTGCAAAAATACTTGTCTGTGAATGTATTTGTAGAGGCTTGGGCTGGCCCTGTGGCCTAGTGGTTAAAGGAGCTGGATCTCACATGGCTGACTGCACAGTTTGATCCCAGTCCCAGAGGCTTAGAAAACATTTAGGGCATGTGTTTGAATGAACCAAATCCCGAAAAGAAGGAGAGATGTAGAAGGGATTGCAACGTGACCATGCCCCGTTGGGGAGGTACTTTCTCCCTCTTTTTCTCTGTCTCTCTCTGGCAAATATGCATACCCTCTGGTAAAAACAAAACAAAAACAAAAAACAAAACCAAAAAGACCCCAAAAAACAAGAAGTAAAACTAAAGCCCTCCACACTAGCAGTAATCCAGATGGTGAATGGACGAGCAAATTGTGGTATATTTACAGAACATATATAGTACATATATACTACTGCTCAGTAATAATAAAGGAACCAACTACTGATATCTGCACATGGCTAGATCTCAAAAACAAAATGCTGAGGGAAAGAAGAGACACAGAAGCATGTTATGCGTGATGCCATTTGACTACAAAGCAGAAGGAGGGCCATTTCTAAGGCAATGGAAGTGTTCTATACCTTGATTAGGGTGGTGGTTACATGGGTGTATATATTAGCCTAAGCTCATACAACTAACTATACATTTAAAATGTGGTTAGACAGAATGAAACCTTAATAAAAGTCATTCAAACAAACCTAGACAAGCATGAAGAGGGCCAGTCTGTGACATATGGTGGTGACTAGAAGTACTCCACGGGAGATCCTGCCGACTTCAGCACTCTCTTCTCTATTGATTTCCACACCGACAGATTCCAAAATCACCTCAGGTCTCATGAGCTCAGGAGCCACAGCCTGCAATTAGCTCGTACTGCCTTTGGCTTCACAATCTCAATCATAATCCTCTTCCTGAACTGTTGTCCTCATTCATAAAAAGAGACAATATACTCTTTCGAGAGCTGTTGAGAGGGCTAAAGTTGTTCATGGCAGCGTTATTTATAATAGCAAAAATCTGGAAACTGCTCAAATCCCAAATGTCCATCAACAGCAGAATAAATCAAATTGCCATTCATAAAATGAACAGCAGCAACGAGATGAAGGAACTACAACCACACACACAGCACAATTGAATCTCATAAATACAATTTTGAGTGAAAGATGGCAGACTCAAGAGCAGACTGTAAGACACACACACACACAGACACACACACACACACACACACACACAGGCAGGCCAAACTATAATGTATTTAGGGAGGTATGTGGGTGACAAAATTATGTAAGCAATAAAACAATTACCATCTTTTTTTTTAATTGCCAGAGGGCACATGCGCTCCTTAGAAAAGATGGAAAGAAATAGAGAAAGCACCCCCCGCAATGGTGTGTGGTCATGTAGCAATCCCTTCTCCATTTGTCCATCCTGTTGGAATTTTGGGCAAAGGAAATCCTCAAGCCCTCCCTAGGGAGGGAATTCCAAACCTGATGGGCCATGTGGGGTCTGATTCCCTTAACCACTAGACTATTGGTCAGCCCATTTTATATGCATACACACACACACACACACACACACACACACACTATATAGTGTGTATTGGGGGACACCTACTTTGTGAGAGGTGGTGACTGGGGACGTTGAGAGTGATGCACAGGAGGGGCTTGTGAAGCTTATTTCTTGACCTGGGAGGTATTTTTGACAAACTAATAAACTGTTTTGTGCACTCTTCTAGATGTGTGCTATATTTCACAATAAAAATGGTACTAAAAAATGGAAGAAAAAGAAAAAAAAGAAACCATCACCGAGGACAAGCTGGAGGTGTCGAGAAAAACCAGGACCTGCCCCGCCTTGGTCCATTCACCACCTGCAGCATTAGTCAAAAAAGCTGGGTCTCCAGTCCACAGTGTCCTTGGCACAACCCCCCTGGGCATGCACCTTGTGGCTCAGCACTGACTCTTCTCTCCTTCCATCTGCAAACCCGGGGGACCTAGGATCTTCTGTGCCACACGTGGACCGTGGACCTGCCTGTGGACGACTGCTGTGCTTGCACATAGCGGGTTTTAAAGTCCGTCCTGGAGCAAAGGCAGATGTTGGCAACTTCCCTCTCTGGGGCTATAGTCAAGCGTCCCTTGGACTAATTGCAGGTTCATAGCAGGGCACCCATGTTCAGTTCCAGAAGCAATAGGATAATGAATTCATACTATCAGCATGTTCTATTAGGATAAAATTGAAGTAGAACATAGAAAAAGGAATGCTGTAAAATTGTTTTCTTAAAAAGAGTGCATTCATATACTGTTTTTTTTTTTAATTGCCTGAAGGCACATGTGCTAGGGGCCGACAGGTGGCATGGTGGTTAAGGGTGCTGGACTCCTCTGTGATATGGTTTGAGTTCCAGACCTGGTGGTTTGCTTTCTCACTTTCCCTTTCTCTCTTTCTCTCTCTCTGGTCAAATTAAAATAAGTAAATAAATAAAGTTAAATTTAAAAAAAGGAGGCACATGTGTGTGAGAGAGAGAGAGACCCACAATGGTCCCCTTGTAACTCCTTTTCCTCCATCTCTTTAGGATTTGAGGCATGCCTAGTGTGTTTTTCAGATCATCTGGGGCTGATATTTGAACCACAGTCAGCCATAAAGGATCTAGGTCCCTATAAACAGCACTTAACCACTGTATTATGGGGCTGGCTTTCATTCATGTATTTCTACCATGGATGAAGATGGGTAACAAACTGTTAAGTTGGTTTTTTTTTTCCAAGTTTTTATTTATTCCATAAAGGAGAGAGAAGAAATACAATACTCCCAACGCAGTCTTAAGGCTGTGACACACCTCTCACCCTAGCCAGGCCAGATCATGGGCCTGGACACCCTGCATGCTCAGGGAGGTCTCTGAATGTGGGCTGGCACCCTTCCCATGTGACTATGCCCTGTGGATCATCGTGTTTTACTGCTGTACATCATCTGGCCCAAAATTGCTGTGGTATTTTGATTCCACTGGGTACACTCACAAGAGTGATGTGAGAGTTTTAGAATGTCAAAAGTTACAGCACACTGAAATTTACATGATTTGTAATAATTTAAATGATGAAAGACATTTAAAAGTCTACCTTTAAAAATTGTTTTTATCGAATGCTGGAGTAAACTATTGGAAGCCCTCTGGACTTTCTCCCCTTTGCTATAGAGGCCTGCATCTCCCAATTTCCTCCTGGCAAAGTTTCTCTAAACCCTAAATGTGTGTTTTCTTCTTGAACTCATATTTGTATTCCACTTCAATTTTAAACACTCATTAAAGAGAGTTCCCTAATCTCCACAGGAAACCCGTCTTTCAGGTCCCACTTTTGTCTCCAAGGAATCTGGCATGGGAGGGTGGCAGTGCCCATTAAAGAGGGGGCTTCCTCATTGCATTTATGTAGAGAATTCCATCATGGCCTTCTTAATGCCAGTCTCTACCTGTAATTTCTCCTGCTGTGTATTACAGTCAGAAATCAATTTCCAATATCTCTACACTGTAATATTACATATATAGTATACCAGACGCTTAACTCTGTGACGGTAGGGTCACATCTGCTAAGGCCCACTTTTGTGTCCTCGACACAGTGTCTGGAACACAGAGACACTCAAAAGGTTACTGAAATAAGAGTTAGGAGAAGCAACTGATTTTATAGGGCAAATTGTTGGTTTTGGACATGCAGATCGGAGATATGGGCTAATCATCCAGGTAAAAACCCAAGGGTAAGTTTAATTCATTTGTTTTTATAGAGTAGCCTCTGCTATTTGAAAACAATTAATCTTTCCTTCATGTTATCTTCCCTGGTCCCTTAAATCATTCTTCCTGTAAAGCCATGAAGTATGACTCCAGTTCTGTATTATTTCTAACTGTGTAAGATTGACAGGTTACTTGTTCTCTGCTCATCAGAAAAAAATAAAATAAAATAAAAGAGATAAAACCTAATTGCTTATAATGAGGAGATAATGTATGGAAAAGTGCCCAGAACAAGGCTGGCACTAGAGTAGGCATTCAGGAAGTGCTAGCTTGGAGAGAAAGCTCCAGTGCTCACGGTCCTAGTTATTCATCTCTAGGCTGTGCTTCACCAGGTCAGTGTCCAGAATAGACCCAGGTCTCTAGGGTTGGACAGAGTACAGCAAGCTCTCCCTCTTCTGGTAAGGTGCTTTCCTTCCATGTCCATGCTCCCAAATTTTCTTTCTTTCTTTCTTTCTTTCTTTTTTTTTTTTACAAGAGACTTTTGATATAGGATGCATGCACTCCCCACAGAGACAGAAAGTGTGTCTCTTTCACTCTTTTACCCGGGGTGTGTGGGGGGATGGCCATGCCACTACTCCCCACAGAGACAGAAAGTGTCAGTCTCTTTCACTCTTTCACCCGGGGTGTGTGGGGGGATGGCCATGCCACAATCCTTTCTCCTCCATTCTCCTCTCAGGATTTTGGGCATGCACGTACACATGCCTGGTGTGTTTCAAGCTGCCAGGTCCAGGATTCAAACCACAGTTGTCTGTGTGAGAATCCAGTGATTTAACCATGATGCCATTTGCTTGTCCCCATGCTCCTAACTTTGCTTTAACATCATCGACCACTATGACACTTATTTAGGGGTTGAGACTGTAGCAGGGCAAGACACATGTAAAGGAAACTAAGAGCTATTTGAGAGTTGACAAAGGTTCTTTGCTTACCCAAACTTTAGGCAGGCCCAACTATGAGTGTCTTTGTAAAATTCAGTTTTAAAAATGAATCTTGCTAAGTCAGTTCACCAGAGCCCCCGATCCTTGATATCTGATTAGGTTCTTCTGGTATCTCCCCCGCCCCCCCCAGGAAATATCTGCTCACCCTGGCCTTCTTCAGGAAGAATCCTGTTAGGTATGTTTATCCAGAATCCTCATTCTGATGCTTCCTCCTAATAATTTTTCCATCCATTGATCCTCATCCTGCTCCTTGGCTATAAATTCCTACTCACCCATGCTGTATTCAGAGTTGAGCCCAATCGCTCTCTGCACTGCCAGAGCCCATTGCAGTGGTCCCTATTCCAACGGTTCTGAGTCAAGTGTTCTTCACTGTGCTCTAATAAGTATCAGTGAACTGCTATTTCTTTTTTTTTTTTTCCACAAAGCACAGAAAAGGGTAGTCATAGTCAACAAGTTTATTATTGTAAACCTCAGAATACCTAGAAAAGAGGCTTTTGAATGTTCCCAACACAAAATAATAATAGTTGAGATGATAAATATGCTAACCATTCTAATTTAATCATTATACACTGTGTTCTTGTACTGAAATCATATTGTACCCCATAAATATGTACAACTATTACATGCCAATAAAAATTTTTAAGTGTCATTTTCCGGTGTTCATTTCTCTTCCTCCCTCATAGGCTCTAAATTTCAGGGGTTTTTTTCTTTTTCTTTTTTTTTTCTTTCCTTTTATTTTTTTTACAACTAAAGTATGAATTTATTTTGGTACAAAAACTTTTTTAAATTCATACATAGTTTTCCCATTACATGTATTTCCAACCTATGGGCAGCTCAAGACAGGACAAAAATCCTTAAAACTGGAAAACAAAGCCTAGAAGAAAATCAGCAATGTTTTAGTCAAAAGTCATAAAATGCTATTTCACCAGATCAGTCTCATGTACTTTATCTTCTGTTGTGGTTTGATCTTCCCAGTTAAATTCTGGGATATAATATTCAACTTCAGACTGTTCCCTATGATTAAGCTGACCATTTTCTTAGTTTTTGAACTCTTATTTCTGCGTGTCTGAATTTAATTTTTCTGGTATAGCACTCCCTTGAGAACTTCTTGGAGATCTGGTCTGATGTTGGTAAATTCTTTCAGGTTTTGTTTATCTGAGAATGTTCTTGTCTTTTCTTTCCATATGAAGGATAATCTTGCCAGGTACAGTATTCTTGGTTGAAATTGCTTTTCCTTTAACTCTTCGAATATATTTTCTCATTCTTTTCTTGCTCACATTGTTTCTGATGAGAGGTCTCCTGTTAGCCTGATGGAATTTCCTTTGTAGGTAACTTGTCATTTCTCTCTTGCCAATCTTAGTATCTTGTCTTTGCCTTTGGTTTTGGTCAATCTGGCTATATAATGTGTCTTGGAAAAGATCTTCTCGGGTTGATTCTATTTGGGGTCCTTTGTATGTCTTGGGATTGGATGTTTGAGTGCTCCTCTAGATTTGGAAAGTTTTCTTTCAGGATTTCATGGAATAGATTATCAATGCCCTTATGA
>NW_006207202.1:1417534-1438446 GCF_000334495.1 Tupaia belangeri chinensis
GTCAACTACATGGGAGTCCAGTGACATAGCCATTACGCTAACTGCTGGTCCCTCTTCCTAATTCTTGAAGTTCAATCTGAGTGTTCAGAAGCGTGTCGAAGGAGGTGATCTGGAATCTCTTTGCCTTTCTGATTTTATTCCTTTGTGAAGCAGATTCAGTGAACATTGAGGAATATATTAACCCTAATAGTATTTGGATGTTTGGCTATGGTTCCCTTAGATCTGTCTAGAAACACAGTGAATGGAGATTGAGGAGCAGAGTGATGAGATAAAAGAAAAAGTAAAGGAAACAGAGAGAGTCTTCTTCTGAAGGCCTGCCCTTTGCCTCTCCTGGGCGGGAGTGGGAAAGGGGATTATTAGCAAAATAAAGGAGGGGCTGAAAGCCAAGAGAATATTTTACCTTAAAAAATTGTAAAAAGGAAAAATTACAAAAAAATGAGAAGACAGAAGCAGAGAGTGACAGACTGAGACACAGAGACAGAGATAGAAGGCCAGAGGGGCTCCCTTCTACGCTAGCTTATCTGCTGGAGGCTAAATTATCCGTAGAAAATCTTCATTTCTCTTGTCCCCTTCTGAACTTTTTCCTTTTTTTTTTCTTTTTTTTGGGAGAGGTTTTTGCTATAGGGCATCTGTGCTTGCCAGAAAGACAGAGAGAGACAGAGGAGAAAGTGAGAAATCACCCTCCTGGGGAGGGTGGTGGTGGTGGCCAGGCCACAATCCCTTCTCCTCTATTCTCCTCTCAGGATCTTGGGCACGCACACACACGTGCCCAGCATGAGTTTAAGCCACCAGGTCCTGCACTCAAACCGTAATTGACTACATGAGAGTCCAGCGACATAGCCATTATGCCAACTGCTGGTCCCGGAACTTTTTTTTTTTCTTTAACAGGGTCAATAAATAATCTGAGAATGGGGCCAGCAGGTGGCATGGTGGTGGTTAAAGCACTGAATCCCACATGGCTTACTGAGTGTTTCAGTATTAGACTTGATAGCTTGAAAAACACACTATGTGTGTGTGCATGTGCATACCCCAAATCCTAAGAGACAAATGGAGAAGGGATTATGGCATGGCCATCCTCCTCAGGGTGGGGTGGGGGAGGTAATTTCTCACTTTCCTATCTCTTTCCAGGGAGTGTACCTGCATGGGATTTTGGGCATGCTGCATGTGCACTCGGCATGATCTTCAAGCTGCCAGGTCCAGGACTCAAACTATGGTCAGCTACATGGGAGTCCAGTGCCTAAACCACCACACTACCTGCTGGCTCCAAGATTTCCTTCTTTTCAGAGGCTGAGTAATATTCTGTTATCTTCACATACCACTTTATTTGCCCAGAGGGTGTGTGGTCTCCTGAGAGAGAGAGAGAGAGAGAGAGAGAGAGAGAGAAAGCACCTGACAATGGGGTATAGTCACACCACAACCCTTTTTCCTCTATTTTATTTCTCTGTCCAATCAGGGTTCTGGCACCCATACGTATTCCCATGGTATTGATCAAACCTTTGGGGCTGGGACTCCAATGGCCGGCCATAGAGGCTCTGGCTCTCTACGAATTGTGCTTAACTGCTGTGCTATGGGGGTCAACCCCACATTCATCTGAAAAGTGAGAAATCACCCCCGCCCCCGGGGGGGGGGGGGGATGGCCGCACAGCAATCCCTTCTCCTCCATTCTCCTCTCAGGATCTTGGGTACACACGCACACGCGCCTGGCGTTGAGTTTAAGCCACCCGGTCCAGGACTCGAACGAACCCCACTCGCCTACATGGGAGTTTGGCGACATAGCCATTTCGTCAACTGCTGGTCCCAAGAGGATCTATATAAATGCAAACTTCGGTTTGATTTACAAAGCGTTTTCTTTTTATTACAAAAGTGGCAGAGATCAAAAGGCTGTCATCCTGCACGGGGAGTGGGAAATGGGACCCAAACCTGGCGAAGCAGCAGGATCCGGGATGAACACAACCTCTGGGCCCTCTCCCCACCCGCGCCGCCGCTGTCCCTCGCGGTGCGTGAGGCCTTCGCAGCGCACGCTGGGACTTGCAGTTTCTACTTTGCCCGGCGGTGAGCCCGCCTCCCTGAACCGCGGCGACTTCCTCTTTCTGCCTCGGACTTGCGGTTCCCGGAAGCCGAGGAGGCTTAAAACTTTCTATGCTTCCTTTCCCCGCCTCTTAGTCCCGTAGATTGTCAACCCAGATAGCCAATAGGTTTCTCGACTGGTACTTCCTGTTATCTGATTGGTTTAGAGTTTTGCAACCGCCCAGACAAACTTGCCGAGGATTGGCTGAGCTTTCAGTTTTGAAAATCGTAGATTTCGCCCGCGCTGCCACCGCCTGGTAGCTCCTCCCTTGCAGTGACCCTTGAAGGCTGGGAGCCGAGTGGGTCTGGGCAGGCGAGGACTCAGATAGGGAGAGCGCCGGACTTGGATCACAGTAGCCTTTGCGAGACACGGTGCAGCCAAGGTGAGTACGTGCAGGTGGCCGGCGGGGTGGAGTGGTTAGCGATTCAGTCCTCCTCCCCTCCCCCAACCCTCTTCCTGCCAACTCTAGACCAGAGGCGTGACCTCCCACCCCCGACCTCTTGCGGTCTGGGAATATAAGGGTCACCTCTTCCAAATGGTGGGATGGTCTGTCTTCGTCCTCTGCCTGAGGTGACCCCTCCGCCTTCTTTCCAGGTCCTAGGTTCTAGAGAATAACCCTGCCTCCTGGGTGCCTAGCACTTTGTTTTGTGCCTAGAAGGCTCTTTGTTACTGGTCGTGCTGGAAGCCTGAAACCTGCTGTCTGCTGCCAGGTTGTTTGGCAGCATTATGGCAGATGGCATTTCTGTACAGTTAAACCCCTCTCTCAACCCCCATCTCCCGCTCTCAGCTGAACAGCATTTTAAACGGACCATTTCAGTAGGCCGATGCTTGCCCTTATCTTGGCACTCCTCACTCCTCAAATGCGTTCCCCGTCATCTTTTCAGTTCTAGTCAGCCCGTGGGCTTCGCTTGGGGGTGCAAGGGGACCAAGACTTGGCGCCTGCCTTGCAGAGGTTATACCCAGGAAGCAGTATAGTTAAGAGGGGAGTTTAAATCCAGGCCCCGCCCCTGTTGTACTGGTGACTTTGACTTAACTTCCCTTTGTCAGTTTCATGGTCTGCACTTGGTATCCTCCAGGTTGTGGTGAGAATTATATGACCTGATGTCCAGCAGTGCTTGCAACAGGACTTAGTAATATGGGTAACCATTATGACTGTCCAGCACGGAGATGTGGGGCTGTGCCCAGTTGTCTGCACCCTGAAAAGAACAGGAGTCGCAAAGGAGGGTGGTATAGTGGTGTGGAAGCAGTGCTGGAGAGGAAGACTGTGCAGAGCTCCTTTCCCTCTGGGTGGGATGTTGGGTGCATGTGTTCTTCACATGCCTTCTAACCAGGAGCCTGGTTCTTTGTACACTGATTGGCCATCTCTGTTCTAGCTTATGGTGACTCGGTTCTTCACATGCCTTCTTCCCAGGAGCCTGGTTCTTTGTACACTGACTTGGCCATCTCTGTTCTAGCTTATGGTGACTCTATTTAAATGGCCAAGCTAAGGCCTGCTAAAAACAAACTTCCCCATAAAGGAGGTGCAGATTTTTTTTTCTTTTGTATTTTATGAAAGGCATTCTCATGCATTTTGCTAATTTGAACAAATACTTAAGAAATGTGCTAGCCAGTTGTTTTCTGTAGCTCCCCTGCAAAACTCTGGCTGCTTTAAATGGTTTTCTCTTTGCTGACTTTGAATTAGGGTCCTGCACTTTGTGCCAGGGCTGTGGTTGGGGTGCTAGGAGCAAGAGGGATGTCAGTGAAAAGCTATGCCCATGACTGGCTGACGGCAAAGTTGAGGTCCCTGCCCTAACCTGTATGATTCAGCCCGATTAGTGCTGCCTTTGGCATTGAGGAGCAGGAGCTTGGGTGTGTGTTGGCCTATCCTAACTTGTGCAGTGTGAGTCCATTTGGTGGTTGTGTGTGGTGGTGGTATGGAGGAGGGCTACCTCTAGAATGTTTTATTTCTAGGTGTAGAGTTGATATGTAGATTAATTCACTCAACAAGGATTCCTTCCGTGCCAGGCACCGCTGGGCTCTGAACGTTCAGTGATGAGCCAGACAGGCAAGGACTTGCCCACAGGGAGCAGGTGTTTAGTGGGCAGGGACAAGTTGTAAGCGAATGATCACTTACTGCTATGTAAAGAATGAAATCAATGGATGTGATCGTGGCTGGAACTACTTTAGATTGGTGGCCAGGTCCTCCCTGAGGAGCTCAGATGTAAGCCATAAGGAGACAGGGATTCCAGACAGATGGCAGAACCTGTTGGAGCAGAAGGCTAGTGTGCTTCTGAAATCAGGACCATGGAAGTCCCATGAGGCTGCAACCTGGCCTGGTGTTACACTGCACCAAAAACCAAAAGGTCAATACCTTAAGCCCTCCTGCCAGGACCTTCCATTATAGGTGGAAGCTTGAACTGTGCCAGGTTCTCCTTGGGTTTGAAGGTATAGATCGGGGTTGTGGGTCACCGCCATGACATAAGGCTTATGGTCTGTTATGGTTTACAACCAACACCCTTTCATTTGTTCTTTCATTGATTCACCAGTTGGAATTTATTGGGCCCCTGCTATGACTGTAATAGAATCATTCTTCCTTGTTTGGGGCTGATTTAAACAAACAAACAAACAATTTTTTTTTTTTTTTTTAGAGATTTTCACTATAGGGCCCGTGCGCTCGCCAGACAGACAGAGAGAGACATAGAGACAGAAAGCGAGAAATCACCCCCCAGGGGAGATGGTCACGCCGCAGTCCCTTCTCCTCCATTCTCCTCTCGGGATCTTGGGCACACATGCACACGCGCCTGGCGTGAGTTTTAAGCCACCGGGTCCGGGACGCGAACTACGGTCGACTGTGTGGGAGTCCAGCAACATAGCCATTACGCTAACTGCTGGTTCCCAACAAACAATTTTTTAAAGATTTTTGCCATGGGGCACATGCGTCTGCAGGAGAGAGACAGAGGGAAAGTGAGAAATCACCCCTCAATGGGTGGTGGCCATGTCACAATCCCTTCTCTTCCATTCTTCTCACAGGATTTTGGGCATGTATACATGTGATTATCAAGCCTCCAGGTCTAAGATTCAGACTGTCATCAGCCATGTGGGAATCCAGCACCATAACCACCACACCACCTGCTGACCCTGTGGGGCTTGTTTTATAACCAAGTTTTTAGGAGGATACACAAGTTGCTAGTTTTTTAAGAAGATAAGGGGCCAGCCTATGGCATGGTGGTTAAGGAGGTTGGATCCTGCATCGCCTATTGAGTGGTTTGAGTTCCAGACCTGGTGGCTTGAAAAACACCAAAGGTGCATTTTTTTGTGTGCCCAAAATCCTGAAAGGAGGGAGAAATGGAGGAGAAGGGATTGCTGTGTGACCATCCCCATGGGGGGTACTTTCTCACCTTACCTTTCTCTGTCTCTCTCTAAGGGTATGTGCCTTCTGGCTAATTGAAATAAAGTAAAAAACTGGGTTTGTGTTTTCCTCGGCCTGATACCTGCAGACAGGTTTCCTTAAGCAAGACGTTGCTCATCTGCACCTCTCATATTCCCTCCTGGGGGTCTCTTGGAGAGTGTACCTTTGGACCCCCCACTTTGTGGCCACTCCTTTGGAATGCAGAAGCCCTTCCAGCCACTGACCTCTTAAAGAGACACTTGATTTGATGTGCTTTGGCTTGATGTCTGTGGTCAGCTGGTGTGTAGCTCAGGGTGGCTTTCTGCCCAAAGCTATCCACGAGTAGTAAGAGGGGAGTCCACAAGAGAGTATGAGTGGGCCTACATTTGGGCAGGGAGAGAGGGATACTTGGGTGGCCACTGTTGCTTCCTGACCCAGGAAGGCAGGTGGCAGTGTCCTGTCATCCTAAGTCCAGAGAAGACCCTTTGTAAGGAACACTGTTATATCAGAACTGGCTGAGAAGTCTGGGCTCTGGGTGTGACAGCATAGTGGGTGTGTGTGGGGAGGGGGAGGCGTGAAGAACTGAGGGCAAGGACCCCTCTTTTTGTTGAAGTGAGACCAGTGGGTTGGGGTTTGGATCTTGAGGAGTAGCTGCCAGCAGGGAGGAGCCCTATTGCAGATACTGGGTGTTTTGTGGAGGTTTGGGGGTGGGTGCTGCATCCTCACAGACTGCCTCTTGTCCCTTTTTCGCCAGACAGAGCCACCATGGGGACGACAGCCCCAGGGCCCATTCACCTCCTAGAGCTGTGTGACCAGAAGCTCTTGGAGTTTGTCTGCAATGTGGACAATAAGGATTTGGTGTGGCTTGAGGAGATCCAGGAGGAGGCCGAACGCATGTTCACCAGGTGAGGGTGGTGTCGGGGACCCCTGGGGACAAACAGCTCCATTTCTTCACCTGACAGGCAAGACAGACACCTTGGGAGAGCTCCCTCCTGTGTGCCTGGTGTGCTGGGACCTACCTGGTATAATGGAACAGGGAGCAGAGATTGGATCCCTTGTGTAAGGCTCATGATAGTTCTGTGAGCTGGGCTGCTGAGGACATGTGGCAATGGAGGCTCACCTGGGAACTTGCTTCCTGCCACATCTCCAGGGCGAAGCCCTGAGTTCTTGGCAGGTGACCTGCACATAGCCTTGGGCAGCTCATTTGTTGTTTGTCACCCTGGTTTGACCAGTCACTACCATGAAATGGCAGGAGACAGGTTGAGTGGCAGAGGGGGCCAGCAGTTCCCAGGCAGCCTTGAGCATCGCCATCCTTGTACCAAGCAGAGAATTCAGCAAAGAGCCAGAGCTGATGCCCAAAACGCCTTCTCAGAAGAACCGACGAAAGAAGAGACGGGTTTCTTATGTTCAGGATGAAAACAGAGACCCCATCAGGAAAAGGTAGGAGATGCCAAGGGAGGTGAACTAAGCAGGTGAGGGCTTGATGTCTTCTGGGAGGTTTGATTCCAAGGGGTTCATGGAAGCAGCAGCCTGCAAAGGTAGTGGTGGGTACCGTGTGGGTCATGCAGAGAGTGGGATGCCTCAGAGAAATGAAGTGTGACCTAAGATCGTGGAGCTCAGTGCACCTGTCTGCCTGTGGGGTGGGCATAAAGGTGTTCCATCTGGGCCCTGGAGAGTGGGGACAATTTCCAGAAGTGGAAGAAGAAAGAGAAGCCAACCTTTTGTTGGTGGGAGTGATCGGAGGGATAAACCATGGCTGGTCCCCAACCCTCCTGTGGTGGTGCTCGTTATAACTTCCCATGGGAGTGATGAAACCCCTGCAGAATACTGGGGTCAAGAGACTGGTCTTGGGGTCAGGCAGTCCTTAGCAGCCCCCAGTTCTGCCGCTTAGCAGTAGTGTAGCCATGGGTTAAATTTCCACCTCTCTGAGCCTGTTTATCATCCCTAAAGCAGAAGCAATGGCACCCACCTCTCAGGGCTGTCTTGTGGATTAAGTGAGAACACGTGTAAAGTTTTGAGCAGTGAGCTTGCGCAGTGCGATTTCAGTCAGTGGGAGGTTTGTATCATTTATTCTTCCCAGCAGTTCTATGAAGACTGTAGTACTGTCTCCAATTTACATTTAGGGAGACTGAGGCTCAGCAAGGAATAGCAAGGAAAAGCCTAAGGCTATTCCTAATGACTACTAATAACTAGAAGAGGCAGAGCCTGTACTAGAATCCAGATCTTTGGCTCCCAAGTCCTGTGGATCATACTCCATCCAAGCAGGTGATTTCTCAGGATACTCCTGTGTCCTGGCCTGATTTTGGGGGCCCCTTCCTCCCCATCCTGGGCCATTCTAGCCTTTGCTCTGCTGCCTCTGTCAGGTTATCCCGCAGAAAGACTCGGAGCAGCCAGCTGAGCTCCCGGCAGCTCCGGAGCAAGGACAAGGTGGAGAAGCTGGCCACGGTGGTGTCAGAAAACGACTCTGTCCTGCGGCGAGTGACCCGTGCTGCAACAGCAGCTGCAGCAGCCGCCGTAGCATTGGTCCCTCCTTCACCCACCCCTGAGTCTCCCATGGTGCTGACACAGAAGGCTGAGAACAGCTCCACCCAGAGCCATCTGGTACCTGTGGTAGAAATAGGCAGCAGCGAGCGTAAGAGCGCCGAGGACCACCTCGCCCAGCTCAGGTCTTCCAAGGCCTTGTCGCAGGCTCCAACCCCAGCATTGACCTCCCAGGGCCTTCTGACATCAGATGCAGAGTTCACACCTAAGAAGCCAGAGACTGGCAGGCTGGAGTCTGTCACTGTGAGCTCCTTACTGTCTACACCCCAGGACCCCAAGAGTCGAGGGGTTGGAACTGGAAGGTCCGCCTCCAAGCTCAGGATTGCACGGGCCTCCCCAGGCCCACAGGACTCTCCTGGCTCTCCAGGCTCTCCATGGCAGGAGCGGGTGCTGGCTCCCATCTTGCCAGATAACTTCTCCACACCCATGGGCTCCCGCATGGACACTCGGTCTGTGCGACGCAGCTTGATTCCACCATCCTCCTCGGATACTCAAGACTCGCTAGCCCAAAAGTACTCCCTGGTGGCCAAGCAGGAAACCACCATCCGCAGATCAAGCAGAAGGATCGCGAAGAAGGCTGCTGAAGAGCCAGCTGCCTCTGGCCGCATCATCTGTGAGTCCGGGCTTGGCAGTGGGCAGAGGTGAGGTGGGTGGTCCTTGGTGCCTGCCTCAACCAGAGAGTTTGTGGGAGACCTTCTAGCAAGGAGCTGTCTGTGGCACTGTCCCCAGTGTAAATGTTCCGTATCTGTGCCAACCTGTGCAGTAGCCATTAGCTAGCCACACCTGGCTGTTGTGCCCTCAGTATCTGGTTGGTCTGTAGAAGAACTAAATGAAAATTTTTATTCACATTTTTCTTAATTTTGACTTAAATAACCTCATGTAGTTAGTGGCTACCATATTAGTACAGATCTATCAATAGTTCATCCTTTTTGCAAATGAGGAAACAGGTCCAGGGAGGATAGACACAGTGTCTGTGTGGTTAATGGCTGTGTGGGGGCTGGATCTTGTGCCTTTAACCCAGGGCCATTTTGTTCCCCTCTCTTCCCTGTCCTGAAGATGCTAACAGAAATCTCCCATGCGCTGTCTTCTGTTAACCAAACAGGTTTTGTCTGGAGATGTGAATTTTCATTGCAGCAGGCTCATTCTGGGAGACCAGAGGACTGATGGGTGACAGGCAGGAGGGGGTGGGCCAAGATGACTTGGGAGCTGGATGGCTTGGAAAACCTGCTGATCCATTTACCTACCCTTGGGCAGGTTGCAGAAACCTCTTCTTGGGTCTTAGTCCTTATCTCTCAGTTGGGGGGTAATAATAAAAGGTGGTTGTGAGGTTTTCTTTGATGAGCTCATTTTGGTCCTGGCAGGTAGGAAGGGCTCAGTAACATTACCTGCTGTCATTATCAGATCTCAGCTCCAAGGGCCATTGTCCCTGTGGGTGCAGGTGCTAGGAGCCAGGGAGGATAGATAGGCCAGGACTCTTGAGTCAGGGCTGGCTGCTGGGGAGGTGGGGTCTGGGCTGGGAGGATTTTGAAGATGACTACACGTTTCTCAGGTGGAAAAGATGTAAGGACAGGTATCCCTGGCAGAGGGAACAGCAGGAACAAAGACCTTGAGGTAGGGAACTGCAAGCAATGGGGTGTGGCTTCATGTGAAAAATAGTCAAGAGGAAGGGAGGGAAGGGACAGGGAGACCCTGGGAGGAGGCTGCTGCAGAGGCCCAGACCCAAAGACAGGGAAGCAGTGACATAGATGGAGAGGCCGGGCCAGGTTTTATATTCACGCCTATTACATAGTCACTGGCACCACCCAGGTACTTCAGATTTATAAAAGATAAAGTGATTTCATTTGGTTCTTGCCACAGCCCCGTTACCTTGTTAGGGTTTCCCCGCTTCACAGAGGAGATTCAGGAGACAATTTATAGGTGGAGTATGTAAATTACAAGTCTGTAAATGGGCTCAAGGCCCACATGTTTCATTCTGTCCAGAAAGGCAGGTGCTGGCTGAGGAGGTCGGTGGCAAGTCCTGGGGCAGGACTCACCAGGCGAGTGAGGTGGCACATTTTCCCCTGGCCTAGTCACACTGCTGGGGAAGGGTTTGTGTCTAGTACGGAGCCCGGGGAGATGCAGTCTGGGGCACATGCGGATATGTAACTTGTCACACTGTCCGTATTTGGATTTTCAGAAGGATTTACATGGTTCAGATCTGCTTTGCAGATTTCCTCAGTCCTGAATCTGATCCTGGGAAAAGGTCCAATGTGTAGGTGAGCCTGGATCGATAGAAGGATTGCTGGGCAGGACAGGGGAGGGAGTCTCTAGAAGTCCTTTCACTTTTAGGGGGTCAGATGTTCAGATATGTGGCTCTTTTTAAAAAAAAAAAAAAAATAACCACAGGTTGTTTTTAATCGGGTTATGCAAAAAGCCTAACATAAGCACTTTATGCAAGATTAAAATAGATCTTCAAATCCAGATTTTTAACAAACATGTCAAGATCCTATACATAAAAGTTGTAGTCACTGGCACCCAAGAATGTTATCTGTGAAGCCGATAGCAATAGGAATGTGGTGAATGGTGATTGGCAATTCTAAAATTGTGATTTCAGTTAAAAAAAAAATTTCCATAAAATTTGGCTCAAAGTTTAACTGCTCATGCTTATAATACAAACCAGAGTGTTTACCTTACACTACACAATACAAGTTTCATCAATCTTGGGTATTTTTGTATTACTTATATGAATACTGTCAGTTTTATTAACAGATACTATTTTTAGCATACAAATGTTAATTATTTTCTCGTTATTCTTAAATGGATACGGTAAGATGTTGCCTTTAAGTGTTAAAGGTTGTAAGTCACTGGGTTATTGGCTGGGTGTTCTTTTTTGGTCATTTCTTGTTGGCAGACTTGATCCTGTGCTGCTTGCTGTGTTTCCTCTAGTTTTAACAGAGTCTGAGGTTTTAAGGGTAAAGTTTTAGGATTACACACCACCATTGTGGTTACATCTTCCACAGATAGCTGCCTTTGTTTTAAAGATCTTCCCAGAACATGGGCTTCACTTCCACCATAGTTAAATTGTTGGATACAGTAAACTTTGTTGAAAGTTCTGTTTTTTTTCTTGAAGCTTTAGGCTGCCAACCTGGTACTACCAAGATGACAGAGTTCTTGACTCAAACCTACAGAAAGAAAGATGCATCCTTTTCCCTGTTTCAGTTGTTGCCCAGTTATTGAAAAGTCAACATCACTTTGGAAACAGGAAGCTAGGAAACTCCTCGTGCCATTATCAGCTATGGTTGCCTTAGCGTCAACCCAGATGTGTGGCTCTTAAGCCATTTCTATTGCTCTTCTCCCTTCGCCCCTTCCCCTTTGATTTGACGGGTCTAACTCAAGCCTGGTGCTTATTCCACTTTCTTGAGGTGGAAAAAGTGAGATGGGTGAAGCAGTATTTGGGATCTGGAGGCACACAGATCCTGGGTAACCTTGAGACTCCTCTTCTCTGAATCTGTTTCCCTGTCTGCTAAATGGTGTGGGCAGAAAACCTGTCTTAGTGATTGAATATGGCGCATGTTCGGTGATCTTTAAACAAAGCAAATGAGCAAACCCAAGAAAAGACAGTTGTATCCCTGAAGTTCGGTGTTGTGGCCAGGTTGATCTGGGAGCTGCAAAGGTGGAGGGCAGTGAGTATCCTGGAGGTCTTCCCAGCACCCAGCTCTGGGGCATGGCTGAGTGGGCAACTGTGGTGGGATCTTGGGTCACTCCTTCTGAAGAAGCCCTACCACAAGGATTTGAATGCAATGTGTTTGTTGATTTTGGAGGGGAAAGAAACATTTCTAGCGGGGGTCGGGGAAGTGAGACGGGGAAAGGCAGACTTGCCATAAAGGCTAGGCATGGGTGCGGGGGCCTCTGGAACCCAGTGCAGAGTCCTGGAGTGAGGAGCTGAAGGATGGGCCGAGTCCCCTGCCCTTCTGGTATAGTGTGTGTCTGCCAGAGTTTTGACATTAGAATAGCCCCTTGGTCCCTCTGCTAGCCTTAGGCTACCTCCCTGCTGCCACACCTACTCTAATGGCACATGATGGCATTTAATATTCCAGAGAAGTTCTCATGCTGGTGGGGTGGACAGCAGCCTTTTGCTTCCCCATTAGCAAATACTTGAGCTGGGGAGACCCAGGCAGATGAGGGGAGCCGTATCTTCTGATCGCAGGCTTCTTAGCCACCACTAAGATAGCCAGACTTGCCCTCTGACTGCCTCCTCCCATACTCTTAGCCTCGTCACTGTGTCTAGGAAAGGCCTTGTTGCTCTCTGTGCCTAGCCAGTTTACCTCTCCAGCGACTTGTCCATATTTCTTCTTTCCCTGGGCCCTGGACATCACTTGGCCTTACCTGGCTGCCTCTCAGCTCACCTCTGGCCACCCTCACTCCCGTGGCTAGCTCCTATGGCTCAACACACTAGTCCAGCACCCTTATTTCTGTTCCTGTGCGAATCTCCTTTTTCCTGCTTCATGACCCCTGCAGGTGCTTTTTCTTCTGTGTAGATTAATGTGGCACTTTGCATGGCTCTTTTAGTTGTGCATGTTTATAACTTTGTGCATCAGTCATTTAAAAAAATAAAGTACTGTATCACTGAGTTATACACATCTTCCAAATGTCCACACACTTCATTACATCAACAACAATAAAAAAAAGGCATTTGTTTTCTTTCTTTCTTTTCTTTTTGAGAGGTTTTTGCTATAGGGTGCATACGCTCGCCAGAAAGACAAGAGAGAGACAGAGAGACAGAAAGTGAGAAATCACCCCCCAGGGAGGATGGCCATGCCGCAATCCCTTCTCCTCCATTCTCCTCTCGGGATCTAGGGCGCACATGCACATATGCCCGGCGTGAGTTTAAGCCACCGGGTCCGGGACTTGAACTGCGGTCAACTACATTGGAGTTCAGCTACATAGCCACTATGCTAACTACTAGTCTCGGCATTTGTTTTCTTTTTTTTTTTTGAGAGGTTTTCGCTATAGGGGCGCGTGTGCTTGCCAGACAGGCAGAGAGAGACAGAGAGACAGAAAGCGAAAAATCACCCCCCAGGGGGGATGGCCACGCTGCAATCCCTTCTCCTCCATTCTCCTCTCGGGATCTTGGGCACGCATGCACACGCGCCCGGTGTGTGTTTTAAGCCACCGGGTCCGGGACACGAACCGCGGTCGACTACGTGGGAGTCCAGCGACATAGCCATTAAGCTAACTGCTGGTCCCGGCATTTGTTTTCTGATCCTACCAGAAAACTCCTTAGGTATTAGAAAGCCTTGTGGTGGATGCATGTTTTTAAAAATTCTACTTTTGGCTTTTTTGGGCTCAGTATTTTATGGTTGTCAACAGATGGGTTAGTGTTAAGTGACAGACTCAACATCATTAATTTTTAAATTTTTTTTTAAAGATGTTTTGCCATGGGGCATGTGCGCTCACTGGAGAGAGACAGAGACAGAGGGAAAGTGAGAAATCATCCTCCAAGGTGGATGGCCATGCCACAATCCCTTCTCTTCCATTCTCCTCTTGGGATTTTGGGCACACACACATACACATGCACCTGGCATGATATTCAAGCTGCTGGATTTGGGACTCATACTGTGGTTGACCATGTGGGAGTCCAGCACCTAAACTGCTATGGCAAAGCTACCCTCCCCCCCAATTTTATTAATATATAAGGAAATGTCTTCTGCAAACTGAAGACTGCATAATCATAGTTTGTCAGTTGTTCTTTCAATGAAAAATAGTGTTCTTTGAAGAAAAGCAGCTAGTTTGGTTGGCAACTCAAACATCATGCCTTTTGTGGAGACTTGGGTTTGCTGTCCGAAGGCATTTTTCATACCTCCTATTTCTTTGTGTGGAATATTAGAAGACAGGCACTTGAGTTTAGACTTAATTAAATCAATACACTTTATTCCTTCATCAGGGACATTTTAAAGTGAAATTGGACATTTCTTTACTGTAAGTGTGTAATGTGATGACTACCATCATTGTATCACATGCTCATGTTTTTTTTTTTTAATGCCCCCTTCTTTCCTTCCTTCCTTCACTCCCTCCCTTCCTTCCTCTGTACCTTCTTTTAAGAGGGAGAGATAAAGAGAGATAGGTACTCTTGACATGGTTTCGCCACGCCACATTCCACTCACAGCTTTCTAGCCAGCCTGGATTATCTGGTGTATCCGGTGTATTCGGTTGATCTGGGATCTGAAACTTAGGCTTTCTTTATTTCTTTATCTTAATTTGCTTTAGGTCATGTGCATCTTTGGGAGTTGGGGAATGACCACACCGCAATCCCCTCTCTTTCATTCTCCTCTCGACCATTGGATACATATGCACGCATGCCTGGATTGTTCCTCAAGTCAGTGACTTGAGGACTTGAACCACACAGGCAGCCATGTAGGATCCACCACGCCACTGGATGGCCTACCTTAGGCTTTCTTTTATGGTTCCAGTATTAAGCAGTAGTGCCCTATGGCTTGTGCTGGGCTCATACACTCATTTGGATGCTGTAGCCTTGGCCGATGCTAAGGGTGTCGTTGCGGGTATCAATCACAGTGTTGTTTATAGGATTACTTCGTGATTGTTACCAAGACCCAATAGTGGCTGTCTGTTATTTTCCTTATTGGGTTCCCAGTGCCTGGAGTACTTAGTAGGTACTTGAAGGCTCTTTGCTGAATGAATATGTTGCTTTGCATTGGGCCTCTTATTGGGAATTGGAGCCCTGAAGCTGAGCCAGATTTTGTCTCTTTTCCCAAGATACACCCAGTCTAGAGAAGGCTTGAGATGTGCCCTCAGATGGGCGTGTTTCCAGTAAGAAGCGCAGGAGACGTGCAGGTGGCAGCTCCACTGAGGCTGCCTCTGAGGGTGAGGTGCAGCTGAGGGTGAGGCCTGGCCTGGTGGGACCTCTGCATCAATGGAGGGAGCAGGAGCTGAGCCCCAAACATCAGAACTGACTCCTTGCACCTCTTGGGGTGGCACCTGGCTACTTTTAGTGACATCTTTGGTTCCTCTTTTCCTCTCAGGTCACAGTTACTTGGAGAGGCTTCTGAATGTCGAGGTGCCCCAGAAAGTCAGGTAAGTACAGTTCCAGGGGTGGGCAGGGCATTTTGGGGGCCAGGCAGTACAGGTGAGCGTTCATGAAATCATTTCCTGTTGAACCTTCCCTCCTCTGCCCTGACTGCCCACATGCTGTCCCCCTGCTGGCAGCCTTGCCCCTGTCCCATCAAACCAGGCAGTAAGCCACATGGCTTCAGGTCTCCCTGCTAGACCCTCCAGGCCTGTATTTACCCGGGAGCGTGAACTCCACAGGGTGAGGGTGAGGTGGAACAGCTCTGAGGAGCGCTTGCAGATTGGGGTGGAGTAGAATGGGGCACAAGGGGCCAGCAGTGCTCCCTGCTTCAGGCTTTTACCCTGCACCACTTGGGGCCAGGACGTTGACTCCTTTTCCTGGAGGCCATGTTCCAACTAAAACTAGTCCCCTTCCTTGCTTGCTTTGGAGCAGAGGGTCAGTGCTTGGGATGAGGAAACAGGGAGTCTATCTTTGTTGGCCTCCTGGTGAATGAAGAGCAGGCCTCAAGAGATGTGGCTCATCTAGGCTCAAGAGGCAGAGGCGGAGCTGGGGGCCAGCTCACATCCATATCAAGGCCCTGGGGTGAGATGAAGCCAGATTTGGAAGCTGACATTCCTCATCTGCTCAGGGAACCACGGGCTATGGCTGCTGTCCTCCCATCCTGCTGGGGGATCAGGGCGACTGACCCTCTTGGGTCCCTACTTTGAGGAGTGGGGAGGGCCCCTGTTGGGCTCACTGGGCATTTTCCACAATGCCCCTGTTCTGTTTTCAGCCCTGAGCAGAAGGAGCCTAGCAAAGAAGCTGAGCCTGTGGTGGCAGCTGAGCCTGAGGTAAGGTGGGTTGGCCATTGGGGAGGATGGGAGACCCCTGGGGCTCCTGCTCGGTCCCCTAGCTGTCCTGAGCTCAGGTTCCAGGTGGAGACCCCCAAGACCTTGTTTTTTTTTCCCACAGGTCCCCAAGAATGACAGGAGTACTTTGTGGCCTCACAGTGCCACCAGCGTTGCCATTAGTACACCTGACTCGAAGCCTGTAGCTGGTGGCCAGGAAACACCCTCTGAAGGGCAGCAAGGTGAGCCTCCCAACCCACTGTGGCAGTTCCCCAAAGCCACGGTGGCCTCGGCCTGACCTTGTCTCTGGGGATAGGCCAAAGGTGAATGAAACCTGGGGGTGCTTAGCTCTCCTTTGTTCTGTAGGTTTCATCTCCTGCCTTCTGGCTGGAGCTGCTGCGTGCCACATGAGTGACCCTGGCTGGTTGGGGCAGGAAGCAGGGGGAAGAGCCTGACTTGGGATATTCATGTGAAGGTGCCAGGTCAAGGCTTTGAGCGCCACCCTAAGGGACAGCAGGACAGACTGTCGGGTGGGGGTCTGGACGCCTACCTGGCCTCATTGTTTTGTGTCTGCCACTGGCTCTGATCTTTGCAGGTTTTTCCTCATTTAAAGAGGGCAGGTGCTGTAGGCTCTGGGAGTCGGCCTGGAGCTCTGCCAGGCTTCCCAGGCTATGGGGTGGGAGAACAGTGTCCTGCTCATGTCTTCCTGTGAAGGATGCTTCTCTCTGTAGGAAGAGCGCTGTGTCTTTGAACCAGCTTCTTCATGACTGGGTCAGGGAGAATGCTCCTGACAGACCCACAGCCCCGGGGCTTCTGCTAGGACCCTTTGGAGTGAGGGGTGCTTTCTTACTGTGAAACAAAGTGTGCTGACATGCATCTCGCTTGCTGACTCCATGATGGGAGCAGCCCCTCCTGTTGGTGGCACCAGCTACAAGGGCCGGGAGGAGTGGATTTAGAGACTATGAAGGAACTGCTAGCATTTGCACATTTGCAGCTTCTCAGTGGTTCTGTACAGAGCACTCAGTATTAGAGGCAGGTGGACATGGCTTAGGGCTGCCACAGAGGCCCTATGCTGGGGGTGAGGGGTCTATGGGCTGGCCTGGTAAGCTGGGCTCTGGACATCCATAGGTTCTTCAAGGCCAGCTGGTGCTAAGGCTGGTGCTTTTGCCACTGGCCGACCTCGGCACTGTCAGGAAGGGAGCTTTGCCTCTGCCAAGGCTGTTGCTGCTGGTGGGCACCTTCCCCAACCCCTCCATGCTCACCCACTGTCTTCATTCCTACAGCCTTACTGAAATTGCTCTCTTCACAGAGGCCAAGGCTGACCAAGCAGACGGGGCCAAGGAGCCACCCCAGAGTGTCAGGTTTGCATCTGGGAAACGTGTGTAGGCGACTGTGTCTTGAGGGGCCCAGAGGGGCATGCAAGTAGAGTCTCGGCTTGGAGGTTGTGGGGGTGATCAGGGGCACCATTGCCTCTTGGTTGGGCATGCCCTGGTGCTCTGATTTAACAAGGAGCAGTGTGATGCTGCGGGGTGAGTGCTGGCCTGAGAATGGGTGATCGGATGGTTGATCTGTCCTGGGTCCTCCTGGCCCTGAGACCGTGGAGCCTTACCCTTCATGGGCAGCAAGGGCTAGGTCAGGAAGACCCAGTTCTGCAGGGCCTTTCAGTCTAGATTCCTATGGCATGGGCTCAGTTTTGTTTATGGGGATGGCTTTGTTTTTTTTTTAAAGAATTATCTTTTAAATTAAATTTTATTTATTATTTTAATTGTTTTCTACTTTGATCAGAGAGAGACAGAGAGAGAGGGAAAGTGAGAAAGCAAGCCACCAGGTTCAGGACTCAAACCACAATTGGCCATGTGGGAGTCCAGCACCTTTAAACACCTTTTCCGTCTGCTGGCCCAGAAATGGCTTTTTATGTGGTGTGGCTGGGTAATGGGATGGGTCCCTGGGGCAGCCAGTCCCTGAGGCTCTGGCAGCCTGCCCCATGACGCTGCTGCCCATGCCTCGGCAGGAGGAAGCGCAGCTACAAACAAGCGGTGAACGAGCTGGACGAAGAGCAGCACTCAGAGGATGACGAGCTACAACCTCCCAGGAACAAGACCCCTTCACCGCCCTGTCCAGCCAACAAGGTGAGCCCGGCTCCCTTCCTCTCTTGGTGTCCTGCCTGCATGCCTACCTGCTGAGTCCTGAGCCTGGTCTTTGTCTGCAGGTGGTACGGCCCCTCAGGACCTTCCTGCACACCGTTCAGAAGAACCAGATGCTCATGACCCCGGCCTCGGCCTCCCGCAGTGGTGTCATGAGGTCCTTCATTAAGCGCA
Source organism: Tupaia belangeri chinensis (assembly GCF_000334495.1). Taxonomy (NCBI): domain Eukaryota; kingdom Metazoa; phylum Chordata; class Mammalia; order Scandentia; family Tupaiidae; genus Tupaia; species Tupaia belangeri. Next base: position 1,435,722 of record NW_006207202.1, read on the forward strand.
ACACTCCCTTGCGTGTGGACCCTAAGGTGAGGGAACTCTATCCCAGGCCGGGCCTTGCTAGGGCTGGAACAACATGGCTGAAGGCTCCAGGCTGCTGGGAGTAGTATGGGTCGGGATGGAAGCAGGCATGGCCTGGCATTGGCCGGGGACCAGCTCAAGCATCAGTGGCCATGGGCTGCTTTGACAATGGGGGTCCCTGTCCTGACCTTGTGGACTCTATACTGAGGTGCAAAGGCTGAATGGGAGCCCTGGGCCTAGGGTCTGGTCTGGGAAGTTGCAGGGTTGGCCCAGGAGACCACCTGCACTACCCAGCCATCCTCGTAGTGGTTGGCTAAGGTGGGGATGAGGGTTGTCTGGGATGAGAGGAGTTGGTGAGGCTGGTGAGAGGGTGCAGGCCCTGAGCTGGACGCATGGCCTGCTGTACTGGACATCCCCTGGCCTGCACTAACTCTTGGCTTTTTCCTTGTCCTCTCTCCCCCACAGTGCAGCTTCGTCGTAAGTAAAGCCTTTCCTGTTCTGTAACCTAGCTTCACCTAACACTTCCCTGCTATAGCCCTGTCCCCGCATAACTGACAGCACTCATAGATGCACTAACTTCGTAAGTGGGAGCTCTAGGAAGAGACCTGGGGGTCTGAGGGTGCACTAGGGGTGCTCAGTGGTTGGCTGGAGGTGCACAGCAGTTCTGGGGCCCGACATCTTTTCTCTGCAAAGACAGCCTTTCTGCCCTTGACTCTGCTCCCAGGAGGAAGCCAGGAGGGGTGTGGCCTGCACCTGTTCACCAGGGCCACAGGTTGAAATGTTCCCCAGATCTCTTCTCCCACCCCCCTGAGCACATACATACTTCCTGCCACAAGTTAGGCTTCATGAAAAATGGCCAACCTGCTGCTGGTTCAGAGTCTGGTCTTTTTCCCAACTTACCTCCTACTGTTATATTTCAGAGGCCTCAAATAGCTGCTCCCTGTACTGTACTCAAACTTGATAGCTGCATTCAGTGGAGAGGCAGGAGTGTGTCCACTCATCTTACCTATTAACCGAAGCTTCCCTTCCCCATCTCTGGGAGGATTGTAGTACTTTGGGGTCAGATTACTAGGTGGAAATGCTCCTTCAGCCATGGTCAGGGCTAGGAGCCAGGGAGAGAGTGACAGGAGCCAGTATGGAAGGAGGGGGCTGGCTGTCCGAGGCTGAGCCCAGAGGTGGGAGTCTGGTGGGAGCCAAGATGGGGTCCTGGATCCCTTAGAGAGAGAACGCCAGTTCTGTCCTTGGCCGGGAGGACTTGGAGCCCCTGTCTGTCCACACTGGCTGTGGGTGGCCTTGTTCCCTGGGGCTTCCTGGTCTGCCAATGGTCTTGCTGCACAACCAACAACTCTGAAACAACTCTTAAAAGCTGTTTAAAAAATTATCAACATAGCCAGTTCCCAGGAACTTGAGCTTGTTTTCCTGGTTGCCACCAACTCGGCCCTGACTCAGGAAGTTCAGAAAGTAAAGGAAACAAATTCCATCTCGAAGGTGCTACACTAACCTGTTGTAGTAACCTCTGTTAGCATTTTTTTTTTCTTCTTTTGGAGAGGTTTTTGCTATAGGGTGCGCGCGCTCGCCAGAAAGACAGAGAGAGGCAGAGAGACAGAAAGCGAGAAATCACCCCCCAGGGGGCATGACCATGCTGCAAACCCTTCTCCTCCTTTCTCCTCTCAGGATCTTGGGCTCGCACGCACACGCGTCTGGCATGAGTTTAAGCCACCAGACTACACGCTTGGGCGCGGACGCACACGCGTCTGGCATGAGTTTAAGCCACCAGACTACACGGGAGTCTAGCGACATAGCCGTTACACTAACTGCTGGTCCCACCTCTGTTAGCTTTGAAAGGATTTTCTTTTTTTTTCTCCCAGCCATGACGAAGTAGTTGAAATGCATGTAAGGAAGTGTGTGTGTGTGTGTGTGTGTGTGTGTCCACACAGATTGAAGTTATAAAGCTTAATAGTAATTAACACTTGAATACCACTCCTTCCAATTGGACATTAACTTATTTTTTAAAGAATTATTTGATTGAACTTTTTTTTTTTCTTTTTTAATCCATTTGTTTATTTTAATTGGACCAGAGAGCGACAGAGTGAGAAAGAGAGGGAAAGTGAAAAAGCAAGCCGCTGGGTCCAGGACTCAAACTGCGGTTGGCCATGTGGGAGTCCAGCGCTTCCAACCACCACACTACCTGCTGGCCCCGTGGATATAAACTTTTGAAGCTGCCTTTCTGTCCCCTTCCAAACTCATTCTTCATTCCTGTTTCCAGTGCACTGTTTATATTGTTATAATTGGCACGTGAAGCCAATTTTGAGCTTGTTTTCCTGGTTGCCCCCAGCTCGGCCCTGATTCAAGCCCTTGGGAGGCATTTGGGTCCTCCTGGGAGGAAAGACTGAAGCCACAGGCCTTGGCTGGGTGGGGATGGAGGACACACTGGGGCTGCTTTGCCTCTGAGAAGCGTTCTCATGCTGCTGCCCATTGGGTTGAGGGCTTCCAGGGGACTTCCGGGCAGCCTTTGGGGTCAGGGGTTGTCCTTGCTCACATCTCAGTCCCTCTGCCCCCAGGAGAAGGAGCGGCAGCGCCTGGAGAACTTGCGGCGGAAGGAGGAGGCAGAGCAGCTGCGCAGGCAGAAGGTGGAGGAAGACAAGCGGAGGCGGCTGGAGGAAGTGAAGCTGTAAGTGGCCTGGCTTCGGGCTCCGGGGTCTGGGCG
>NW_006207202.1:1438884-1462502 GCF_000334495.1 Tupaia belangeri chinensis
TGGGCTCCGGGCTCTGGGCTCTCGGTTCCGGGCTCTGGGATCTGGGCTCCTGGCTCCTGGCTTCTGGCCCAGGTCTGCCCCAGCCTTGCTGAGCGCCCCCATGACTGCCCTGTGCCCCACAGGAAGCGTGAAGAGCGCCTCCGCAAGGTGCTGCAGGCCCGTGAGCGGGTGGAGCAGATGAAGGAAGAGAAGAAGAAGCAGATTGAGCAGAAGTTTGCTCAGATTGATGAGAAGACCGAGAAGGTGTGAGCCTGGGTTGGTGGGCAGCCAGTCGGCTCTGGCGTGGCAGCCTCTGGGGAAGGTATGGGTTGGATGTCCTGTACTCCTCACCCATCTGTCTCATGGGCCCTGCAGTCCATTCTGAGTCAAGCTGGGGGCTTGAAGCTCCTGGCGCCAAGTTTTCCTGGCATCTCATTGTGAGGGAGTTAGTCTGAAGATCCTGTACAGGACCACATTCCCGGTATCCTGTCCCCTGGTCTACGGGGAACAAGCCAGGGTGCAGGGCATGGAGTACCTGAATAGACTTCTGGGTCCCGCTGTGACGGCTAAGATGGGCTACTTCATTGGGCACATGTGGGTGATCTCTGCAGGCCAAGGAGGAGCGGCTGGCAGAGGAGAAAGCCAAGAAAAAAGCAGCAGCCAAAAAGACTGAGGAGGTGGAGGCACGGAGGAAGCAGGAGGAGGAAGCTCGCAGGCTCAGGTGGCTACAACAGGTACGGATGCAGGTGGCGTCAGGGAAGGGGGAGCAGGGTGCTCAGTGCCTTGGTGCCTGGAGATCAACCCCACTTTGTGGAGTGGATCCTGGTGGCTCTTATTGCTTCAAGCCCAGAAGGAGGTTTAATAGATTCCTTGGGGATAGGGATGGTGACCGTAACCTTCTCCAATCTTCTGTAGAAGTGGCAGTTTGAGGATCAAGTAAATGCTTTTGAGCCAGACTTCTCTTCCCAGCTCTGCCGTTCATTAGGCCTGTGGCTCTGGGCCAGTTACTTGATTTCTCTGCTTCTCTTACTTCAGGTAGCAGCATTATCCGCTCCATGGAGCTGTCGTCAGGATTAAATGGGTTAGCGTATATAAAGTGCCCCGGTCATGGCCAGCCCATGTTAAATGTTCTCTACGTGGCTGCTGTTAGGATTCATCCCTGGAATGTTCCATTTGTGACAGTAGGGGCTGAAACGGTTATGTCACTGGACTCCCATAGTTGACCACGACTTAGAATTCATGCCAGGTGCGCACGTGTGTATGTGCACGCGTGCACGAAGAATGGAGGCAAGGGGATTGCGGTGTGGCCATCCTCCTGGGGAGTGATTTCTCACTTTTTGTCTCTCTGTCTCTCTGGCTAGTGCATGTGCTCTCTAGCAAAAATCTCTCTCTCGAAAAAAAAAAAAAGAGTAGGGGCCTATCTCTTCCTGGGAAATGTCGGTTTTCTGTCAATCTAGGGAATGCAAATTTCATTTAGTGGTGGTATCACTAATAACTACGCCTTGTTACATACTCTGTGCTAGGCACTGTTCTTAGCATGCTGTGCATATAAACTCAGCAACTCCATGAGTTGCAGATTTTGCTATTGTCTCCAATTGATGCACAAGGAGGTTACGATTTGCCTAGAAGTCACCCAGGTTGGCTTAAAAGTCTGCTCTCACCCATGAAATCTGCTGCTGCAGCAGAAGTTGTCATGAGATGTCTTTTTAGTGCAGTTATGGCTATTCTTACGGAGCCTTGTTGGGGGTGACCTGCAGCCCATCCCCTGCCATCGCCTGGGGTGGTGGAGACGCCTTCTGCCCTCCTTGCTGGTCTTTCTTCCCTCCCTGCTGGACTTCTGTCTGGCCACTGTGGCCCGGGCCTGGCCGGAGCAGCCTGACCTTGCTCTCTGGCTCAGGAGGAGGAAGAGCCGAGAGCTGCTGCAGAAGAAGAAAGAGGAGGAGCAGGAGCGGCTGCGGAAGGCGGCCGAGGCCAAGCGGTTGGCAGAGCAGCGAGAACGGGAACAGCAGCTGGCAGAGCAACGCGAGCAGGAGCGGCAACTGGCGGAGCAGGAGCGCAAGCGGGAGCTGGAGCGGCTCCAGGCCGAGAGGTGAGGGGTCTCCTGGCTGGGCACCGCCTGCCCTCCTGTATGTGTGTGTGTGTGTGTGTGTGTGTGTGTGTGTGTGTATGTGAGAGAGAGAGAGAGAATATAACGGCGATGGCTGTCGTCCAGGCAGAGCAACGCGAGCAGGAGCGGCAACTGGCGGAGCAGGAGCGCAAGCGGGAGCTGGAGCGGCTCCAGGCCGAGAGGTGAGGGGTCTCCTGGCTGGGCACCGCCTGCCCTCCTGTATGTGTGTGTGTGTGTGTGTGTGTGTGTGTGTGTGTGTATGTGAGAGAGAGAGAGAGAATATAACGGCGATGGCTGTCGTCCAGACACAGCCTCCACTTCACTTGCCGAGGTTTTTCTTGGCTCCAAACCCAGATGCTCGTCCACCCAGATAGTGTGCACACCAGCTCTGGGACAGTTGCGAAGCAATGGGTGGGACCACTTAGGAGTTTGTCTTGGTTCTGCCTCCAGCTGCCTGTGCTGACCCCTTTGGTGTTCATGCCTCGACTGACACAGAGGAGGGTAGGACACGCCCTAGAATGAGCTAGTGTTTCTCCACAGGGCCATTTTGGGCAGAAGCGTTCTTTGTGGCCCATCACAGGACGGTTAGGATCCTTGGACCCTGCCCCAACTCAGCGTACCTGCCCTGGCAGTGATGATCGTGCAGGTACCCCCTGCAACATTTCCAGACTGTTCTCCAATGGGGGGAATCCCACGTTTTTTTTTTGTTTTTTTTTTTTAAGAGGTTTTTGCTATAGGGCACATGCGCTCACCAGAAAGACAGAGAGAGACAGAGAGACAGAAAGCGACAAATCACCCCCCAGGGGGGATGGTCACGCCGCAGTTCCTTCTCCTCCATTCTCCTCTCGGGATCTTGGGCACGCACGCACACGCGCCCGGCGTGAGTTTTAAGCCACCGGGTCTGGGATGCGAACCGCGGTCTACTACGTGGGAGTCCAGCGACATAGCCATTACGCTAACTGCTGGTCCCCCTGAATAAAATAGTTAAAAGCATTTGTCCAGGGCCCACCCTGGGCCTGCTGTGCTTTGTCCTGGATGCCAGGAAGGGTGAACTGTACTCTGGCTGGAAGCGACTGTGTGAGTTCCTGTGTCTGTGAGTGTACATATAAAGGGTGTACCCGTGTGTGTGTGTACATGGAGACCTTGCAGCTTCTCTTCTGCTTCCACCTCCTGGAAGGAGCAGGTAGCATTTTTTTTCTGTGTCTATCTTTGTGGGTGGTTACAGACTTAATGGAGAAGTGAGGGGTCATAGCCAGAGAGGTGGACTACATCAGGGTCATCTTCTGATGCTTGTTGATTGACACAATGGTGTCCCTGGGTCTTGGGCAGAGTCAGAGGTGGGAGTTAGAGAAGGGGAGAAAAGGTAGGTAGCAGATAACGTGGTTTCAGAATTCTGTGGTGTTGGGACCAGTAGTTGGTGTAACGACTATGTCACTGGACTCCCATGTAGTCAACCATGATTCGAGTCCCAGACCCGGTGACTTAACCTCACACTGGGCATGAGTGTGTGCATGCCCAAGATCCCGAGAGGAGAATGGAGGAGAAGGGATTGTGGCATGGCCATCTCCCCTGGGGGGTGATTTCTCGCTTTCTGTCTCTCTCTGTCTTTCTGGCGAGCGCATGCGCCTTATAGGAAAAATCTCTCCATTTAAAAAAAAAAAAGGAAAAAGAATTCTATGGTGCCCGGTAGTGCCAGAGCACTGTGGGCTGATGGAGTGTGATAGTCTTCGTGGTCAGCTGTTTTGGTGGGTACCAAGCTGCGTGCTTTACACACGTGTTCTTGTTTAATGAAGGAAATTTGAAGCCCACTGTGGTACAGGAACCATCAGCTCCACTTCACAGGGAGAGCAGGTTTAGAGACTCAAGATCACGTGATAGAAAGTGGAGGAGACTCCAGAAGTGACTTCAAAGCCCATCAGTAGCTCCTCCCTGCTTCAGTCTTGGAGCCAGGGGTCCACCCTGTGGGTTAGCATGACTAGAGGCAGCATGGATTATCTCATTTAATTTGTACAACAACCCTGGAGGAAAGGTGTTATGATCCTCTTTGTATACCAGGAAAGAGTTGGGGCTGGCAGGTGGCGCGGTGGTTAAGGGCACTGGACTCCCACATGGCCAACTGCGATTTGAGTCCCGGACCTAGTGACTTGCTTTCTCACTTTCTCTCTCTCTGTCCTTCTTTGGTCAAATTTAAATCAATCTATCAATCAATCAAAATGAAATAATTCTTTTTAACAAAAGAGAGAGACGAGCATAGCTGTGACTTCAGTTGCGTGGAGTAGGAATGGGGGCCACATTTGGTTGGACTTTGAACCTGGGCTCCAGCTCATGCTTCCCACACACACCCTTGAGCATGCACATGCCTAGCCTTTGGGGTAACAGTGCAACTGCTGGCTCTGAGCCAGTGTGCCAGTTCTGCCATCTCATCTTCTTAGGCGTATCTTGCTGGACCTGTCTTCTGTGGCATGGGGGGGGAGTAGGGCCCAGGCTTTGCATCCCACCCTAATAGGCTTTTCCTTCGTCCTCAGGGAGCTGCAGGAGAAGGAGAGGGAGAAAGCCCTACGGCTGCAGAAGGAGCGGCTGCAGAGGGAATTGGAGGAGAAGAAGAAGGTGAAGGGGAACAAGGGCTATGGGGTTCTATGGTGGTCCATGCCAGGCTGGAGAGGGTAGGGGAGGCCTGGTCTAGACTCCTGGTGTAAGGCCTGCCTGGTCTACCCTGTGGCCTGAGGTGGCCATAGCAGAAGGGTTGAGGCAGGGACATGCTTCTAACACCTTGTTGCCCGCTGGGGTCCCAGGAAGAGCAGCAACGGCAGGCTGAGCGGCGGTTGCAGGAGGAGCAGGAGAAGAAAGCCAAGGAGGCAGCAGGGACCAGCAAAGATCTCAACGTGACTGTGGACGTGCAGGTGAGCCCTGGGGTCCCCAAGTGGACAGGGTATTCTCTTTCCGGTAGCAGTGGGCACAGACTGTGTATCCACAGACTGTGTACATTAGGATCTTCAGAAGGAGAGGAGATCACTGGCCCAATCATCCATTCATTTTGCTTTTTTTTTTTGAGAGATTTTTGCTATAGGGTATGTGTGTCCACTGGAGAGACACAGAGAGACAAAGTGAGAAATCACTCCCTGGGGGAGATGGCCATGTTACAGTCCCTTCTCTGTTCTCCTCTCAGGATTTTGGGCACACACGTACACATGCCCAATGTGAGTTTTAAGCTGCCAGGTCTGGGATTTGAACCGCAGCGACTACGTGGAAATCCAATGACATAACCATCATGCTATCTGCTGGTCCCCATTTTACTATTTTTGATACACATACTTTTCTTTATTAGCATTTTAAAAGTTTTAATTGCTTTCAAGAATGAGAGAGGAAGAGAGTGCATGAGACATGAGATAGAAAGTGATTGAGACAGAGGTGTGTGTGTGTGTGTGTGTGTGTGTGTGTTTGTAGGGAGGGAGGCAGCCACTCTACACTAGGTCTCGTCATTCTCTGATCCTTTCGCATAGTCAGCCAGGATTGTAGGTACCGGTCCTCCATCCATCCTGGGTACAACCTCTGTCAGCCATATTGCTCCCATGTTGCAAAGAGGTGCTCTACAGCTTGCCCCATTTACGGGACCTGATAGATCCAAGGGGACTTCATAAAGCGCATGGAAAAGAAAAATTAAAGTACAAGTTTATTTTGCTATCATGAATTATGACATTCATGTAGTTTTTTTAATAATACACATTTCTATGAATTTTTTTGAAGATTCCTTGTATATCCTTATTTTGGAAATAGACTTATAAAAAATGTTTGTGTGTGTAGGTGTATGTATGTGTATGTGTATGTATATATACATATAATATGTATGTACATACATATATATACACACCTGAGTATAAAGTTTTTAAAAATAATTCTTTATTTAATTTTGTTTCTTCTTATTTTTTAATTTGCCATAGGGCATGTGTACTCACCAGTAAGAGACAGAGACAGAGCGAGAGAGAGAGAGAGAGTGGGAAAGCAAGCGCCAAACTGCAATTGGCCATGTGGGAGTCCAGTGTCTTAAGTGCCATGCCACTTGCTGGCCCCAAGAATATACAATTTAAAGAACGAAGACCTCTCCTAGAGGGAAACTCCTCATCCCAGTGTTTATTTTTCAGATGGTCACACATGTAACCATTTTATACTCTCTTCAGCTCTCTATTTCATGTATACACAAACACATTTTTAAATGCGCACAGATTGTTACATACCAATCTGGTGCCTAATTTTTCTTTCTTCTTCTTTTTTAAAAAAATCATTTAGTATATATTGTAGACATCTCTATATTTCAGTGCATGGTCAATTTCTCATTTTTGATGGTTGTGTATCAGTTCATTGTATTAGGGTTTAACCAGCTCTTGTTGAGGAGCATTGAAGCTATTTGTAGCTCAGTGCTGCTACCAAACGTGTCGACACAGAGTATGAGAAAGGGTTTGTGCGGCAGCATAGTAAAGATGTTGAAAACCTGGCTGGTCGCTAAATGTCCATCTATGATGCTGATTGGTTGTAGGGCTCAGTGTCCTGGAGTTGTCCCAAAGGAGATGACTCTAAACACTGGAAGAGAGTCTGAATCATACCTGAACGTGAGAAAGTTAGAGACAGAGTAGTGTTTGTCCCACGAGCTTAAAATTAAAAAGTGACCCTGATACAGGAATGCAGTGGAGGGGGAGCTGATGGCCTCTCTTTTTTTTTTTTTTTTTTCCAGTCTCCTGCTTGTACTTCCTATCAAATGACTCCACAAGGGCACAGGCACCCACCTAAGATCAACCCAGACAACTATGGGATGGATCTGAATAGCGATGACTCCACTGATGATGAAGCCCATCCTCGGAAGCCCATCCCTACCTGGGCCAGAGGTAAGCAGGGCCCAGAGTTCCCAGGAGACTCAGGTTCTTGACTGTCCTCACCTGCTAGGGCCCTAAAAATAGTGGACAGGCTGCTCTGCAGATGTTGGGAGGCCATCGTACCCATGGGCTTGTGGCTCGAGACATCCTGCATCCGGCCTTTGGTATGCACCTAGGGGAGGATAGGGACCCTGAGATCGAAGGGCTCATCTGAGGACCAGACCTACTGTGTTGGGTTCCTCTGTTCTCAACAAGTATGTTAAACTGACTGGCCTGGGGCAAGACGTTTTGCTTAGGACTCTAGGCCCATCCTTACAGTCCCACCTAATGTATGAGACTTGCACCCAAATAATCAAGTTGGAGCTAGAGTAGAGCTGAGTGGTAATGGGGTTTAGGCAGAGCACTTACAGTGGGAACCTGGGGGCTTTCAGCCAGCTGGGAGAATTAGGAAAGGACCTGAAGAGGGGCATGGAGCACTTGAACAGGATTTGACCTAGGGCTAAAAAGCCCTAGCATTAAATCAGGGGTGTTGGGAGCATGGTGGTGCTGCCTCAGACCTGGGCTTGAGGTCCTTCTGGAACCAAGTAGGAGCAGTTGCCTACAATGGGTATTTTGCCATGTCTGCCGAGCTGGGGGTCAGGGCAGGGCACAGACCCCCAGGGGAAGAGTTTGAATCCTATTGGGATCTGCACGCCACAGAAGCCAAGTTGCTTTTGTGACCTACTCTTCATTTGAACCCCACGGTAACTGGAATCTGGCTTAGCCTCTCCAACTGTTAGTGCCAAGTCGTTTGGGAGGCGGCAGCAGGCAGGGGGCAGTGTGGCTGTCGAACCAGACTCCCAACAAAGCCACCTACTAATAGTTGACCTTGGACAGCTAACTTAGTGTCATCATCTACAAAATGGGGGTGATAAGACCCAGGTGAGAAGTTTTGCTGAAAATGAAGTGTATTGGTTTGTGGCCACCTCTTTTTTTTTTTTTTTTTTTAAGTTTTGCTATAGAGTGCATGTGCTCACTGAAGAGAGACAGAGAGAGGGGAAAATGAGAAATCACCTACTGGAGGGGATGACCACACCACAATCCCTTCTCCTTCCTTCTTCTGGGATTATGGGCATACACGCACATGTGCCTGGAGTGATTTTCAAGCTGCCAGGCCTGGGACTCAAACTGTAGTCAGCCATGTGGGAATCCAGTATCTTAACCATTAGGCCACCTGGTGGTCCCATGGTATATCCTCTTAGAGTGGGCACCTGGTGCCAAGTGCCACAGGGCCTTTCTCAGCCTGGCTGGCAAAGTTGTGCCTGCTCTTACCCTCAACCCAGAGCCTCTTCTGCCTGTACCCTATACAGTGGGGCCTGTGAGGTTGATGAGAAGCAGCCGGCAAGGGGTTTGAAAATGGCGTCATCTGCTTACGTTCTGGAGCTAGATTGTCTTCAAGGCTGGGCTCTTCCAGCCTTGTGCACCTTTGGGCAAATCTGCTCATCTGTAAAATAGGGAGACTAAAGTACTTGCCTCCCAGGTGGCGGTGGGGACTGTGAGCTCATGTAGTTGAGGGCTCAGCCTGCCTGGCTCATGTGAGCTCTTGAGGACAGTAGTAAGAACAGGAAATGAGAGCATTGTCAGTGTTTGGTGGAGGCGTGGGCAAGAGAAGGGCTCTGAAATAGGAGCTCATTTTGGTAGAGGCAGGACCATGCTGGGGTAGAGAGGGTGACAGGGCTCTGGGTGTGGTAGGGAACAGGGAGATTCCTGGGGTATCCCAAGGCATGACCCAGGCTTCTGCATTCCCCTGCAGGCACGCAGCTCAGCCAGGCCATCATCCACCAGTACTACCATCCCCCGAATCTTCTGGAACTCTTTGGAACCATTCTCCCACTGGACTTGGAGGACATCTTCAAGAAGAGCAAGCCCCGTTACCATAAGCGCACCAGCTCTGCAGTCTGGAACTCACCACCCCTGCATGGCCCCAGGGTCCCAAGCAGCCTGGCCTACAGCCTAAAGAAGCACTAAGGCAGGCCATGACTTCTCAGCATTCTCGGCTCCTGTGTCTGTCTGTCTTTTTCTGTGTTGGTCTGGTGTCCTCTCCCCCAGTCTGCCATTGCTGAGGACTTGGTCAGGGGTACATGAATGTCTTCTCTGTGCTGGATATTTCTGCTGCAGGTGGAAGGTGACTGCAGGCCTGTTTGGAGGATGGGCTTGGTGGGTGGGTGGTTGGGGAAGAACTAGGCTCAGCCCTACCTGTTCCACAGACAGCACTGTGTAAATAGCTTGTTATAATTCAGTTGAATTTTAGCTTCTAGTGTTTGAAAGCTAGATTAATAAAGTATATTCTCTTAAACCTGCTGTGGATGTAAAGACGGGGAGTACCTCAGCATTAATGCCTTGGACCCTAGTCCTGCAGCTATGTGTCTTGGGCTACTGGATGGCCCTGTTCGTTCACTTGGAGTGCATCATCAGATCACCTGCTGGGGAGCTCCACTCCCAGAGGTTCTGATACAGTGGGTGATTCTGATATCTGGACACCCCTGAGAAATACTTCAGTTACTTTCATGATGGGGCAGATGAAGATACTTCCTGTGTTTCTGGGGTGCTACCTGTATGTAGAAGGCAAATTATTCACTGAGAAATTCCTGGGTCTTGACGTAGCTTTGCCACTTAATCCCTCAGCCTCTCCACTCCTCAGGCCCCACCTTATTATATGGGGGTGGGGATGAATGGACTTGAGAAAGTCTATGTGCTGCTGAAACATGAGATCTGATGAGAAAAAGGATGTCTCTTGGAAACCACCTTGGGAATCAACCTTTAGAGAAAAAGTGCTGACCCTTGCTTTAGGACAAAATAAAGGCTAAATACAGGACTGCTTTTAAAAAATAAGGAAAAGGTGAACATACAATAGAGTGAAGTCTAGAAGATTCCATTCATGCAAAGAAAAATATCCTATGGTTCATTCCTATATTATACATAGCTGTTGTGTTGAGTAAACTGGCAAGTGTGTCTTTGTCTAAAACCACAATATTAAAAGATCGTTTCCTGTAAGCATATTTATATAGTGTGTTTAAGAAAAGTTGTTATTCAGCAGAAAGGTAATTCTGGTTGCTTTGGATCTTCACCAGCACCTGATAATGCAGTATTTCTTATTTTAGCCATGCTAATAGGAGTTTAGTGATATCTTTAATTTTGCATTTCTCTAATGGCAAATGATGGTAAACATTTTTTTTTTTTCCATCTGTGTGTCTTCTTTGGTGAAGTGTCTGTTCAAACCCTCTGTTTATTTTTAAATTGGGTTGTTTTTTTACTGTTGAGTTTAAGAATCTATATATTATGGGTACAAATCTGTTCAGATAAATGCTTCGCAGTATTTTTTCCTGTTCTACAGGTTGTCTTTTCATTCACTTACTGATGTCTTTTACAGAGCAAAAATTTTAATTTTCTGAAGTCTGATTTTTTTTTTTCTTTTATGGATTGTTCTTTTTTGGTATCATGTCTAAGCTCCAGTCCTAAAGATTTTCTCCTATGCTTTTGTCTAAATGTTTTATTTTACATGTTATATTTAGATTTAGGTAAGTTTTTCTTTTTATCTTTTTTTTTTTTTGAGTGATATTTTTTCCCATAGTAGGGCATGTGTGTGTGTGCCAGAGGCAGAGAGAGACAAAGAGAGATAAAGTGAGAAATCACCCCGTAGGTGGGATGACCATGCCATATTCCCTTCTCTTTCATTCTGCTCGTGGGATATTGGGCACACATGCACGCATCTCATGCTACTGGGTCTGGGACTCGAACCATACATAGTTGGTCATGTGGGAATCCAGTGCCTTAACCACTATACTACCTGCTGGCCCAGATTTAGTTAATTTAAAAAGTGTACAGGATATCAGGGTTTTTTGTTCGTGCTTGGGGGCATATAGATGGGATAACTTCTTGGTTGCAGTACCATTTCTTGGAAAGACTATCCTTTCTTTACTGAATTTGTTTTGAATCTTTGTTAAGAACGAGCCATATTGTTATGAGCATATTTCTGGACTTCTTATTCTCTTCTGTTGATATGTGTGTGTCTTCTTTTGCCAATACCACATGGTCAACATTACTGTAGCTTTGTAATAAGTTTGAACATCTGGGACTATAATTCTTTCAACTTCATTTTTTCTTTCTAAAACTTATTTTTGCTATCTTATTCATTTTATCTTTTCCTTTAGAATCTGGTCCTCTGATAGAAATTTTGATGAGATTTTGATTAGAATTGCATTAAATCTATAAGTTTGAGGGAGAATTTATATATTTATGATAATCTTTTGATACATGAATATGACATGTCTCTCCATTATTTACATCGTTGGTTTCTTCCATCAGCATTTTGTAGTTTCACTATATAGATCATACACATATTTTGTTACATTTACATTTATAGTGTTTTCCTGGAACTGTTGTAAATGGAACTTGTCTTCCTACTTGCTCATTTCTGGTATTTAGGAATACAATTGACTTTTGTAGGTTGACCTTGTATCTTATGATGTAAGTAAAGCAATACTCAGAGGAAAGTTTATAGCACTAAATGCCCAAAAAAAAGAAGAAAAAAAATGATCTCAAATCAATAATCTCAGCTTCCACCTAAAGATACTAGAAAAAGAAGAGTAGATTAAAAGTATATGTAGAAGGGAAATAACAAAAGTAGAACAGAAGTCAGTGACATTGGGAAGAGAAAAATAATCAAGAAAATTAATTAAACCAAAATCTGGTTCTTTGAGAAGCTTAAGAAAATTCTTCACCTCTGTCTGAACTGGACTGATCAGGAGAAGAGATAAAATACAAGTCATAAAAGCCAGGAATGATGAAGTGTCATCACTGCAGATTCTACAGCTATAAACCAATAATATTGTTTATGAGACACTTACTGTTGTAAGAGTTTTATGAACAACTTATGCAATACATTGACAGTTTAGATGAAATGAACACAAATTCCTTGGAAGATACAAATTCACTCCACTCAAGAAATAAAAAGTGAGGGACCAGCAGTTAGCGTAATGGCTATGTCGCCGGACTCCCATGTAGTCAACTGTGGTTCGAGACCCGGACCTGGTGGCTTAAACTCACGCCAGGTGTGTGTGCGTGCGTGCCCAAGATCCCGAGAGGAGAATGGAGGAGAAGGGATTGCGGCATGGCCATCCCCCCTAGGGGGTGATTTCTCGCTTTCTATCTGTCTCTCTCTGTCTGTCTGGCGAGTGCACGCGCCCTATAGCAAAAACCTCTCCTAAAAAAAAAAAAGAATTAGTTAAAGAAATAAAAAATGAAATAGTTATATCAATGATTGAAGTTTTAGTTAAAAATCTCACAAAGAAAACTCTATAGATAGCTTTTCTAGTAAATGTTATCACATATAAAAGGTAGAAATA
The DNA here is from genome assembly GCF_000334495.1 of Tupaia belangeri chinensis. Lineage (NCBI taxonomy): Eukaryota > Metazoa > Chordata > Mammalia > Scandentia > Tupaiidae > Tupaia > Tupaia belangeri. The sequence continues at coordinate 1,451,220 of NW_006207202.1, forward strand.
ATACCAATTCTACCTAGCCTCTCCCAGAAGATTGAGAGAAGCATATTTCTCATTTCCTTCGATGAGCCAGCATTGCTCTGATATCTAAATCAAAGGTGTTGTAAGCAAAAAGAATCTAGACAATTTTCCCTCTTGAACAGCAACAGAAAAATTATTAAAGTTGTAGCAAATCAGTTTTTTATATAAAAAGGATGTTACATCTTGACCAAGTGGATTTTAATCCCAGGAATGGAGATAGCTTTAATACTTGAAAAGTAGTATAATTCACCATGTCAATTTAGGAGAAAAATCATGATTAAATTAATAGATGCAAAAAAAAAAAGATCATTAGGTTGACAGTTCAACATGAAGGATAAAAAACTAAGTAAATTAGGTTTCAAAGGGAAGTTGATAAAGCATTTCTATAAAAAAAAGTCTAACAAATATGGTGCATATCTAGATGTATTCCTTCTACTATCAGGTTCAACGCAGGGATGCCCACTCTCATTACTTCTGAACAGTTTTCTGGGGATTCTAGGTAGTATAATGGAGCAAAAAAAGAAAAATTAAGAGGCATTGGAAAGGAAGAATTAAAATTTCAGAGGTGACTTGTAGAAAATCTAGTAGCATCTGCCAGAAAGTTAATAGTATTAATGTCAGTTTAGCATAGTTGTAGGATGCAAGGTTAATATACAAAAATTTGTTGTATTTATATGTACTAGCTATGTGCAATCAGAAATTGAAATTTTAAAATTATAATTTGCAGTAATGTTCAAAATTTGAGGAATAAATTTGACAAAAGACCTGAAAAACCTATGCAGTGAAGCCTACAAAGCATTGCTGAGAGGAATGATTGACTTAAGTGGGATATATATACTATGTTCTTTGAAATCATGTTCCATTGGATTGGAAACACAGTATTCTTAAGATGTTAATTTCCCCCCAAAACATTTAACCCAATCTTAATTGAAACCAAGTAGTCTTTATCTATAGAAGTTTATGGAAAATCTGGTTTTAAGATTTTTATTTAGCTGCAAATGACTTAAAATAAAGTAGTTTTGAAAAATAACACATTTGGAGGGGGTTCACACTGCATGACTTCAAGACTTTCTACAAAGCTACAATAATTGGGGTAGTATGGTATTGGCATAATGTTAGACATAGATCTATGGAATTTTGTTAGAGTCCAGAAATAGAATTATGTATGATCACTTGGTTTTGATAAAGGTAGAATTCCATGTGGGAAGTATAATTTTTTTTTCAGCAAATTGTTCTGGAACAATGGAACTTATTTGAAAAAAAAGTAACCGTTCTCACTAATATCAGACTTTTTTTTTTCCTAAAAGAAAAAGTCAGTCCATTGGACCTCATCAAAATTAAAATGTTCTTTAAAAGTGAGTGTTCAGCATCTTTCATACCTCCCCTCTTCCTGCATGGATAGATGTACAAATGGCCTACTAGGTCATTGGGAAAGTCATGATGTATTTTTCTATGCAAAAGTCATGATTTTCCCAGCGACCCCATATCTTCTTCCTAGGATAGAACTGGATTTGACTTTGCTATGTGATCAGAATGAAGATGGGAAACAGGTTCATCTAGGCCCTCTTGCTTCAGTAAAATCCATGCACGAGTGCCAACCCCACCCCTCACGGTAGCCCACCTTGCATACCTGAAAGACTTACCAAACCCCAGTGAATTACCTGATTTATGAAGCATTCCCTGTCTCCCCCAGATCAAGGCGCATCTTTCTGGCTCTATCTGGGTGTTTCATCAACAAAGTTCAAGACATGAAGGCTGACACCGATTTGGGTTTAGTATCCTAAGTCTATGAAGTTTTAAATATTTGTCCATAGATACATACACACCTCTACATGACTGTTCTTAATATTCCTCTAGTACTTTTATAGGAGAGTTGGTAATATCAGGTTATTTCAGGGTAATTATTCTGAGGTTACAAATGAAAGAGGCATTAACTGATGAGTGACTGGCTAGAGAGATTGTACTTACCCATGAGTACCGTAACAAAGCAAGTACGGGATTACCCCTAATGAAGACTCCTAGAAGCAATTGTTTGAACTCAGGAACCTTGTGGGGGTGCTGGAGAAGCAAAAAGGCAGCTATGAGGTAAATTCAGATAAAGGTTGTGGTGCTTGTAGGAGCACTCGGGCCCAGTTTAGTAACATGAGTGGTAGAGCATCCATTGATCGACTGCTTTCCTTGGGACCAGGTGCTGCTGACTCTTCATTAGTCTCATGTTCTGCCCAAACAGAAAACAACTTGGGCAGAGAACACAGCATGACAGTGCATTCTTAGCGCATCAGGATCAAGGACATGGGGCTTGTCATCCAGCTCTGTTAACTACTTTCCAGGGAATATTATGGGAATATGAATAACAACCTTAAATGACAAAGCGTCAACTTCAGCCCCAAGGTCTTAAAGAAGGTGCAACCAGGAAGGAATCTCTGGGACTCTGAAGGTTCAACCTTTGAGTTGCTTTAAGTCATCTCTGCTATAGCACCTGTCCATACATGAGGAATGTGAAGGGATTCCCTTCAATGCTTTTACTGGCTGAAAGCACCCAGACTTTCCTGGTCCCAGTGGAGACTTCCCAGTCCTTTCCTTGGCAACGCTGGGCCCTCTTCCCCAGTCTGCTGTTGCTTACCCAGAATGTCTGGCTCCTGGTCACAGGATGTCGTATCTGGTAGCCCTGAGCTGGGCCGATGACATATCCCAGAAGTGGAGGGAGTTGAAGTCTTTCTGGGATGAATTTTAACAAATGGGAAACCAGGCAGGAGGGGGCTGGGCAGATGAATTCTGTCATTTTCCTCTCATAGACTTGAAGGTGTTTCTCCTTATAGCCCATCTGGAAAAGTACCGCTTGCTGAGCAGACTACTGTGTCCAGAGATCGCCACTTCACTTTTGCTTCATTTCTTTTCTTTCTTGCTTCCCTTTTTCTAACAGGTTTCTGTTAGGTCAGAACCTAGTGGTGAGGTAGGGAGCACAGCACATGTACTCCATGTTTAAGTTTTCTTAAACAGCAAAGCAGAACTGCAGCACGAGTTTACACGTTTGTAAATTAGGTCACAACAGGTATGCAAAATGTTTGCAGTGTAACCATATAACATATTCATACAACTAAACCCATTCATCAAATCGTACACCAATTCATAAGATTATTATTATGATTAAAAGTAGCCTAAATCTAGGGACCAGCAGTTGGCATAATGGCTATGTCACTGGACTCCCATGTAGTCAGCTGTGGTTGGAGTCCCAGACCCAGTGACTTAAACTCACACCGGGTGTGTGTGCATGCATGCCCAAGATCCTGTGAGGAGAATGGAAGAGAAGGGATTGCTGCATGGTCGTCCCCTGAGGGGTGATTTCTTGCTTTCTGTCTCTCTGTCTGGTGAGCGCATATACTCTATAGCAAAAACCTCTCCAAAAAAAAAAAAAAAAAAGTTAAAAGTAGCCTAAATCTAATATCCATAAGTTATATTAATGGATCTCTTTCTATTATAACATCTTAGTATTTCTTCTGGTATTGATTCCTTTATTAAGTGGGGTCTACAATCTAAATTTTTAAAAATTGTTAAAGAGTGATTAAAACTCTGCAAACCAAGTAGTTGAGTTTATAGAAAATTCTGGGAGAAGAGGAGATTAAATACTGAGCAAGATGATCAATGAGTATTCAGTACATGTAAAACTCTCCCCTTTTATTAATGATTCTGAAACTAACACATTCTTTAAAGTTTTTGCAAAAGTTGGTCTGCTTGGTACAAAAGACCCTTGAGAACCAGACTCTTTGTAACTGCTGTTTTCCAGACGTGGCTTACACATTGCTAGTCAAACATAACCCACTTTCATATATTAATTAATATATTCTCCAAAAGATCTACTCCATTCCAGGAAAAACAAATTTGGAGTGAAAACATTTGGAGTTGGTTACTACTGTTTACCAAATACTTTTCCACTCTATTTCTATTTGTCAAGACTTCTATTTTAAACACACACATAGCCAGAACTCACATCCAAAGTCTTATCATTTCAGATACCAAGTGAGTTATTTCATGCAAAAGAAAGTTTTTAACAACAAAGCTTCAACTTTTCAGTGTCAAACAATTCATTTTTATAGCCTCTATCTGCTTTCAACTGTTTAAGAGAAATCAGCAATACTATCTTACTACTAAATATCACAAATGATGAGTCCTAGCTGAGAAAATATCTTATTTTGGTTAAGTTTCAACAGTTAAAATTCAGGTTACTTTCATAGATAATTAGCTATTAAAATTACGTTCACAAATGTGAAACCAATTTTTACCTTAAGGGAAAAAATGAGAAGGTAGAGGCAAATGGAGAAGCAGCACATAACGGTGGATGGGATGCATAAAAGCTGTGCATTCAGCACATGATTTTGGTCACTTCACAACACAGTGGCTATTTTCTTCTATCTCTTACTAAGCCTATAATAAAAGACAGTGCTAAACCTATAAACCAAAGCAAATTTGGTAAAATAGTCATTGAGTTTGATAAATATATGCAAGTCTAATGATAAAGTCCCTACAATACGTCAGCACGTTCTCATAGACTAACAATACACAGACTCATGGGTGTCTCCTGTTACGCTGTTAATTCTGCCTAGACTTGACATTATCTTCATACATAGTCGAGGAAGCCACAAACAAAATGACTTTAACTTTTGGAATCTATCCAAGCTTGAAAGGAAAAAAAGACCAGCAGCAAGTCCATAAAACAGAAGGGAAACCAATCCCCTTTCTTTTGCTTTTTGTGTCAGTTTGAAAAACAGTGGAGGCTGACATGAGGTTTTCTGTACATTGTCTGAAGTCTTGGTTTTTTGATTTTAGCTTCAGAGTTTCTTCCTTAACTGTATCTACTCTTGTAAAAAGATCTTCACTTCAAGTGTGTGTTGCAGTTCCAACACTTGATTAATAAGTCGTGTTTTCTCCTCCAGTTCCACCTGATTTTCAGAATCTACTGCATTTATGTCAGCATTCGTCATCTTGGTTAACAAACTTCTGGACCTTTGATACAAAATTCTTGATAAATGATCTTCCATTAGGGGTGGCAGAGTTGGGAAGTACACCTCAGGCTGGGACATTTGGATCAACTGATACCAGCAGCTTCCCCCTCTCCACCCTCTCTGCTCCACCCTCTGCCCGGAGAGCAAAGAGATTTTTTCTCCACTGAATGTTCTTGGGAGTCTTGTCAAAAATCAATTAGCTCTATGTTTGTGAACTTATTTCTGTATTTATTATTCTGTTCTATTGGTCTAAGTATCTGTTTTTGAGCCAATACCATGGAATTTTGCTTATCATGACTTTGTATTAAATTTTTAACTCAAGTAGTGAGATGCCTCCAATTTTGCCCTTGTACAGAATTGCTTAAGTTAATCAGAGGCTCTTGATTTCAGACAAATTGTATGATTGCTTTTGCTGTTTCCATTTCTTTTTCCATTGGCATGAGGAGGGGAGTGATGGGGTGGGGTGGGGTGGGGAGAGAGACAGAGAGAGAGAGAGAGAGAGAGAGTCCCCTAGTGGGGTGTGGTCATGCTGCAATCCCTTTTCCTCCATTTCTCTATCCTTTTAGGATTTGGGGTATGCATGTGCATGCACTCTGCATGTTTTTCAAGCCACCAAGGTTAGGATTTGAACTATAGTCAGCCATATGGGATCTAGGCCCCTTCATACAGTACTTAACCACTGCACTATGCAGGACCTGCACAAAAGCAGGTCCATTCCTTCTTTTCTTATTTCTTTGAAGAATGTTGTGATATTTTAATAGAGGTTGTATTGAATTTTTACATCACTTTAGAGTGGTATTGGCATTTTAACAATATTTATTCTTTTAATCAATGAATGTGGTATATCTTTCTATTTTTGTGTGTCTACTTCAATTTCTTTTTTTACATATGTAAGATTTTTATTTTATTCTTTTATATATATATATATGTATATATACACACAATTTTCAAATTTTCATTCTTCTTATAAAAATAACTTTTTCAGATAAAGTGAAAAAAGGCCTGCTAATCTTTTTAAAAATATACTTTTAATTTCGATTTCTTTTTACATTCAATCACATATGTCACTTAGCTTGCATTCCAACATGTATACTTTCATTATCATTTTATGGTTTTCATTGTAGGCATCTTTCACTTTCTTGGTTAAATTTATTCCTCGGTTTGTATGTGTGGGCATGTGTGTATGTGTGCGTTAGAAGTATTGTAAATGAAATTGCATTCTTGATTTTTTTTTTCTCAGCCAGTTAGTTTTTTGGTGTACAAGACTGCTATTGATTTTTGTATGTTAATATTGTATTTTGCAATTTTACTGAATTCCTTTATCATTTCTAAGAGTTTTTTGATGGATTCCTTAGGTTTTTCTATGTGTATGATTATGTCCTCTGCAAATAGGGAGAGTTTAACTTCTTTCTTTTCAATTTGAATGCTTTTAATTTTTTTCTTTTTCCTGTTTTGGCCAGAATTTCCATTATTATGCTAAATAGGACTAAAGAAAGTGGACATCCTTATCTTATTTCAGTTCTTGGAGGAAATATTTTTAACTTTTCCTCATTCAGTATAATGTTAACTGTGGGTTTATTATGTATGACCTTTTGTGTGTTGAGATATATGCCTTCAATATCTAATTTATAGAGTCATAATCATGAGGGGATGTTGTACTTTATCGCATGCTTTTTTCTCATTAGTTAATATGGTCATATTTTTATCATTCTTTCTGTCAAAGTGATTTATTATATTTGTGAAATTTGTGAATGTTAAACCATCTTTGAATCCTTAGGATGAATATTAGCATGTTCTCCATTTGATTTGCACTTCTCCATTTGAATTCAGTTTGCAAATGTTTGGTTGAGGATTTTTGCCTCAGTGTTCATCAGGGATATTGGTCTGTAGTTTTTGTTGTTGCTGTTGTTTTAGTACCCTTGTCTGCTTTTAGGATCAGGGTAATGGTGGCCTCATAAAATTAGTTTGATAGAATTTCCTCCATTTGGATGTTTTGGAATAGGATGATGAGTAGGATTAGTGTTAGTTCTTTAAAAGATGTATAGAATTCAACAGTGAAATATTCTGGACCTAAGCTTTTCTTTGCTGGGAGACTTTTTAATACTGATTTAATCTTTCTTGTTATTAGTCTGTTCAGGATTTCTATTTCTTTCTTGTTTAATCTAGGTAGGTTGTATGTTTCCAGGAACTTATCCATTTCCTCTGTTTTCCAGTTTATTGGAACATATTTGTTCATAACAGTCTAACAGTCTTCTGTATTTCTGTGGTATCAATGATAATGTCTCGTTTTTCATTTATGATTTTATTTTCTCTCTTTTTTCATGGTTAGTCTAGCCAATGGTTTGTCAATTTTGTTTCTGTTTGTTTCTGCCATGCCACAATCCTTTTCATTCTCTTCCTGGGATCTTGGGTATACATGCACATATGCCTGGCATGAGTTTCAAGCCACCAGCTCTGGGACTTGAACCACAGTTGGCCATGTTGGGAGTCTAGTAACGTAACTGCTATACCATCTGCTGGCCCCTAGATTTTCTTCTTATGCCTATTTTTTCTCTTTATGGAACTCTCATTATGTGAATATTTGATTGCTTAATGATATCCCATAATCACACATGTTTTCTTCACACATTTTTTTCTTTCTTTTTGTCCAGCTGGCTTATTTGAAATCTGTCTTTAACTTCAGAGATTCTTTAGTCTATTGACCTAGCCTATTGTTGATGCTCTCAACTGACAGTTTTCTTTCCAGTATTAAATTCTTCATCTTTACGATTGCTATTTGGTTATTTTTAAAGTGTTTATTTTCTTTATTAAACTTCTCATTTATATTACGGAGTATGTTTCTTTCATATTAAACTGTCTGAATTATCTCAAATTCTATTGAATTCCTTTTTTTTTTTTTTAATAGGGATTTTTGCTATAGGGTGCATGTACTTGCTGGAGAGACAGACAGAGACAGAAAGTGAGAAATCACCCCCTAGGGAGCATGGCCACACCACAATCCCTGCTCCTCCATTCTCCTCTTGGGATTTTGGGGGCACATACACCCAGCATGAGTTCTAAGATGCTAGGTCTGGGACTTAAACTGTGGTCACAGTAACCCACCTTGTCTGTGACCCAGGCTTACACGGTATCTGAGAATCAATCACCCCACACGGAAGCTGCCTTCTAACTCTTTATTGGTGGGTCCCTGGAGCACTACATTTGCCCCACCCAGGTATTAGGCTGGGTGTCCCTGCTACTATCACCAGTGACTATGCCCCAGGGTCTCTTACATGCAAAGCATACATCAGACACTATATCTGATAGGGCCTGAAGACACCAACTTGGTGCTACAGCTGCCACCAGCTACAACCTCACCCCTTCAACTGACAGAACTTCCTTTCCCTGCACATACCTGGTCAGAGCCTGAAGTCACCAGCACCCCCATACTTGCCACCTACTATAACTATTGCCCCCAGATATACCTTCTCCATGAGTGGGCTCCCAAGCACTGCATGACCCTATCCAGAGTTAGAGGAATCCAGGCCACAACCCCAGAGATCACAGCCAACAAAGCCACATCAGTTTATCTATAAACACTAGTGGTCTTGGCCACAAAGGCACTCACAGACACTGCTGACAAACATTCCAAACAGAATATACAGGATACCCTACTAAATACAATGAGAACTAAAGTCAAAACACTATGCAACTGATACTAAAAGAAACACCTTCAGGAACAAGTACCTCTCCCCTACAAAAACTACTCCATAAAGTAGGAAGTGGTAAGTGCTCCACCAGATGCTCAGAAATCAATACAGGGACATGCATACAGAAAAAGAAAGAAAGAAAGATAATGCATGATGGAAGAGAGATTCAACCCAGAAGTAAACATCTGAAAAAAGGATCAAACAGAAATCCTGGAAATAAAAAATATAGTACAGGTAATAAAAAATCCTTTAGAGAGCATTAACAACAGGTTAGACCAAGCCATGGAAAGCATATTTGAACTTGAAGATACAACCCTTGAAATGGTCTAAATGATCAAAACAAAAAACATTAAAAATGAAGAAAACAGGGAACCAGCAGTTAGCATAATGGCTATGTCGCTGGACTCCCACGTAGTTGACCGCGGTTCGCGTCCCAGACCCAGTGGCTTAAAACTCACGCCGGGCGCATGTGCGTGCATGCCCAAGATCCCAAGAGGAGAATGGAGGAGAAGGCATTGCGGCATGACCATCCCCCCTGGGGGATGATTTCTCGCTTTCTGTCTCTATGTCTCTCTCTGGTGAGCGCACGCGCCTTATAGCGAAAACCTCTTCAAAAAAAAAAAAGAAAACATATGCAAATTATGGGACATGATTCAAAGACCAAATATGGACATAACGGGAATTCTAGAAGGCAAAGAGATGGAAAAAGTCATAGAAAACCCATTTTATAGAATAGTCACCCAAAACTTCCCAGATCTACAGATAGATACAGACATCCAGATCCAGGAAATTCAAAGAACACTAAACAGATCCAACATGAGAAGACCTCTGCAAGACATATTATACCAAAATGTCAAAGGTCACAGATAAGGAGAAAATTCTGAAAGGGGCTAGCAATAAAGGCCAGGTTACTCCATCAGACTAACCTTGGACCTCTTAGCAGAAACCTTAAAGGCCAGGGGAGAATGCAATAACATATTCAAAATTCTGAAAGAAAAACAGACAAGAATACATTCCTTCATTTGAAGCAGAAATCAAACCATTCCCAGACAAATAAAAATGGAAGAAATTTACCAGACTAGACCAGCTCTTCAAGAAATACTTAAGAAAGCACTACATCTGGAAATAAAAGGAAGTAGAATCAAGAAAACACACGAAGCTATGAAACTCACCAGTAGAAGGGCCACACAAAGAAAGAGAAATGAACTCAATGTCTTCCCTATTGCAATCTACCAAATAGCAAAGATAAAGCATAACAGAAGAAAAAAAGCAAGGAGAAAACCCAATAGCAATCAGAAAACAACCAACAAAATGGCAGCTATAAATTTTTATGTATCAATATCATTGAATGTGAACAGAGTAAACTTCCCAATCAAAATATATCGGTTGACTGAATGGAGAAAAAAACAGGAACACTTAATATGTTGTTTACACAAAACACACTTCATCAATAAAGGCACACACAGACTGAGAGCAAAAGGCTGGGAAATATCATTTCATGCAAATCTCTCTAAAAAATAAAATAACTATACAAAAACTCCACCAAAATGAAAAAAAAATTTTTTTTTTGACAGAGAGACAGAAAGTGAGAAATCACCCCCCTAGGGGGTGATGGCCACGCCACAATCCCTTCTCCTTCTGGGACTCAAACCATGGTCAACTACATGGGAGTTCAGCGATGTGTAACCATTATCCCATCTGCTGGTTCCAAAAAGCTGTCCCCCCCCCCCCCAGAGGATAGACAAAATTGATAAACTATTAGCTAGACTAACCAAGAAAAACAGAGAAAAGAACCAGATAGATAAAATAAGTAATGAAGCTGGCAATATTGTAACAGACATACTTGGAATATAAAAAATTATGAGGGGACCAGCAGATAGCATAGCAGTTACATCACTGGACTCCCACATGGCCAATTATGGTTTGAGTCCCAGACCCGGTGGCTTGAAACTCATGCTAGGCATGTGTGCGTGCATGTCCAAGAATCCTGGAAGAGAAGTGGGGAGAAGGGATTGTGGCATGCTCATTCTCCCTGGGAAGTGATTACTCACTTTCCTTCTACTGTCTCTATCTCTCTTTCTGACAAGAGCACATGCTCTAAGGCAAAAAGAAAACCTCTAAAAAAATTATTAGAGAAAATAAGAAAAAGAATGACTGAATCTATCTGTCTTACTCTAGTCACTAAACCTTGAACTACACTGAATGTGAAATATCCTTCATCCCATGGCCAGATGCTTGACACTGTTGTCAGAAGGCAAGAACCTTAACTAGTAACTCTACACTTGGATTTAGATATACCTGGGTCAGAATCCTAATTGTATGTCTTTTTGCTTTATGGTGCTGGGCAAGTTTGTCTACACTGATACTGTTGTGAAGTTCAATGAGAAAAATACGCAAAAGTTCCCAAGATACTGCTGACAATAGCAATTAGTAATGTCTTCCTTCCTTCCTTCCTTCCTTCCTTCCTTCCTTCCTCTCTCTTTTTCTTTCTCTTTCTCTTTCTTTCTTTCTTCTTTCTTTCTTTCTTTCTTTCTTTCTTTCTTTCTTTCTTTCTTCCTTCCTTTCTTTCTCTTTCT
>NW_006207202.1:1462629-1471699 GCF_000334495.1 Tupaia belangeri chinensis
TTTCTTTCTTTCTTTCTTTCTTTCTTTCTTTCTTTCTTTCTTTCTTTCTTTCTTTCTTTCTTTCTTTCTTTCTTTCTCTTTCTTTTCCTTCCTTTTTCTTTTCTTTTTTTGAGAGATTTAGCCCTATTAGGGCACATGTACTCACCAGAGAGACAGAAATGAGAAATACTCCTTTCCACCCTTGCCCCGAGAGGGGATGGCCATGACACAATCCCTTCTCCATTCTCCTTTTGGGATTTTGGGCATGCATGCATTGAATAGAATGATGATGCAATAATGCATGCATGATTCTGCCTTCCCCACAATGTGCAAGATCCTTGGATGGATGAATAGGCCTGTTAATTTTTTTTTTCCTAGAGGGCATGTGTGCTTTCTAGAGAGATAAAGAAAGAGAGTGAGAGAGAGAGGAGAGTGAAGAGAAGGCACTCCACATGGGGAATGGTCACACCACAACCCATTCTACTCTATTTCTCCCTCGTTTTGGGATTTGGGGCGTGCACACATACGTGCCTGAAATGTTTCTCAGGTTAAGAGGTCCAGAACTTGAACTTGCAGTCAGCCGTGTGGGATCTGACTGCTTTAACACAAGGCCAAGTAGCAAGTTTATCCTTTAAAAATTTGTCACTAATTCCAGTGCATATAGACTGGAGAGACATGTTTGAACCTCAAGGTGGCATCATTTTACATAGAATCTAGATTCTCTCTGAACCTTTGCAATTTGAACATTGGTCAGTAGGAGGAGCCCTTAAATAAAAGTTTCTCTGGTGTTTGCATGCATTCAAAACTAATCAGTTATCTTCCTGACAAAAGAGGGGTCTGTATTATCGTGGCAGGTGTATATAATGTTGTCTCTGCAGTTACTAACTCCTGGCACAGGAGATAAGATAGTGGGCTACTGAAACCCTAAGGGAGGGGAGAACATGAGAGGATGCGAAAGCTACCTCATCCTGATTTTGTCCTTCAATATGGGGTCTTTCACCACAGACAGAAGCAAAATGTTAGACAGATGACTTTCTTTAGGTACTTGAGTCACAAATCAGCTGATCAAAGTAAAATGATACAGCATCACAAGCTATTATAGAGTGACAACTAAGAAATGAGCCTTAGATTCACAAAACTTCTGAAGCATTGGTTCAAAGTACTAATTACTTGGTTTCCACGATGTCAAAGTGTGCAGAGAATGGAAAACACCGGGGTTTTATCGCTTGTCGACACATTAATTTTTTGTGCCTAATGTGCAGTTAACATGACACATAATTCTGTCCATGATAGGCTTCTGCCATCTTTCCAACTTCCAATTTTCCAACAATCCTTTCCTCTAGAAACCCGATGGACAGGAAGTCTGGAATGATGTAAGTCACAAGGCTCAGTGTTACCATCAGAGAGATCAATAGGAAAAATCAACTCCGAAATTGGAAAAAAAAAAAAAAGACCCCTCTGTCACACATTATAATCTGGAGAATTTTTTAGCCAGTAGGAGTCCATTTGTCGAATCCTTGGAAGACTTAATAGCTGTTAGGTTTTTGTCTAAAACCTGGTAGAGAAAAATTAATTAGCTTAACAAATGTGTTAATGAGTAGATGACTGCTGCAAAAAGAGATGCTCAGTGCCAGAAAATCCTTTCAAAAGGAACTTTGGCCAGTCATTGGATTCAGGAATCAGTCAATGACCCAAGGGTGTGATGATTGAGCTGAGATGTTGAGTAAATTTGTGGCTTAAGGGACCAGCAGTTAGCGGAATGACTATGTCGCTGGACTCCCATGTAATCGACTGCGGTTCACGTCCCAGACCCGGTGGCTTAACACTCACGCCAGGCACATGTGCGTGCGTGCCCAGGATCCCAAGAAGAGAATGGAGGAGAAAGGATTGCAGTGTGGCCAGCTCCCCTGGGGGGGTGATTTCTCACTTTCTGTCTCTCTGGTGAGCATACACGCCATTTACAAAAAAAAAAAGTAAAAGAAAATGGAAACCCAGGTTGAACCCGCAGCTGGAGAATCATATGAGTCACTCTGCTCTCACCACTTTTTATTTATTTATTTATGAGAGAGCTTTTCACAGAGAGACAGAGAGACAGAAAGTGAGAAATCACCCTCTAGGGAGGACAGCCATGCCACAATCCCTTCTCCTCCATTCCTCTCAGGATCTTGGGCATGTACGCACATGCGCCTTGAGTCAGTTTTAAGCCGCTGAGACCAGGACTCGAACCACGGATGACTATGTGGGAATCCAGCAACGTAGCCATGATGCCATCTGCTGGTCTCTGCTACCACCACTTTATCTTTCTGTGATATTATCTGCATATCAGAGTTACTGTGATATTATATTAAAAATCATAATACAAATTACTCATGATATTATGGATTATTAATGTTATATTTTTAAATTACTAGGAATTTCCATTTATCGTGAGAGTCGTATCCTGGTATTTATACTGGAAGGCTTTCATGTTTTGTCCTACTGGGTCCTCACTAATGTCTAAGAACATAGAGTATTACCAACATTTAATGTGTGAATGATATTCTGAAAACAAATCTATAATGGCTTAAAGTAATCCCTCAGTAGCTCCCCTTTTCCTAAAACATACTACTCGGTGTCTCAATTTCAAAAATAGAAATGGGTTATTATCTGTTGATAATAATGTGTATAGCATCCCCAACTAGACTGGTGTAAAGTGTATTCATGTTGGAAAATTCACTTTATAAGCTAAGTGATGGATAGTGATTGAATGTATAAAATAAAATAAAATATTAAAAAAAGAAAATAATAATTTTGTAATAATCAAAATTTTATACTGTCAAAATGAATACTTTTTCTTTCTCTCTCTGACATGTTCACCAATTCTCTCAAGGGTGGCTAGCCATAGTCTCTGACCTCTAGATTGTTGGGGAATTGGAAGGAAGCAAAGCAAATGAATGAGAAAGCTCTTAATTGACCAGCTGTTTTGTGTTTAGTCTAGGTTCTCTGGGTCTTACAAATGCTTATGAAACACATTCATGGATCTAAGAGAGTTCACATTCCTAAGATCTGTCATTTCTTTGATGCTAAAGGAGCTCCAGAAAAGTAATAGTATTTTGGATGAAAAACTTATAAAATAGTGGAAGACAAAATTAAGCATAAAACAAAAGTATTATGTTAACCATAAAACATAGTATTATATGTAGAGAATAAATTAAAGTATGAATAAAGGAGTAAAAATTGAAGAACCAATCCAGAATGTCCACCTGCAAAATTCCAGAATAAGAAAGAGAGACGGGACCAGCAGTTAGTGTAATGGCTATGTTGCTGGACTCCCACGTAGTTGACCAAGGTTCGAGTCCCGGACCCGGTGGCTTAAACTCACACGGGGCGTGTGTGCGTGTGTGCCCAAGATCCCGAGAGGAGAATGGAGGAGAAGGGATTGCAGCATGACCATCCCCCCTGGGGGATGATTTCTCGCTTTCTATCTCTCTGTCTCTCTCTGTCTGTCTGGTGAGCGCACGCACCCTATAGCAGAAACCTCTCCAAAAAAAAAAAAAAGAAAGAAAGACAATCATGGAATCCATACCACTAAAGACATAACAAGAAATTATTCCAAAAGGAAGGATATGAGATCAAGAAGGCTACTCTGTTTTTTAGTCCTTAATTGTTTTTGGTAGTTGTGGTGCAGTTATGTTGGGTAGTAGGGCTCACCAAGTGTGCCACTTGGTCATAATCAGTGGTAAGAGATAGGAGTGCTGGCAGGGAGTCTGGTGAACCTGTCACACCCAGCAGCGTAGATGAGCAAGCACTTGGGGTAGAAGGCTGAGGAGTGCAGGGCTGTAGTGTCTGGGAGATTCTCACTGGGGGTGGGGACCTGTACACTGGAACTTAAGCATTTCTGGGCCCAGTCCTTGTCAGGGATGGTGACTGGCAGTTCCTGGACTCTCATAGTAGGGAGGAGTCTGAAAACTTGAGCTAAGGTGTGTACCATGCTTACCACATTTCAGAAGTGGTGGCCTCCAGTGTCTGGAGGGCTCCCACACGGTGTAGGAGATCATGCGTTTGAGCTGTAGCAAGTGCTGGGCCCAGCTGAAGTCATAGGGTGTGACCAGTAGAGCCTGGAATGCTTTCTCAGAGAGGAGAGGCCATGGGCTCCAGTTTTTGTGAATAGTGACCTCAGCATGTGTCAGTAGCAGAGACCTGTAGGGCCCAATGGGCTCCCACACAGTGCAGGAACCCTTGTGCTCAAGCTGTGTCATGAGCAGAGGGGTAGAGTTTATACAGTTGAGCTGCAGCATATATCAGATCCAGTGTGCATCAGGGGAAGAGGTATGCAGGGTTTGGAGAGCTCCCTCAAGGGAGGAAGGCTAGGTACTTGAGGTGTGGCAGGAGATAAAGCCAGTGTGTGTAAAGGGGCTACAGGTCACAGTACTTGAATGGGTCTCATAGGGGCAACAGGGTGTGCACTTGAGTGGTAAAGTGATTCAGGATCAGGCAGGGAGCTCCAGTGTCTGTTCACCAGTTCCTTGGAGTAGTTTTCCCACTGGCTGCTCCATTGATGTCCTGCATTGTGAGAGGGTTGTGTGGGTGTTGCATGGGTGTTGTTTGGGCTTGGGTGCTTGGGTCACATCCCTACTGCTCAGTCTAGCTGGAGTGGCAGCTGCAGCTGCTCATGCTGACTGGTGGGATTTTGGTCTCACTAGATCATTGGTTTTCAGTCCAGATTCTACTCTAGCAGTGACTTTTTTCTCCAAATGGCACAGC
Organism: Tupaia belangeri chinensis; assembly: GCF_000334495.1. Classification (NCBI taxonomy): domain Eukaryota; kingdom Metazoa; phylum Chordata; class Mammalia; order Scandentia; family Tupaiidae; genus Tupaia; species Tupaia belangeri. The sequence goes on from NW_006207202.1 coordinate 1,467,352, forward strand.
TCTGCAGCAGCTTGAGTTTTAGGGGTGGGAGGTACTACCCTGGAAGAGATCTTCCCTGGAATTATGCAACCTTGAGGATCCTGTGGAATTCCCTCACTGGGAATGCATGCACAGTCTTAGGGCATGCATAGTCCTGGGGCCCCATGCAGCCAAGAGTGTCATTATCCACTGTGACACCAGGGGCTATTGGGGATCTCTTGCTCACTCTTTCTCAGCAAAGAGGAGTTTTTCCTAATTCCAACCTGCCATCTGTGACCCATTTAGTGCTTTGCTTCCCTCTTTGTGCTGCTCCTATAAAGTCTCTGCAACTCAGAAAACTTCAGATTTTCCGTGGTAGATTCCTATGTTCTTCCTTAGATATTTCATTTGAAATGTGTCCATCTAATTGTTGTTTTCTCTTTAGTTGCAGAAAAGACGAATGCTGAGCACTTCCAATCAGCAATTTTTATCCTTCCTTCCAAACTAGAATGTTGAAGAACAGTAATTTTGAAAACAAGTGAAAAGGAAGGAGATATAGAAGACATAGTGGAACAAAGCATGTGTGTTTAGAGGTTGACCATTAATTGAGATCAGTTATGTGTGACTCTACCAAACTGACTTCGTTTTGTGAGAACTAATGCCATCTTTGGGCCCTTCTCTTTGGTCCTCACACTAGAGTAATCTTTATATGTTCTGAGAACAGATTTCTTCTTAAATTTTCTATAACATTTTACCTGAGGCAGTTACTGATAATGACCTTGAACCTCACTGGGACCACTGGCTCTGGAGAAAGGAAAGGCTAACAACCGTTGACTCCAGGCCATTGAATTTCCCCTGAGATGGCTAGCTCACCTGACTGGAGTGTGGGACTGTCACTTGTCCCTGTAACGACATTCTATCCTCAATAGTTTGCTCCTATCGTGCAGTTCCCCCCCCCCCACTTTTTACTTTTTGCTTTAGAGTGCATATACTCATGAGGGATGGGGAGAGGAGTGAGAAATCACCCCTCAGAGGGAATGGCTACATTACAATCCCCATTCTCTACTCTCTTCTCAGAATTTTGGGCATGCACACATACTTGCTCAATGTGTTTTCTAAGCCACTTGGTCTGGGACTCAAACTGTGCAGTCAACCATGTGGGATCTACATGCCTTAACCTCCATGCCACCTGGCTAACCTACTGCAATTGGGCTTTTTTTTTTCTGCTGTGCTTTTGAAAGCTCTGCCTTTTTGTGGAGTGCAGCAGAACTTGCAGCTGCACAGGTGAGAGGGTTGTTTGTCCACCTGATCCTGTTTTCTCCCATTTTAAGTTACCTTCTCATATTAAACTTTTAAAAAAATTCTCTGTGCAGTTTTCTGGTTTTCAGTCTCAGAGTCCCTTTGAACAAGTTAAGATGCTATAAATGATCACAGATCAAGACAGACCATCCCTTTCAAATACCTACAAGATTTTTTATATTAATCCATTGAAAGAAGTAATAGATTTTCTTAAGTAATTATCATGTTAAATGACCAAACATAAAGACATAAGAGTGTAGAAAGATATGATGTCCACCACTAAGAATAAGATTTTATCATAGAAATTACAGCCCATGGAAGTTTAAAAGGGAGAAATGTTCATCTGAGCTATGTATTCTCCATAAAGGAAGACTTTATAGAGGATGTAGTGGTTGAGAAGCATCAGAAGGACTTAGAGGATGAGGATGACAAAAAGTTGGAAGTGAGGCTTTCCTGATGGTAAGAACATTCTGGGGAAGGACACAGATGTGAGATAGAATTTAGCTCATTGGAGAAAAAAAGATAACACACCGGTGCTGAGGTCTTGGGGCTATATTCCCTGTGGACTAGGTGTGAGGCTAGCTAGCACTGCTGATGTTCTCAATATTTCTAGGCACACATTCACAATCTTGGCACTATTGATGTTTGTGGTTGAATATTTCTTTTATACGGGCACCTGCGTTCCAGAATGTGGAGTTCTCGCCCTCCACCACTTGATACCAATAGTATACCCACTCCCATCCAGTTGGGATAACCAAAAGCATTCTCCACAATGACATCCCAGGATCTGAGGGAAGAGCTAAATTTCTCTTCCTGAGAACCATTGTTCAAGTCGTGGAGATAATTCATATTAGATCCAACACGTAAATCCTATAATTCCCTTATGGACCAGAGGCTTACAATTGTGGACTTCAAAGCCACTTCCCTTGGCACAGAAGGCAAGGGAAGATTACTAACTGGCTGGCAGATATCCATGTAAATAACTAATGAGCCAAGGCAAACTGTCTCATTTGTGCAGGCCTTAACATTTTTAACATTTTTTGGGAAATGGCAAGTTGTGTAATTTCAGGTTTTGGTGAAGGAGCCAAAAAGAACTAGACAGGAGATGACATCTAACTTTGGCTCTACTTGCAAATCCGGCTTTTAATACCGTATTAGAAGATAGATCCTGGTTAGATCCTATCATGGTAAATGTTAATTCTAGAGGAAAGGAACATTGAGGTGACCCAGGTCCTGACTGGTAGATCTCCAACAATGTTCTAACTTCACTTGCTACCTCCCTCCCTGAAGCCAAGGTCTTCATCTAAGAAAATACAAATTATGCTGAAATTATGGTGTTAGTCCATGATGTGAGCCTGATGTCTGCTTTTCATGTGAAGTTTGATGCCTATTTTTACTAAATCTGTATTTTCAATGATCTCATGTTTCTAAATAGCCCTAATATAATAAAACATGTAATCCAATAAAAAATTCTTTGTGAAGAAAGTTAAAACCTGCTTTTGAAAATCACTTATGCAAAGAGAGCAGGATGTCTTGCTTCTGAGCAGGAACTCTATATTCCCAAATGACAAAAGAGAGAATAAAAAATGGGTGATGTTGAGAAAGGCAAGAAGATTTTTGTTCAGAAGTGTGCCCAGTGTCACACCGTGGAAAAGGGAGGCAAGCACGAGCTGGCCCAAATCCCCATGGTCTGTTTGGGCAGAAGACAGGTCAGGCCCCTGGATTCTCTTACGCAGATGCCAATAAGAACAAAGGCAAAACCTGGGGAGAGACACTGATGGAGGATTTGGAGAATCCCAAAAGGTACATCCCTGAAACAAAAATAATCTTCATTGAAATTAAAAAGAAGTCAAAAAGAGCAGAGTTGATAGTTTATCTTTAAAAAGCTACTAATGGGTAATAGGCGGCCACTGCCTTATTTATGACAGAACAGAAAAATCTCACCTTTTTTAATGTGTACCGTATTTTAATTGATCTGCTCCAGAACTCAGATCATGAATGGCTGACAGGATATTTTTGTTGAACAATCCTGATTTAAATAAGACTGGCTTGTGGTTAAATGAATATTGTTGGCTTTTTAAAATTTGGATAGTAATTTCAGTTCAGTAAGTGCTATCGCTATTTGCCCTTTCTTTTCTTTTCTATTGTTTTTTTATTAAATAATTATTTATTTATTTATTCATTCATTCATTTATTTTAATTTGATCACACACACGAGAGAGAGAGAGAGAGAGAGAGAGAGAGAGAGAGGAAGAGAGAAAGTGAGAAAGCAAGCCACCAGATCTGGGATTTGAACCATGGTCAGCTGTGTGGGAGTGTCCAGCACCTTAACCTCCATGCCACCTGCTGGCCCTAAATTATTTTAATTTAACTTTATTTAATTAATTAATTAATTTAAATTTGACCAGAGAGGGAGGGCGAGAAAGAAAGAAAACAAGTTACCAGTTCCAGAACTTGAATTGCAGTTGGCCATGTGGGAGGCCAGTGCCCTTAACCACCTTGTCATCTGCTGGCACCGGCCCCCTATTTGCCCTTTCTTTTTTTTTTTTAAATTTAAATTTATTTGTTTACGTTCATTCACTGTACATCATTACAGCATACAAAATGAGATTTTCCATCCAGAGTACATTGTATATTGTCTCAATCAAGCACATCAACATACATGTTATTGTCAACAAATAATTTTCCATTTCTTGTTTCCTGTATGTTTTGCTTTTTTTCCCCCCATCCTTGATTCCCTATCTCTTACCCTCTGCCATCTCCCACTCTCTTCCCACACTGTCTCTGGTATCTATGTTTACTTTCTCTTCTGTTCCCCCCCCCAATTTTTATTGAATTATTAAACATCTTAATTAATCTAGATATTTGAATAGCAAACACAGCTGATATATACATTTCCATGAACACAAGTCTAACTTTAGGCATCCTATAAAGTAGCACCTAGCTGGGGCTATATATCTTACTATGGTCATCAAACGGATTTTTCTTTTTCTGAAACTTTTTTTTTGGTAACTTAATTTACATTCTTTCCCTCAGCATCATCACAGCATACAAAATGTGATTCCCCATCCAGAATATACTGCATAGTGAC
>NW_006207202.1:1473108-1492757 GCF_000334495.1 Tupaia belangeri chinensis
AAATAAAGAGTAAGAAGGAGCCAGAAAGCACAGAACATGCTTGACCGTAGAAAGCTCTAATGAGCTAAAATCAAATAAAAGTGAGGAGACAGAGACAGAGACACAGAGACAGAGATAGAGGGCCAGAGGGGCTCCCTACCACACTAGCTTTGTTTGCTGGAGGCTGAATTATCAGTAGAAAATCTTCATTTCTCCTGTCTCCTGAAAATGACTAGTTCGCAGGAGCCATGAGGAATCCTCTTCTGAAGGAAGGCCCCTATTTGCCCTTTCTAAGGATATAATTGCTAATTTATTAGTGATGCTCATCTTTCTACAAAGATGGCGAATGCCATCTCAAAAGGTACTAGAGGGGCCGGCTGGTGGCATGGCAGCTAAGGGCGCTGAACTCTCATGTTGCTGACCCAAGTTCAATACTGGACCTGGCACTTTGCTTTCTTACTTTCCCACTCTCTCTATCTCTCTCTCTGTCCCTCTCTGGTCAAATTAAAATACATAAATAAATAAATAAATAAATAAATAAATAAATGTTAAAAAATAAAACAGTTCTTAAAAAAAAGGTACGAGAAATTGGTTAGGCTTATATGTAATTGGTTATATAAATATATAAATGCTGGAGAAATTTCTTTACTTTTCAAAACCGAGCAGACTCACCTGTGATTTTTTTGTTGTTGTTGTTTTTGTTTTTGTTTTTAATTAATAGACTTTATTTATTTATTTATTTTTGGCTGGGAGATTTTTTTTTCCCCACATTTTATTGATTCACAAAGTACCTTAAACTGAAAATAAGGACAAAGCTAGAATCTAGTTACTGTAATTTTATTCTGAAACATTTCTCACCTGTGTTTTAATTTGTGTTAGTTAACCTGTTAAAGGCAAGGGCTGAAGATAAGCTGGTGAAGATAAGCTAGCTTTATATATTTGATCATAATTCTGCCAATCTAATTAGAATTTCCTATATCCAAAACACTGCCTTTTAGTTACTGAAAGACATTTTAGTGTGGTTTGTGTATACTATCAAATAAAGAATGTATAACACTTCACATGTTTTATAAATGATTTATAAGGTCGGATGCTTTTGAAAGTCAGTATGACAAGATTTAGTACCATGTTAAATTTTACTTTTGAATTCTATTACCTAAGTCAGACTAAGTTATATTTAAGGAGTTAGACAACTGTTCAAAACCACATAGAAACTGAATAACTACTGTTTGTGTGTGATTGGAAATAGTGCTTTTGTCAATTTATTAGAAAGATTAAAGTAGAGGAGCTATACCCTAAGCATAGATTTGTAAATGATGCCAACATAATACGTAAGATAATTTAAAACCAAATAACAAAAACAAACAAAAAAAGAACATCAATTACGTGATAATTAATTAAGTACCTAATGCTGACTATTGTGAAAATAAGTGCTCAGGCTGGGTTCAAGTCCATAAACAGGAAGGAGTGAGCCAGGTGTTCTGGGTCCTGGAGATTTCAGGAGAGCTCTGCACGGAAAGCCCTGGGGTCCTGTGAACTGTGAGAGCCCCAGGGATTCAGGGGACAGAAAAGGGGAACGAGACCTAGGCTTTTATGTGGTTTTAAAAATAAAAGAAAGGTGGAAAAATAGCAGAGGATCAGAAGCAGGGAATCAAGGGGGGAAAAAGAAAGAAGTATAACAGGTAAGAAACACAAAATATAAAATTATCTGTTGAAGATAATAGGTACGGTAATATCTTTGATTGGGTCAATATTCAATATATTCTGGTTGGGACTATTCATTTTATATGCAGTAATGATATATAGTGAATGAGTATAAAATACTTTTTTTTTTTTACAAAAGGGAATAAGAGTGAAAATAAATAAATGAATGGAAGAAGTGTTTTAACCCAGAGTGACTGAGGCAAGGGCAGTTCACAGTGAGTAAACTTCTCTTGTAAAAAACTGTGGGACCTGCACAGAAATCACCCTGGAGTGCATATGGGTATTTACCTACTTCTGATGTCTCTTCCCCTCTGGGCACAGAGAGCTTGTCCATCAAAGGACACTGGTGTGAATCAGCCCAGATAGTCTGAGTGTCAGATAGTCTGCAGACCTGTCCTGAGTCTAGTTCAGTGGAGCATAACTTGAACAAAGAAAATGAAATTTGAGACTCTACTTACAAGCAAATAAATTACTGGGAAAAATGTCATATATGCATATTACATAATGGTGAGGGAAACCCTACGGGTCAGGTATATGTCAAATCAATAGATATCAATGGATATTTTACTATGAAATGACTCTGAAATGCTTATGGAATGATAAAAACACACAGAAGACTGACTGAGAATACCAAGTGATGTAAAAGAAGAGAGTTAGATTTAAGTAGTGATTACCATTTCCAGTCTTGTTCTAGATAATGACCAGTATGAGTGTCTTGTTTCATTTGACCTGTATCCTCTAGAGAGGAAAATAGCTCCCCACCAGAGGTTTAAATCGTATCACAAACTCATCTTCCTAGATCATACAAATTTAAACTACCAATGGTCCTCTGAGCTACAAAAGGTTTCTCTCTACCTAAAGGATAGCTCCTTCTTCTTCCTCAGACTTCTCAGAGCCAATATTCATACTTTACTCTGCACTTCTTTAGTTCCTCGCAGTCTTATATTTACTGTGTGTTTCTCAACAGGACTCTCAAGGTACAAAGGAACACATATCTTCCCACAGTTAAGTTATTAGAAAGGAAACTGATTGTGTGTGTGAGGGGAATGAGGATTTCTCTATTGGATGCTATAGACTCACCATGGAGTGACTCCATTCATAACAAGAGAAGCTAGTACATGCTTATCAATGTTTGTGTTCTCTTTTAAAGGGCCACAGCACCTCTTTTTACTCCTTTCCAATCCCTTGTCACCACATGCATAGGTACAAATGTCAAAGATTAAATCAATTGTCCATCTGTAGGCTTCTGACATATTTTGGGGCACTGGTCAGGAATGGTGTGGAGCAGAGGGTGACAACAGTGATGCTAGGGTTCTGAGTTGAAGCAGACATGACCACACCTGGAAGATCCTTCGCTGGAATGGGTAGGTGGCCAGGCTGGGGAGGTGGCTTCCAGGGTGTCTGGTACCTGTGTCCTTTCCCATGTCATTCAGATATGGCCGAGCCTGGACTGGTATAGGGTACGGACTGACCGCTGAGTGAAACATCCATGAACTTCAGCACCAGGCTTGGTACAAGCAAAGGAAGAACCTGACAGACAATTCACTGACAGCCAACATGCCTCCAAGACTAGAGGCCTTTGCTGAAGTTTCTTCCCTGTGTAAGTAGTTCCCTGCCCTGCTTCTAGAGTTGGCAAAATGTCAAAGAAGGTGTTATTCTCCAAAGACCTGAGATTGATTTCCCACCAGCACGGGTAGGAGAATAGACCAGATTTCCAGAATGAGAGAAAATAAAAAATATAGTCCTCAAACATACTCAAGCCCATTTGCTCTAGTAACTTGCATTTAAATGAATAGCCTACAGAACACATTAACTTCAAAACAACTTCCTCTAGGATATTGTGTGCAAATGCAGAAATCACTGAGGAAAGTTAGCTTTCATCAATGTAGCTATTTATTATTAAGTATGGCAAGATTGTTCACTTACTAAAGTATAAACATTTGTCCATATCTAAGGTATTCTATGAGCCTGAGGCTAGGCTAAAAACCCATCTCTTTCCTAAGGCAACCCTCTACCCCCACCCCCCAAAAACATCACAGGCTCATTATGGATAGAATGTGTGAGTGAGTGATCTTTGCACCATGGGTTTTCACAATAAAAACTTGTCACACAAATACTAGACTGACAAGCACTAGACCTTTAGTTTCTAAACTAAATAGTGACATGGATAGAAATCCCTTTAGGAAGAGAAAAAATTGGGCCAGCATCACAGCAAGTTCACTTTCTGATTCTTCTAGTCCTCTCTTCCAATGCCAGCTCACAATGAGTCTTCTGCGGGCTGAGTTATCACTAAGTGGTTCATGAGAGAAGGATCATTGTTAGAGCTGAATGAATCATTGAATGTAATGAAAACATAGACATTTTAGTGTGTGCATGCTTTTTAGGTAAGTAAGACGCCACTGAGTGAGCCTGTTCCAGTAGGATATATAGTGGGCACATCTGAACTAGGGCACAAGGCAGAGCCCCCATGAAGTCCTGGTCTTGGTAACAGGCTCTCAGCTCACTGGCAAAACCCTTCACTCAGGAAAGAAGGAAACTAGCCAGGTCAACTGAAAGTACACACAGAAGTCACAATCCTGTTTATCTCTCAGCCTCTTTCTAAATCAGTTTTAATCTCAAAGGAGAACAACTTGCACTCCAAATGCATGTTGAAAAGAAAGATGTCACAAATAATCCTCACAGCAAATAATGGAGAAATGAGAAATTAAACATCCACTCCTTTATCTGAACCCTCTTTTTTGAATGATGTAACCTAACTTTGAAGTCTTGTTCCTGTTGTTTTCAACAAACCCTTAATTAAACAGAAGTGGGTTTCTATCATATGAAGCTGTCCTGTCCCTCACATGACTCCATGTGACCACTTTTGTTGTTTTCCTTGAACTTCCCTCAGGACTTGGTACTTTCTGTTTCCTTTGCCTAGAACATTCTTCCTTCACATTTGTCCCCAGATATAGACATTCACTTATCCAAGTCTCAGCTAAAACATGCCTCCTCCTACAGGCTTGATTTGAACTGTTTACATAGAAAATTGCCTATGGACAATCAATCTCTCACTTCATTCTGTGCTCATGATTATTTTCTGGTTCTTTGTATTGATTACAACTTTCCAACATCTCTCATTTATCAGTAGGCTTGTTTGTTGTCTCCTCATTAGAAAGTAAGTTTCACAAAAGCCAGATCCTGACCTAAATCATGTCTACAGTTGAATATATAGCACAAAGTACAGGGCTTAGCTCACAGAAGAAATTCAGCAGTTACATGTTGATCAATGGATGATGGAGGGATTAATGGATACATGAAAACTCTAGCTGTGAATAGGCATGATTTTTGTTTATTTTTAAAGTATGTAACAAACTTTAAGAATGAGTAAAGAGAAGGAGAGAGACCCCTGACTGAGTCCTGCCACACAGAGATTGCTCCTTTCCCCAGCCTTCTAGGACTATAGGCATGTCCTTGTCATGCCTGGTATGTTCAGATTAACCTGAGATCCAAAGCCCATGCTTTCCCATATGTTTCCAGTATAGCACAGAGGTGCTCTCTTGTGCTAGATGATACTATAGAAGCATTACAAAGCATTTGTCATTCTTACAAATACTCATAAGGCATCATTTATATCCATTTTCAAAAGAGGAAAGGGAAACTCAGAAAATAGCATTGTAACTTGCCCAAAGACACAGGATGATTAGATGTTGCTTGCAGTAATGAACTTATACTTTCAAAGCCTAAATCCCATCACCATCCACCATTCAGTACTGGATTAAGTAATAGATTATTATTCTAATTGACAGTATACTTTGAACCAATAGGAGAATCCTCAAGAGCCAACAAAGAACTAAACAAAAATTACTTTGTATATTTATAAAGGGATTGATTTAACTTACTGAGGTAATTAGTAGAAGTTAGATATGTTGCTCCAAAATGTAAAGAAGCATTCGGAAAAAGAAATGTCTTTGGGTAAGAGAAGTCTGCCTCCAGAGGAAGATTCTAGTATTTTACCTGGGCCAAGTTCATTCGTTCTTTCATTTTCTCTTTAAAATAATTTTTAGTTGTTATATAATACTCATACATTTGGGATAAGGCATGATTTATACATGGTGTAATGATCAAACCTGTACAACAAATAAATCCATGATCTCAAACATTTATCATTACTTCACTTCATGACCAGATGAAGTCCTTCCTTTGAACCATTTTGAAATGTACATTAAATTATTATTCACAACATTTTCTCTATTGTGCTTTAGTACTCTAGAACATATTCCTCTTAGATAACTACAACTTTGTACCTCTTAATCAAGCTCTTCCTGTTCTCTCTCTACTCCCCAGGATTGCACAGTTAGTAAATAGTAGAGGCAGGATGTGAACACTGATGGTCTGGCTCAGAGTCCTCACTCATGACTGACCTGCTATAGGGCCTGTTAAAGGAAAGGGCTGCAGAACTTGCAGAGACGTGACCACAAAAGGCACTGCACATGATATCAGAGGTACATAAGTCTGTAATTTAGTCAGTACGAGAAAATAATACACAGTAATGGGCATCATAAAGGGGGGATTAGTGCTGTGATTTCGCCATAGAGGCTACAGCCTTTCTTTTTAGAAAAGAAAAATTTTTTGGAGAGGTTTTTGCTATAGGGCGCATGCACTCGCCAGACAGACAGAGAGAGACAGAGACAGAAAACGAGAAATCAGCACCCAGAGGGGATGGTCACACCGCAATCCCTTCTCCTTCATTCTCCTCTCGGGGTCTTGGGCATGCACGCACACACGCCCAGCGTGAGATTTAAGCCACTGGTCCAGTACTCGAACCGCGGTCGACTGCATGGGAATCCAGCGACATAGCCGTTATGCTAACTGCTGCTCCCTCTCTTTAAAAATTTTTAGGAGAGATTTTTGTTATAAGGTGCATGTCCTCAGTGAGAGACAGAAATGAGAAATCACCCCCTGGGGGGGGGGAATGGCCACGCTACAATCTCTTATCTAATGGGATATTGGACATGCATGTACATGTGCCCAGCGTGTTTTAAGCTGTTGGGCCTGGAACTTGAACCATGGTGGACTATGTGGTAATCCAGAAATGTAGCCATTTTGCCATGAAAAGCATGAATAACTGAGAAATTCAGCCCTTTAACAAATTTGCTACTTTATATTAAATGGCAAGGCTTTTCAAATGCCAGGAAATACTAATAGCTCTCTATGGGAGGTCTCCAGGAGCCTGAGGGTACATCAGCTATCCTTGCCTGTCCTGTACTTTCCACACAAAGCCATCAGATTACTCTGGATTTTTCTCTATGAAGGACGCATCCTTGTAACATGCTTGTTTTTAGCAGATGATCAATCAATATTTGTCACACAGATGTGGAATGTTACAGGATACTAGACTGTTCAGATTTCTGAAGTTCATTAGGAAACCCAGGTCAATACGCCTATATTGGGTCAGGTATGTAAGTTTCTGATTCTTTTTGCCTTTTTTATTTTCCCTATGTGCAGGTTTTCAAGCAAGTCTATTCCAGGCTGGGTTATTGTTACTTGACTCACCAGATTAAAATATGGCAGTTATGGGGCAGCCTGTCGTGTGGTGGTTATAGAATCCCACATGGCCAACTGGGCAGTTCTAGTCCCATACCCAACAGCTTCAAAAACATGCTGAGCTCATGTATATGCATGCCAAAAATCCTGAGAGGAGAATACAGGAGAAGGGACTGCAGAAGGGCTATCTCCCATCTCAGGGTATTTTTTTTTCCCTCTCTGTCTCTTGTTCACATGTCCTATAGGAAATTAAAAACAAAACAAAATGAAACAAAAACCATGGAGGTAAAAGTGAACACAATCATTTTAGTGTTGGGCACCCTGTATCTGCTGTAGACATTTTTAAAGATGAGTAAGAAATCACTGAAGAAGCATCTGGCCCAGCATGTGACAGGGCAGGACCATAAAGGTGACCACACCAGTAAGAGCCCTTCAGGTCTTGACCAAGGAGACAGTCTGCCAGTTCATTACTAAAGGTCTTCAGTTGGCTTTGGAATGAAGGGAGGATGCCAGCCATATCCAACACTCTGAAAGTACACACGGAAGTATGGGAACCTTCTCTATTTAGTCTTTTACTTAATCAGGTTTGTGCTTGGCAATTTAGGCTCTAGCTAAATGAAGGAAAGAAAAATGTCAAATCTAGACAGCAAATAATGCCTTCACAGGTAATTAAGGACAGAATACTGTCCTTAATTTCTATTTTTTTTAATATGAACTTTGTTTTCTTTTTCTATTACCTTCACCTTTTGAAACTGAAGTTAGTTTTTGTTTTCTTTTTCTTTTATTTTAAGTTTATTTAATTATTTAGTTCATGAAAGAGAGAGAGAACCCTCAAGAAAGTCTTGATGCTGGTACTGATTCTCAGCCTTAGCCAGCACCAGGTCATGGGCACACATGTGTCCAGTATACTCAGAGATCTTTGGACATGATCCCAACCTTCCTCTGTGGGTCAGCCTAACATAGCATTGCATCTTATCCCTGCACCATTGTCCAGACCCTTGGGGTGATATTTTTACCATATGTGTGATATGCTGCCTCTCTTGTTCTCATGTGACTACTTTCCTCACTTTTTTTGACCTTGCCAAGACCTACCTTCCTCAGACCTCAGTATCTGCTATGCCTTCTCTCTAGAACACTTTTCTGCAGATCTGTCCCTTGAGAGTGCATCTCTCTCTCTTTTTGGGGAGGTTTTTGCTACTGGGCGCGTGTGCTCACCAGAAAGACAGAGAGAGACAGAGAGACAGAAAGCAAGAAATCACCCCCAAGGGGGGATGACCACACCACAATCCCTTCTCCTCCATTCTCGTCTTGGGATCTTGGGCACGCACACACACGCGTCCAGCATGAGTTTAAGCCACCGGATCCAGGACTCAAACCGTGGTCGACTACATGGGAGTCCAGCGACAGCCATTATGCTAGCTGTTGGTCTCCAGAGTTCATCTCTTACTTCAACTGCTTTAGAGGTTATTTTGTTGTTCTTTGCATTGATTATCACTTTCCTCTATCTCTCATTTATTGGTAGACTTGCTTGCTGCCTCCTCATTTGAAAGTAAGTTCTACAAATCCAAGACCTTGAGTAAATTTTTCCTGCAATTTTATCTATAACACAGAGTACAAGGTCCAGCTCATAGGAAAGAATCAGCAGTTTATGGGTTAATCAATGGATGCTGGATGGATAAATGCAGAGATGAATAATCATTAATTAATAAATTAACTAAATTTAAAGTATATAATAAATGACAAAGGGGAAGAGATAGAGAAAGAGAGAGAGAGAGAGAGATTCCTGATTGCCCTTTCACATTAAATTTGCTCCCTTCTTCAGTCTTCCAGGGACACAAGCATGACCCTGTGTATTTCCAGTGTTCCAGTGTTCTGGTCAACCGGAATACAAAAACCCAGACCTTTCCATATGGTTCCAGTCTAGCACAGAGGCACCCTACCACCTGGACTGAATAATCATTACTTCACTGTTATATATATTGGCATCTGTCTTTCTTTTTTGTAGAGGTTTTTGCTATAGGGCGTGTGCGCTCACAGAGACAGACAGAGAGATAGAAAGCGAAAAATCACCCTCCAGGGGTGATGACCACTCTGCAATCCCTTCTCCTTTATTCTTCTCTCGAGTTCTTGTGCATGCACTCACACACACCAGGCATGAGTTTAAGCCACTGGTCTGGGACTTGAACCACAGTTGACTATATGGGAGTCCTGCGATATAGCTATTATGCCAATTGCTGGTCACAAGGCATCTGTCTTTCTTACAAAAACTTAGGTAATTTAATGCATACCTATTTTTACAACAGGAAAAGGAAACTCAGAGAAAACAGCTTTGTAACTTGCTCACAGACACAGCATGACCAGATGTTGCATCCAGAATTGAAATTCAAGAGGTTCATGAGACTTTTATAGGCCTTTTGGCTATTTGTATGTCTTCCTCAGAGAGTGGTTTTTTCAGCACGTTTCCCATCTTTTAATTGTGTTGATCATCTTTTTTCAGGACACCTGCTTGAGTTCCCTGTGTATTCTGGTTATCAGTCCCTTATCTGATGAATAGCTTACAAAAATATTTTCCCATTCTGAGGGCTGCCAATTCACACTAATTACTGTGCCTTTTGCCATGCAGAAACTAATTAATCTGATGTAATCCTACTTGTCTATTTTTGGGATTATTAACTGTGCTTTTGGGGTCTTATTTAAGAAGTATTTGCCTCTTCCAATGTCTCCCAGAGTTTCCCCAGTGTTTTCCTGTAGCAGTTTTATAGTCTCAGGTCTTAGGTTTAGATCTTTGATCCAATTTGAGTTGATTTTTGTCAATGGTGAGAGGTAGGGGTTCACATTCATCTTTCTGCAGGTGGATAGCCAGTTTTTCCAGTACCACTTTCTGCAGAGGTTTCCCTTTTCCCACTGTATTGACTAGTACTCTTTGTCAAAAACCAGCTGTCTGTATATTTGGGAGTTTATTTCTGGAGACTCCATTCTGTTCCATTGGTACACCTGTCTTTTTCTGTGCCAATATCACACTGTTTTGATTACCACAGCTTTGCAGTATATTTTTCGGTTAAGGAGTGAGATGCCACTCACTCCACTCTTCTTGTGCAGGATTGCTTTGGAAATATGAGGTCTTTTATGATTCCAGACAAATTTTATGATCTTTTTTTCTAGGTCTGTGAAGAATCTCTGGCAGTTTGGGATTGTGTTAAATATGTAGATTAATTTGGATAGAATTACCATTTTGATTACATTAATTCTTCCAATCCAGAAACATGGGTTGTTCTTCCACTTATTTTTGTATCATTTTCAATTTCTTCTTTTAGCTTCTCATAGTTTTCCTTGTAGAGGTCTTTAACTTCTTTGGTTAGATTTATTCCTAGGTATCCTTTTTTTTTTTCCTTTTCTTTTTTTTTGGAGAGATTTTTGCTACAGGGCGCTTGTACTCTCCCAAAAGACAGAGAAACAGAGAGACAGAAAGCAAGAAATCACCCCCCAGGGAGGATGGCCACACCACAATCCCTTCTCCTCCTTTCTCCTCTCAGGGTCTTGAACACGCACGCACACATGCTCAGCATGAGTTTAAGCCACTGGATCCAGGACTTTAACCGTGGTCAGCTACATGGGAGTCCAGTGACATAGCCATTATGCTAATGGCTGGTCCCTTCCTAGGTATCTTACACTTTTTGTGGCTATGGTAAATGGAATTACTTTTTCCAGTTCTATCTCAGTCTGTCTGCTGTTTATATATAAAAATGGTATAGATTTCTGTATGTTGATTTTGTATCCTGTAATTTTACTGTATTCATGTATTACTTCTAGGAATTTTTTCATGGATACCATTGGGTCTTCTATGTATACAGTCATGTCATCTGAAAAAAGAGAGTTTCACCTCTTCTTTTCCTATTCGAATGCCTTTCATTTTATTTTCTTTTTTGATTGCATTGGCGAGGACTTCCAGTACTATACTGAAAAAGAGTGAAGAAAGTGGGCATCCTTGACATATACCAGTTTTTAGCGGAAACACTTTCAGTTTTTCCCCATTCAGGATGATGTTAGCTATGGTTTTTTTATAGATAGCTTTTATTATGTTGAAAAATGACCCTTCTATGCTGATTTTGCTGAGAGTCTTGATCATGAAGGGAAGTTGTATCTTATTAAATGCTTTTTATGCATCAATTGATATAATCATATGTTTTTTCTCTTTCTTTCTGTTAATATGGTGTATTTCATTTATGGTTTTACATATGTTGAACCAACCTTACAACCCTGGGATAAAGCCTACCTGGTGGTGATATATAATCTTTTTAATATGTTGTTGGATATGATTTGGTAGTATCTTGTTGAGAATTTTTGCATCTATATTCATCAGAGATATTAGTTATAGTTTTCCTTCCTTGTCCTGTCCTTATCTGCTTTAAGGATAAGGGTGATGGAGGCTTCATAGAATTAATTTGGGAGAGTTTCACCCTTTTGGATCTTTAGAAATAACTTAAGCTGAATGAGGGTTAACTCTTCTATAAAATTTTGTAGGATTCAGAGGTGAAGCCATCGGGAGCAGGGCTTTTCCTTATTGGGAGGTTATTCATTACTGATTCAATCTCTGACTTTATCTCCCAGAATTTAAATGGAGCAATTGGAACACAACAAAAGATTAAGTTTAAGAGACTGAATTAGTGAAATAGAATTTTATGACTCTTGACTAAAACATTACTGATTTTTTTCTATGTTTTTTTAGATGTAAGGATTTTTGTTTCTTTAGTTGTTGTTGTCGATAGGTTCATGTTCCTACTATTTGAATAGAATCCTAAACTGTTTTCTGGGTTTATATGGTAACAATGTTCACCTAACTTTAGAAAATTTTGATTTATTAAAGCTAAACCTGCCTTTCTTGAAATTAAAAAAATATTAAAAATACCTATTTAATAACCACAACAAGCTAGATATCCTCAGCGAGGTACTACTTTATAGTATATTCATTCTACTCTCAGAGTTTCATGCCTAAAGACAGACACGTGTTCACAGATATGTATATATCAGCTGAATTTAATATTACAAGTAGTTAGATTAATTAAAGTATTTTTGTATCAATAAAATGTGGGGGGAAAAGGGTGGATAAGAGACAATGTGGGAAGAGGGTGGGAAATGGCAGAGGTGAAAAATAGAAGAAAAAAGAAAATATATATAAGAAATAAGAAATGGAAAATTATTTGTTGAGGATAACTTCTATGATTAAGCCACTATACACTGTATTCTGGATGGGAAATCACATTTTGTATGCTGTGATGATGTTCAGTCAATGCATGTAAAATAAATAATATAAAATCCTCACATTATCATCAACATATAATAATCCATTTGTGTGTCATGTAAATGTATTGCCTCTCTGGTTTCCTCCTTAATTTCTTTACTTACACTCTTCTCCTTCTGCCACCCTCTTCCTTTTAAGTGTCCATAACCATTTTCTGTGCTTTTATGTTCTCTAATCTTTCAGTTTCCTCCACAGAGTGCAGACAGTCAGTATATGTTAAGTGGAGACATATAGTGTCCCTGTTTCATAGCTTGACTTGTTTTACTCAGCAGTAATCTTCCATATTTGTCCACTTTCTGTCAAATGCCAGAAAGTACAATGTTAATGTATGTAGAATTGAAATTTTGATTATATTAATTCTTCCAATCCAGGAACTTGGGATGTACTTCCACTTTTTTGTTTCATTTTCAATTTCTTTTTTATGATTTTCAGTTTTCCTTGTAAAGGTCTTTGACTTCCTTGGTTAGAGTTATTCCTAGGTATCTCATAGTTGTTGTCTTTATGGCTGGGTAGTATTCCCTAGAGTATATGTGCCATACTTTTTCAATCTATTCTTTTGTTCTTGGACATTTGGGTGGGTTCCATGTCTTAGTGATTGTGAATAATGCCACAATAAACACAGATATGCAAGCACTTTTCTGACCAAGCATTCTCCTATCCACTGGGTGGATACCCTGGAGTGGAATGGCTAGATCATATGGTGGTTCCATTTGTAGGTCTTTGAGAAACCTCCACATAGTTCTCCACAGTGACCAGACCAAATTACGTTCCCACCAGAGTGTAGGAGAGTTCCCCTTTCACCACGTCTCAGCCAGCATTTATTGTTTATTATTATTATTTTTTCCCATCATTCTGACTGAGTTTAGGTGGTATCTCATTGTGGTTTTGGTCTGCATCTCTCTTAAGATGAGAAATGTTGAGCATTTTTTCATATGCTTTTTGACCGTTCATGTGTCTTCCTTAGAGAGTTGTTTGTTCAGCTCATTTTCCCATTTTTTAAACTGAGTTATTTATTTATTTATTTATTTATTTATTTATTTATTTATTTATTTATTGTTAAGTCACTTGAGTTCTCAGTGTACTCTGGTTATCACTCCCTTAGCTGAGGTACAGTTACAAAAATATTTTCCCATTCTGAGGGTTGTTGATTTACACTATTACTGTGTTTTTTGCTTTGTATAAACTTCTTATTCTGATGTATTCCCTCTTGTGTATTTTTAGAATATTGCCTATACTTTTGGGTCTTATTTAAAAAGTTTTTGCTTACCCTCCATGGATCCCAGAATTTCCCCAGTGTTTTTCACAAGTAGATTTATAGTTTGAGGTCTTAGGTTTAGATCCTTGATCCACTTTGAGTTAAGTTTTGTTATTGATGAGAGATAGGGGTTCAGATTCTTCTTTCTACAGGTGAATACCCAGTTTTTCAAGTATCATTTGCTAGAGAGGCTTTCCTTTTTCCACTATAATTTGCTAAAGAGGCTTTCCTTTTTCCACTGGATTGACTGGTACCCTTTGTCAAAAATCAGTTGGCTGTATGTTTTTAGGTTAATTTCTGGGGTCTCTATTCTGTTCCATTGGCCCCCCTGTCTGTTTTTGTGCCAATACCATGCTGCTTTGAATATCACAGCTTTGTGATATATCTTGGGGTCAAGGATGCTGCCTACTCCACTCTTTGTGTATAGAATTGCTTTGGTAAAGCAGTATCTTTTTTGATTCAAGACAAGTTCCATGATTGTCTTTTCTAGATCTGTGAATAATGTGTCTTGTAATTTGATAGGGATTGTGTTAAATATGTAGATTAATGTACATCGAATTCCCATTTTGATTATATTAATTCTTCCAATCCAGAAAAATAGGATGTCCTTCCACTTTTCTGTATCATTTTTAATCTCTTTTTTTAAGATTCTCAGTTTTCCTTGTAAAGTTCTTTGACTTCCTTGTTTAGAGTTATTCCTAGGTATCTTGTACTTTTTGTGGCTATGGTAAATGGGATTACTTTCTTGAGTTCCACTGCTATCTGCTCGTTGCTCTTAAATAGAAATGCTACAGATTTTTGTAAGTTTATTTTATATCCTTTCACTTTATTGCATTCATATTTCTTTAAGAAGTATTTTAGTGGATACCTTTGAGTCTTCTATGTATACTATCTTACTATTTGTAAATAGAGATAATTTTAACTCTTCTTGCCCTATTGGAATGCCTTATTTTATTCTCTTTTCTGGTTGCATTGGCTAGGTCTTCCAGAACTATATTCAAAAGGAGTGGAAAGTGGGCAGCCTTGTCTTGTACCAGTTTTTAGTGGAAAAGTTCCCCATTCAGTATCATGTTAGCTATAGGTTTTTCATTGATGACTTTTATTATGCTGAGAAATGATTCTCCTCTGCCAATATTTCTGAGAATCTTTATCATGAAGGGATGTTGCATCTTGTCAAATGCTTTTTCTGCATCAGTTGAAATGATTGCATATTTTTTTAATCTTTCTGTTAATTTGGTGTATTATATTTATGGTTTTATGTATGGTGAACCAACCTTCCATCCCGGGAATAAAGCCTACCTGGTTGAGATGAATAATTTCTTTTATACATGGTTGTATATAATTAGCTAGTATCTTGTTGAGAATTTTTGCATCTATATTCACTAGAGGTATTGGTCTGTAGTTTTCCTTTCTTGATGTGTCCTTATCTGGTTTGGGAATGTGGGTGATGGAGGATTTATAAAATAATTTCAGGAGGGTTCTTTTCATTTGGATCTTTAGAAATAATTTGAGTAGAATGGGAGTTACTTATTCTTTAAAAGATTTCTAGACTTTAGAAGTGAGGCCTTCAGGACCTGGGCTTTTCTTTATTGGGAAGTTACATATTACTGATTTAATCTCATTGTTTGTAATGGATCTATTTCACCTTTCTATGTCCTCTTGAGTCAATCTTAGTATATTATATATATGTCAGGAATTTGCTCATCTCATCCAGGTTTTCCTATTTGTTGTCATATAGTATCCTCTAATGATGTTTTATATTTTTATTATGTCTGTTGTAATAGTGCCTGTTTCATTGCAAATTTGGTTTATCTGGTTCCTTTCTCTCTTCCTTATTCATCTATTTAATGCTTTGTCAATCTTGTTTAGCTTTTCAAAGAACCAGCTTTTGCTTTCATTTCTTTTCTGCATAGCTTATATTTTATTTCACTTATTTCTGCTTGAATCTTTATTATTTCTTTTTTTATTTTTTGAGAGTTTTTTTTTGCTATAGGGTGCGTGCACTCGCCAGACAGACAGAGAGACAGAAAGTGAGAAATCACCCCCCAGGGGGGATGGTCATGCCGCTATCCCTTT
This sequence comes from Tupaia belangeri chinensis, assembly GCF_000334495.1. Classification (NCBI taxonomy): domain Eukaryota; kingdom Metazoa; phylum Chordata; class Mammalia; order Scandentia; family Tupaiidae; genus Tupaia; species Tupaia belangeri. The sequence continues at coordinate 1,488,948 of NW_006207202.1, forward strand.
TCCTCCATTCTCCTCTTGGGATCTTGGGCACACACGCACACGCGCCTGGCATGAGTTTTAGCCACCAGGTCCGGGACTCGAAACGTGGTCGACTACATGGGAGTCCAGCGACATAGCCATTATGCTAACTGCTGATCCCAGGGCAGATTTTTCTGATGAATCATGTTTGAATTACTGCCTGGAAGGTAAGAGAAATAATTCATGTAAAGATGTTTGATCAGCAAGTCCTAAGCCTATGGAAATTATGAACTAGGCATGCTTCAGGAGAAGTCTAAGACCATAAGTAGCTGGAATATGACAAGAAAGGGGTGGAGATGAATGAAAAGAACTCAGAGAGGTAGGCAGGGTCAGTTCTAGTAGAGTTAGCCAAGATAAAGAACTTGGATTTTATTTCAATGGCAATAGGAAGTTATTAGTTGATTTCTTTTTTTTTCATTTATTACTATTATTATTTATACATTCAAATGTTATACATTATACATCGTTTACTTTATAAAGAGACTTTACCCAATGTATTGTACGCCAAACAGCAGGTGAGTTGAGAGTACTATACACAACATCACCACCAAGTCACAAACCATATCAGTGTCCCACATATATCTTACTTCTCCATTTCCCCCCAAATTTCCCTTCCTGCATTCTTCCCCTCTCGCAGTCTCCTTCCATTTGGTTCCCAGTATCCCTAACAATTTTTAATGCTTTTATGTCTTCCAGTCTAAAAGTGTCTCTACTTAATATATTAAGTGTCTCTACTTAACTCATGTCTCTACTGAACATATACTGACTGTCTACACTACCACGGAAAGTGTAGACTCTAAGGTAGAGTGTAGACAGTTGGTATATGTTCAGTAGAGACATACAATGTCTGTTTCATAGCCTGACTTGCTTCACTCAGCCCTAAGTCTATTATATTCATCCATTTTTTATCAAATGCCGGTATCTTGTTGTTTTGATGGCTGAACAGTATTACATAGAGTATATGTGCCACACTTTTTCAATCCATTCATCTGTTTGTGGACATTTGGGTTGGGTCCATGTCTTAGGAATCATGAGTAATGCTGCCATAAATATAGTTGTGCAAGCACTTTTCTGACTGAGCATTCTCCTGTCTTTTTGGTTGATACTCGGGAGTGGAATTGCTGTATCATATGGTAGTTCTATTTGAAGGTCTGTGAGGAATCTCCATATTGTTCTCCACAGTGGCTGTACCAATTTACATTCCCACCAACAATGTAAGAGAGTTCCCTTTTCACCATATCCCTGCCAGCACTTATTTTTTTGTGTGTTTTTCATCTTCACCATTCTGACTGGGGTTAGTTGTTATCACTTTGTATTTTTTTTTTTTTTTTAGAGGTTTTTTTTGCTATAGGGCGCGTGCGCTCGCCACAGACAGAGAGAGACATAGAGACAGAAAGCGAGAAATCACCCCCCAGGGGGGATGGTCACACCACAATCCCTTCTCCTCCATTCTCCTCTTGGGATCTTGGACACTCACGCACACACGCCCGGTGTGAGTTCTAAGCCACCGGGTCCAGGACGCAAACCGCGGTCTACTATGTGGGAATCCAGCGACATAGCCATTATGCTAACTGCTGGTTCCCTCACTTTGTAGTTTTGATCTGCATCTCCCTTATGATGAGGGATGTTGAGCATTTTTTCATGTGTTTTTGGCTGTTTCTATGTCTTCTTTAAAGAGTTGTTTATTCAGTTCATTTTCCCATCTTTTAATTGGGTTGATAATTTTCTTCTTGATAAGCCACTTGAATTCCCCTGTGTATTCTGGTTATCAGTCCCTTATCTGAGAAACAGTTAACAAAATTTTTCTCCCATTCTGAGGGTTGTTGATTCACACTAATCACTGTGATTTTTGCTGTGCAAAAACTTTTTGATATGACATAATCACACGTGTCTATTTTGGGGATTATTGCCTGTGATTTGTGGGTCTTGCTTAAGATGTCTTTGCCTTCAATGTCTCTTAGTTTTCCACCACAAGTTTTATAGTTTGCAGTCTTACATTTAGATGTTTTATTCACTTTGAGTTGATTTTTGCTAGTGGTGACAGCAGTTCACATTAATCTTTTTGCAGGTGGATACCCAGTTTTTCCAGCATAATTTGTTAAAGGGGTTTTCCTTTTCCCACTGGATTGACTGGTACCTTTTGTCAAAGATTAGTTGGCTTTATCTTTTGAAGTTTGTTTCTGGGGTCTCTACTCTGTTCCTTTGGTCTTCATGTCTGTTTTTGTGGCAATCCCATGCTGTTTTGATTATCACAGCTTTGTAATATATTATTCAGTCAGGAAGAGAGATGCCACCCACTCCACTCTTCCTGCACAGGATGTCTTTGGAAATACATGATATTTTATAATTCCAGACAGGTTCTGATCGTCTTTTCTAGATCTGTGAAGAATGTCTCTTGTAATTTTATAGGGTTTGAAATAAATATGTAGATTAATTTGGGTAGGATTGCCATATTGTTTATATTAATTCTGTCCATGAAGGAACATGGGATGTCCTTCCACTTTTTTATGTCCTTTTTGATTTCTTTTAAAATATTTTCATAGTTTTCCTTATAGAGGGTTCTCATTTCTTTGGTTAGTTTTATTCCTAGGTATCTTAAAATTTTGTGGCTATGGTAAATGGGATTACTTTCTTTAGTTTTGTCACTGTCTTTTTGTTGTTTGTATATAGAAATACTATAGATTTTTGTAAGTTAATTTTGTATCCTGCCACTTTATTGTATACTTTTATTATTTTAAGAAATTTCTTTGTGGATACTATTAGGTCTTCTATGCATACAATCATGTCATCTGCAAACAGAGATAATTTCAACTCACCTTTCCCTATTGTAATGCATTTTATTTCCTTCTCTTGTCTGATCGCATTGTCTAGGACTTCCAGTACTATATTGAATAGGAGTGCAGAGAGTGGATAGCCTTGTCTTGTACCAGTTTTCTGTGAAAAAGCTTTTAGCTTTTCCCTATTCCATATAATGTTACCTGTAAGTTTTTTCATAGATTGCTTTTATTATGCTGAGAAATGATCCTTTTATGCCAATATTACTGAGAGTCCTAATCATGAAAGAATGTTGTATTTTGTCAAATGCTTTTTCTGCATCAATTGAAATGATCATGTGGTTTTTATTTTTCTTTCTGTTAATATGGTGTCTTACATTTGTGGTTTTGAGTATGTCAAATCACCCTTTCATCCCTGGGTTAAAGCCTACCTGATTGTGATAAATAATCTTTTTTACATGCTGTTGAATATTGTTAGTAAGTATCTTGTGGAAAATTTTTGCATCTATATTCAGAGATATAGGTCTTCAGTTTTCCTTTTTTTTTTTTTGTCATATCCTTATCTGTTTTTGGAATGAGAGTGATGGAGGCTTCATGGAATGAACTTGGAAGGGTTCCTTCCTTTTGACTATCTAGAAACAGTTTGAGTAGAATGGGGTTACCACGTCTTTAAAAGTTTTGTAGTATTCAATAATGAAGCCATTGGGACCTGGACTTTTCTTTGTTGGGAGGTTATTTATTTATTAAAAAAGATTTATTTATTTAATTTATTTATTATCTTTTTTCATTTTTTAAAATGGGACCAGCAGTTAACGTAATGGCTATGTCGCTGGACTTCCACGTAGTCGACCACAGTTCGAGTCCCGGACCTGGTGGCTTAAACTCACGCCGGGCGTGTGTGTGTGCCCACGATCCTGAGAGGAGAATAGAAGAGAAGGGATTGCGGCATGGTCATCCCCCCTGGTGGGTGATTTCTCGCTTTCTATCTCTCTGTCTCTGTCTGTCTGGTGAGCGCATG
>NW_006207202.1:1494609-1497662 GCF_000334495.1 Tupaia belangeri chinensis
ATACATGTGTGCCTGGTATATTTTTCAAGCCATCAGGTCCAGGACTTGACCCAGAGTTGACCATGTGGGATCCAGTGCCCTAGCCAACATGCCACTAGCTGGCCCTTTTCCTGTTTTTGAAATTTTGTTTGGTTGTATTATTGAGTTATAGGAGTTTTTACTGTATTTGGAATATTAGTCCCATATCAGATATATGATTTACATCAATTTTCTCTGATTCTTTACTTATGTTTCATTCTCTTGATAATGTCCTTCAACACACAAAAGCTTTTAATTTTGATGAAGTCCAATTCATTTATTTTTCTTTTGTTGCCTGTGGTTCATATTCAATAAATTGTTACAAAGTTCAATGTCATAAAACTTTCTTCCTACGTTTTTTTTCTGAGAGTTTTATCGTTTTCACGCTTAAGTATATAGCTCTCACACATAAGTCTTTGATCTGTCTTGAGTTACTTTTTTTTAATATGGTGTAAGGTAAGGGTCTGACTTCATTCTTTTGTATAGAAATATCCAGTTTTTCCAGCACCCTTTGTTGAAAATACAGTCCTTTCCCCATGAATAGTCATGACATATTTGTTAAAAATAATTTTTTTGAGAGGTTTTTTGCTATAGGGCGCGTGCGCTCGCCACAGACAGAGAGAGACATAGAGACAGAAAGCGAGAAATCACCCCCCAGGGGGGATGGTCACACCACAATCCCTTCTCCTCCATTCTCCTCTTGGGATCTTGGACACTCACGCACACACGCCCGGTGTGAGTTCTAAGCCACCGGGTCCAGGACGCAAACCGCGGTCTACTATGTGGGAATCCAGCGACATAGCCATTATGCTAACTGCTGGTTCCCTCACTTTGTAGTTTTGATCTGCATCTCCCTTATGATGAGGGATGTTGAGCATTTTTTCATGTGTTTTTGGCTGTTTCTATGTCTTCTTTAAAGAGTTGTTTATTCAGTTCATTTTCCCATCTTTTAATTGGGTTGATAATTTTCTTCTTGATAAGCCACTTGAATTCCCCTGTGTATTCTGGTTATCAGTCCCTTATCTGAGAAACAGTTAACAAAATTTTTCTCCCATTCTGAGGGTTGTTGATTCACACTAATCACTGTGATTTTTGCTGTGCAAAAACTTTTTGATATGACATAATCACACGTGTCTATTTTGGGGATTATTGCCTGTGATTTGTGGGTCTTGCTTAAGATGTCTTTGCCTTCAATGTCTCTTAGTTTTCCACCACAAGTTTTATAGTTTGCAGTCTTACATTTAGATGTTTTATTCACTTTGAGTTGATTTTTGCTAGTGGTGACAGCAGTTCACATTAATTTTTTTGCAGGTGGATACCCAGTTTTTCCAGCATAATTTGTTAAAGGGGTTTTCCTTTTCCCACTGGATTGACTGGTACCTTTTGTCAAAGATTAGTTGGCTTTATCTTTTGAAGTTTGTTTCTGGGGTCTCTACTCTGTTCCTTTGGTCTTCATGTCTGTTTTTGTGGCAATCCCATGCTGTTTTGATTATCACAGCTTTGTAATATATTATTCAGTCAGGAAGAGAGATGCCACCCACTCCACTCTTCCTGCACAGGATGTCTTTGGAAATACATGATATTTTATAATTCCAGACAGGTTCTGATCGTCTTTTCTAGATCTGTGAAGAATGTCTCTTGTAATTTTATAGGGTTTGAAATAAATATGTAGATTAATTTGGGTAGGATTGCCATATTGTTTATATTAATTCTGTCCATGAAGGAACATGGGATGTCCTTCCACTTTTTTATGTCCTTTTTGATTTCTTTTAAAATATTTTCATAGTTTTCCTTATAGAGGGTTCTCATTTCTTTGGTTAGTTTTATTCCTAGGTATCTTAAAATTTTGTGGCTATGGTAAATGGGATTACTTTCTTTAGTTTTGTCACTGTCTTTTTGTTGTTTGTATATAGAAATACTATAGATTTTTGTAAGTTAATTTTGTATCCTGCCACTTTATTGTATACTTTTATTATTTTAAGAAATTTCTTTGTGGATACTATTAGGTCTTCTATGCATACAATCATGTCATCTGCAAACAGAGATAATTTCAACTCACCTTTCCCTATTGTAATGCATTTTATTTCCTTCTCTTGTCTGATCGCATTGTCTAGGACTTCCAGTACTATATTGAATAGGAGTGCAGAGAGTGGATAGCCTTGTCTTGTACCAGTTTTCTGTGAAAAAGCTTTTAGCTTTTCCCTATTCCATATAATGTTACCTGTAAGTTTTTTCATAGATTGCTTTTATTATGCTGAGAAATGATCCTTTTATGCCAATATTACTGAGAGTCCTAATCATGAAAGAATGTTGTATTTTGTCAAATGCTTTTTCTGCATCAATTGAAATGATCATGTGGTTTTTATTTTTCTTTCTGTTAATATGGTGTCTTACATTTGTGGTTTTGAGTATGTCAAATCACCCTTGCATCCCTGGGTTAAAGCCTACCTGATTGTGATAAATAATCTTTTTTACATGCTGTTGAATATTGTTAGTAAGTATCTTGTGGAAAATTTTTGCATCTATATTCAGAGATATAGGTCTTCAGTTTTCCTTTTTTTTTTTTTGTCATATCCTTATCTGTTTTTGGAATGAGAGTGATGGAGGCTTCATGGAATGAACTTGGAAGGGTTCCTTCCTTTTGACTATCTAGAAACAGTTTGAGTAGAATGGGGTTACCACGTCTTTAAAAGTTTTGTAGTATTCAATAATGAAGCCATTGGGACCTGGACTTTTCTTTGTTGGGAGGTTATTTATTTATTAAAAAAGATTTATTTATTTAATTTATTTATTATCTTTTTTCATTTTTTAAAATGGGACCAGCAGTTAATGTAATGGCTATTTCGCTGGACTTCCACGTAGTCGACCACAGTTCGAGTCCCGGACCTGGTGGCTTAAACTCACGCCGGGCGTGTGTGTGTGCCCACGATCCTGAGAGGAGAATAGAAGAGAAGGGATTGCGGCATGGTCATCCCCCCTGGTGGGTGATTTCTCGCTTTCTATCTCTCTGTCTCTGTCTGTCTGGTGAGCGCATG
>NW_006207202.1:1497705-1504006 GCF_000334495.1 Tupaia belangeri chinensis
GTGCGCTCGCCAGACAGACAGAGAGAGAGAAAGCGAGAAATCACCCACCGGGGGGATGGCCCCTTAATACAGGTTCTTGAAGTAATAAAAAAATAGGAATTAGGGACTTGAATCTGTCTTATTTTTTAAACATTGTCATTTATCTCTCTTTTTTTTTTTGGTATGACTTTTTTCTTTCTTTCTCTTTTTTCTTTCTTCTGGTTTTTCTTTTTCTTCTTTCTTTCTTTTAGAGTGAGTTTTGCTATATAATGTGTATACCCACAAGAAAGAGAGATAAAGAGACACAAAGTGAGGAATCACCCTCCAGGAGAATGGCCACACCACAATTCCTTCTCCTCTATTTTCCTCTCAGGATCTTGGGCATGCACACTTACACACCTGGCATGAGCTTTAAGGTGCTTGGTTTGGGACTCGAACCACAGTCTACTATGTGTAAGTCTAGCAACAACCATTATGCTATTTGCTGGTTCCTTTATTACACAATATTCTTATTTACAGTGAATCATAGTATATCTTGATAGCACACAACATGGTTTTTCTGAATATGCATATAGTGTGGGTCAAACAAGTCAAAGACATTACCATATATGTCATCCTCAATAGATAACGTTTCATTCTTGTGCTTATTAATTGTTTTTCCCTGAGACCCTCCCATCCACTCAACTGGCATGTTTTCTAAGCTTCCAGGTCCAGCACTCAAAGTGCACAAATGGCTATATGGGACCTAGCCTCCTTGATCACCACACCACCAGCTGGCCCATTTTGGAGGACTCTTCTCTCCCAGCTCCTGCCTCCCCTGATTGGTTGCATGTCTAGGATTAGGAGGTGAGAAAATGGGGCTTGGAAAGGATTTATATTACATGATGTGACAAAAAGAAAAAAAAAAAAACTTGGGGATGTAAGTATTTTGAAATTAAGAAATATTCTGAACTATTGGTGACCCCTAAACTCAAACAGCTTATTTTATAAGAAAAAGGTGCAGGAAGATTTGAATGGAAAGAGAAGAGAATGTATCATAGAAGCAGAGGTTGGAGTGATGTGGCCATGAAAGGAGCACCGTCCTTAGCCACAGGAAGCTGAGAGCAGTCTCTGACTCTCCACTAGAGCCTCTAGAGGGAGTTAGCCCTGCTAGCAGATGCATTTATAGACAATAACACAATTTTGACCCCCTACCTCCAGACCTGTGAGAGAACAAGTTGCGTAGGATACCAGGTTGTGGTGATTTATTCTAGCAGCCAGAGGACATTAATCCAGAAGCCTATTATGTCCTGATGTTTTCTGAGTAGGTGTCTGTGGGAGATGAGTTCATCAGCCAGATAGGTCTCACAGAAGGAAGAGTAGAATGGATCCAGGGAGTGTGTTTCCTCGTACATTTTGCTTGTGAGCTGACTGTGGAGTGCTTGGATGGAGGTGTCCAGTTGGTAGCTCAATGCTTATTTCTGGAGCTCTTGGAGATGAGCATTAGACTAAGGTTGGGGGGTGGTATGGACACTGATGAGCCCTCTGAGTATGTGGAGAAAAGAAAGAGTTAATCAAAGGTTGAATCCTGGAGATGCACTAAGAATTGAGTAATAGATGGAAAATAAAGTGTCCTGGACATGACATGGGAGTCAAAGTACAGTGGAGATCAGAGGACCGAGCAGGTCGACGGCGGTTCCATGAGAACATCACACAAGTGCTGCTGTGAGGTGTGAACCACATGACAAGCCAGCCAGTGAGTCTGGGGGGTTCCTATGAGTCTGGGGGTTTCCTAAATACATAAATTTTTGGGATCCCAGACACTTTGGCCTCCAGTAACAGAGGCTATTTAGTCTCTGGAAGTTACTGTGACAATATAGAAATGCACTTTAGTATTAAAACTGCCCTTAACTCAAGCACTGAGACTTAGATGCAAACAAGACACATGGAGAAGTGCAGGGCAAGTAATTTATTAAAGCAAGACGTTGAAACCTTTACAGTTTGCATTGAAAATCAGGTATCATTGGAGGACAGTGGAAACAGAATATAATATCTTTTGCAACTAGAGACACTTAGGAAGCATTTGCACCTGTAATAAAAAAATAAAAGAAAACTGGAGTCAGTCATGGTGCTCCCGGAGGGACAAGATAACACAAGAGACAAGCCAAGAGGTCCTTTTAAAGATTTGGTTTTCTGATGAATACAGAATGTAGGTATTCCAGGTCCCCATGGACTGTAGGAAATAATGTAGCACAGGGCTCTACGCTTTGGCAATGGTAATGGAGTTGTAAGTCAGGAAAGAAACATGGGGCAAAGGAGCTGGGAGTGGGCTCCTGGCATTGCAGAGGCTGCCAGAGACACCCCAGACAACAGGGCTGCATCTGACAGAGGCCAGCTCCAGTCCTCCCCCTCTGTCTCCTGTTCAACAGCCCCAAGACTCCCATGAGATTCCTTAGGGCTTGTGTTGACTGAGTGAGTGGACCTCACCCTCAGCAAAGCTCTGAGGTAACAAAAAGCAAGACTTGGTCCTTCAACGTGCCTGCAAGGGGCCCCAGATATCCTTCCACGAAGGACACTGGGAAATATGGCATCCCAACGGGGTGACCTGATAGGAGAAACATGCCCAGGAAGCTATGAGTAGGTGAGTTCAATTTAGCAGGTATCCTGGTATCTTCCACCCTGTGGCTCAAGTCACCTGATCAAAGGTGAGCAGTAAGGCACTTGAGACCCCATGGAACAGCCAGCTGACCTCACCCCTGGCTGTGGAGCTGACCAGAAGACTCTATGCATAAAGGAGAGAGAAATTACCACTATTTCTTTAATTATTTGTATGTCTTTTTTGGACATCTGATCTGTGCATTTCTTCACTTGCAACTTTGCCTTAGCAGCATCTGATGGTGCAGGAAATACTTTAAGTGTCTTCTCAAACATCTCCATAGGCATGGTTAAGAAGTTTTCTATATCAACAGCAAGGGCTGGACAGACCAGTGCATTGGCTGGAAGATAAAAATAAAAGTACAATTTAGGTAACAAAAGTCATTTCCCCCATGGCTCCCTGATGCTCCACTAGTCAGTACCACCAAGGTTTTATGCTCCCATTGCATATGTGTGCTAATGACGATGTAAGACTCTCAAAGTCAAGACTTCTGCCAGATCACAAAGCAAAGGGCAGAGCTAGGTCTGGAAAACTGTTTTCTTGACACTCATTCTGTTTTTGCTTTTTGTAAAAGCACACAGCACTGCTCTCTAAAACTCTGATTTACAGAAATTTACTTTTCTTGGATTTGAAATAATTAACTATTGATAGATAACAGATAACAGAGTAACATTTTATTCAACACAGATACTGACAAAGAGGAGGTTTGGGTATTTTACTTTCAATGTCAATGGTAGTGTCAGAATCTTACCAGAGATCAGAAAAGTGAGAGTAAACCTGGAGAAGAGCAAATGAAATGGTTAAAAAAGTTGAAGGACTATGTTTTGAATCCAAGTTGGAGAAACTGGGGCTATGCATAGAAGCAGATAGAGCTAAAAAGTACACAGAAAAAGCAAATTAGTTTTAACCAAAATTAGGAGCTTTTGAGGAACTGTGGGAAATTGGGATTGGCTCTTGCTCTGTAGTAATGCTCAGCATCTCTAGAAAGGTCCAACGGACCTAGAAAGGTCCAAAAGTGGAAACCAGGGCTCGTTCCTGCCACTGCTGGCAATTTTGGTGTGACCTGGATTCCTATCACTTTCTCTGGTCTGGATTTCCCACTCCCCCAAGTCTTTCACAAACAACCTACACCTCAGAAGTGCCCTGCCAGCTTGACCCATAATCAGTTGACATCAAACTATGAGGAGAATTTGGACCTGGAGAAGAGCAAATGAAATGGTTAAAAAAGTTGAAGGACTATGTTTTGAATCCAAGTTGGAGAAACTGGGGCTATGCATAGAAGCAGATAGAGCTAAAAAGTACACAGAAAAAGCAAATTAGTTTTAACCAAAATTAGGAGCTTTTGAGGAACTGTGGGAAATTGGGATTGGCTCTTGCTCTGCAGTAATTTTCAGCATCCCCAGAAAGGTCCAAAAGCGGGAACCAGGGCTCGTTCCTGCCACTGCTGGCAAGTTTGGTGCGACCTGGATTCCTATCACTTTCTCTGGTCTGGATTTCCCACTCCCCCAAGTCTTTCATAACCAATCTGTACCTCAGAAGTGCCCTTCCAGGTCCCAATGTGACCCCTGAGCAGTTGACATCAAACTATGAGGAGAATTTGGAGAGAGAGATTCAAGCAATTCACAGAAAGAGAAGGTTCAGAAGTATGAGGTATGAGTTAAAAGATCTCACAGAGGTCAGATCAGTCCCAAGGATGGTTGTGAAACATGTAAAATATTGTTAAAGAATGCCAATTTTGATGCTACCTGGATTCCTATCACTTTCTCTGGTCTGGATTCCCCACTGCCCGAAGTTTTTCACAACCAACCTGCACCTCAGAAGTGCCCTGCCAGATCATGATGTGACCCCTGATCAGTTGACATCGAACTATGAGGAGAATTTGGAGAGAGAGATTCAGGCAATTCAGGGCAAGAGGAGGTCCAGAAAGTAAGAGTTAAAAGGACTCACAGAGGTCAGATCAATCCCAAGGATGGGCGTGAAACCTGCAAAATATTATTAAAGAATGGGTAGAATTAATTCTAGAAAAACAGATGCCATAGTGATAGTTATTTCAGTAGTTCTGCTATGATTTCCAGAACTACCTCTAGAAAACTGGTATGGAGAGCACTGGTGGATACCTTGAGCGCTGCTTATTCTCAGAGCCCAGGTGCTTGTTTCTTAAGAGATTCTGAGAGCACTGGCTCATTCTGAACTGAAAGCTCTCCAAAGACCCTTCTAGTTATATCATTTTATGAGACTGAACTTAAAAAGCCTTGAGCTCAATTCACACTGGAGACTCTGGGGAGGAGAATTTCTAATTATTAGACATTTGCTGATACCTGGAGCTCAAGTGAGGACATACAAAATCTTGCTCCACTCTCATAGCACTCTTGGTGGTAATAGTAAGCACCAATGATAAGAGTAGGCTTGGCAAGTGTAAGGATTTTTGTTTAAGCAAAGGACTGGTAATTGGCAGATCGCAGGTTCACAGCCAGTAACTCTGCTTCAGCTGAAACACAGGTTACAGCCAAGGAGTGAAGTTCCATCAACAGTTCCCCAAATTTGCCTGTAATAATTTTTCTTCTTTTACAAACGTTCTTAGGTACTGGGAAATTAATGAAAACATCCTTGAGCTTTTTGGGGTGGGTGGGTAGGGTGGAAGAGAAAGAAGTTCATAAACACAGGAAAAGGCTTAAATTTTGGCCTGTTCTGACCCTACACCATGCAAATAGGTTTCTCTGGTGTTCCCAAAAGGGCCCTTATCAGGGCTGGTGTTGGGCTGATGACAAATAATACTCACCCTGGTAGCAGCAAAGGGCCAGAGTGACCAGCAGGACAGACACCCACAGCCTCATGGTGGTTAATTTTGCTTTCAGCTTTAGTGAACAATGAGCAGTTTAGACTCGACCACAGGAGCCTGTGCAGCCAGTGGAGCCCAGGGCTATTTGTACCTGGTGAGCCTCACTGGTCCTGCCCACTTAGGCTGTGGCAGGTCACAAGGCCTGGCTTCCAACCCAGCCCCCTCATCAAGGCTGGGGCTGTTCTTCCTTGTCACATGTCTGCCCCTCCCTCCAAGGAGCAGTACACAGATGAGCAGCCCCACAGGAAATCTGCTCTTCCCTCCAGATGAGTGTTTAGCTGTCAGTGGAAATAATTCTTGGAGCCTCCACCTCAGCCAGCTCATTACCTTCTCAGCATTGAGGTTTTTGTTTTGTTTTGTCTTATTCTAAGTTTCTTGAAGAGGGAGAGATACCCCTGGTGGAGTCATGCTGTGCTGTGATCCTCCCTCCAATCTTCTAGCCAGCCAGGAATCATGGGTGTACTAGTGTTCCGGGCAATCCAAGATTTGAACCCAGGTTTTTCAATAGGTTCAGTATCACACAGTGCCACCCTACTATCTAAGCCACAACGGCTGGGCTGGAGCTTTTGGTTATTATATCTGTTCTTTGTGTTAGTGCAGAGCTACAAGAAAGTTTTATTTTTCATTATTATTTTTATTATTATTTCAATTTTTTTGCATTCTTTTTTTATTTACTTATTTATTTTTTATATACATTCAATTACATTGTTTAGTTTATGAAGCAAACATTTCAATATGTGAACATTTCTCCCCAGTCCAGTTGATGGAATTATCTTCAACAGATAACACCACGCCTCCTCATCCCATCAATGCTCTTCCTCTGTATCCCTCCTCCAGTTGTCTTTCCC
>NW_006207202.1:1504493-1509848 GCF_000334495.1 Tupaia belangeri chinensis
CTTTCTTTCTTTCTTTCTTTTCTTTTTTTTTTTTTTTTTAAGCTTACTCCTTCTGACTGGGATTAGGTGGTATCTCATTGTGGTTTTGATCTACATCTAACTTTCAATGAGGGATATGGAGCATTTTTTTTTTCATATATCGTTTTGCTATTCATATGTCATTCTTAGAGAGTGGTTTTTTCAACGCATTCTCCCATCTTTTAATAGGATTGATCTTTTTTTTTTTTTCTTTTTTTTCCCAAACAGCAGCTTGAGTTCCTTGTGTATTCTGGTTATCAGTCCCTTATGTGATGCATAATTTACAAAAATATTTTCTCATTCTGAGAGCTATCGATTCACAATAATTACTGTGTCTTTTGCCATGCAGAAACTTCTTAGTTTGATGTAATTCCACTTGTCTATTTTGGGGATGATCGACTGTGCTTTGGGGGTCTTATTTAGGAAGTCTTTCCCTCACAACATCTTGATGAACATGCAGGGTACACTCAAACGAGCTGGTGGGCTCTGTTCCTGTAAAATCATCACAGGCCCTGAGAGATCCAGGGAGTGTTCCGGCAGTTTCCTCCACCATGTAGACAGGTCAGGCCCCTTCCTTCCACCCTGACTTCCCTTTCACAGGAGTCAAGTCAATGGCAATGTAAGCAGATGGAAAAATGTAACAGCATCTGGGTAGGGCTAGAGCAAGGACTGGACATCGCAGATGGAGGAATAAAGAGAACACAGACATGATCATGCTGGTGCTGTGTGGAAGGGATGGACGGTAAGATCTGAAGGAAGCTAGAAGAAATGGAGATGGCTGGGAAGATTTATTTGGAGAAAAATGAGACTGTACAGGTGGTTCACATTAAAGGAATAATCTGAATAATGCACAATACTTAGTGTCTTACACAGATATTATTATTATTTAATACTATGAATTGCATGAAAAGAAAGTGTAAGCCCCATTTACTGAGACATACCATTTAACTCAGAGTTGGAAAAACCTCAATCCATCCCAAGTTCTTTTTTTTTTTTTTTTTTAGAGATTTTTGCTATAGGGCATGCGTGCTCACCAGAGAGATAGTAACATATCACTCCCCAGGAGGGATGGCTACACTTCAACCCCTTCTCCAGTCTCCTCTCAGGATTTTGGGCAGGCACACACATGTGTCCTGCATGAATTTTTAGGCACTGGGTCCGGGACTCAACCCATGGCTGACCACGTGGGAGCCCAGAGTCTTAAGCACCAAGCCACTGCTGCCTCCCACCCCCCAGGAAGTTCTTACTTTTAATGATTGGCCTCTCTACCTTTTCCCCATTAAACATGGGAAAGTACCAGGATCTAATTTAGTAGTGTCCTACAGATAGCACATTTTAAATTGAAGTATGGGAAGTCAGATGACCTCTCTCTTTTAGATAATCCTGGACTTGTTCCTGAAGTTCTCACAACTCCCTATCCTGGAATTATGTTTTCTTTGTCACTACCTCCAAATCTTGGAAGCCTTCAGTACATAAGCTAATGTCAAGAGAAGATTTAGAGGGAGTAACATTTGCTTAAAAAACAAAACATAATTGACCTTAGCTACTGCAAACAAATGATCATTACAGTTAACTGTCAGTTAAGACTTACGGCCATGGTGGAAATGAACAAACGAAACACATCACCTGAGACCAGATCAAAAACACAATGCCATTCTCTTTCAAAATTCAAAAAAATAACAGAAGTGAACTTAAAGTAAACACGAAAGGACAAAGAGAACTCAACTGTGTGGTGGAAAAAAAGTGCTGATAATTGATTAGAAGGATTCAAGATGTCCCAACAGTTGGGGATCAGACAGGATGCAATTGACACAGAATTGAGACTATAGGAAAAGAAGTTCAGCATGTGCTGGTGTGAAAATTTGTTAGAGTGAAAGGCTTCTCATACAAAAGAGAAAATGAGGTTTAGCGTAGGACTTGGGTAGTTATTGAAGTGAAACACAAGAAAGGATGAGAGTAAAGATATACAACTAGATGCTGACAGCTACCTTATCCCAGGTCCTCTGTCCTTGCTTACTATGAGGCTTTTCACTATAGAAAGCAGATGTGAAACACTAGACAATGGCTTTTTAAAGGTATATTATGTTACAGATCAGCTGATCAGGCTGAAATGATTATTCATCATATAATACAAAATATTGTGTTATATAGTGTCAACTACGAAATGAGACACAGATTAGCAAAATATGTAAACTCTTGGTAAAGGGTTATATAGTTTTGAAGATATCGAGTATTTGCTCAGAGAACAGAAAATATTGGAATCTTATGGTTGTTGACACTTTCATTTTTTCTCTCTAACTTGCAGTCAGTGTGACATAAAGTTCTGTTCACAATAGAGCTTCTCTCTTTCCTTTGTATTTCCTTGGCTACACACACACACACGCACACATGTATGTATGTATGTGTGTGTATATACATATATATACATATATATACATATATATATTCATCTAAGTTATAAATAGCCCTTTCTAGGTTTATTATATCAGTTAGCATCTAGGAAAGAAAACAGGGGGGCTGGCTGATGGCTGAGCAGTACTGCAGCGTTCTGGGAGGCTTGTCCCCATAAGAAGGTTCCAGGTTCATGTCTGGAGACATCTCTGAATGAGCTATGTACACATGCCCATGACCTGGGGCTGGATAAGAAAAGGTATGGATCATGGTGTGAACACTTCTTTGTGGGTACTTTTCTATGTCTCTGTCTCTCTCTCTGTCTCTTTAATTCGTGGAAGAAAGAATGAAAGAAACTTAAGAAAATAAAAAATAAATTAGAAAAGAGTCTAGGCATATTGAACAGAGATGACTTCATATAGGAATTGGTAATATATGTGTTTGAAAAACCAGAGAAGCAAAAAAAGGAGTTATGAGGGATAAACTCTTGATTGATAATTGCAGGAAGGCCACACCACCACTAGAGCTGGAAAGGGAAATGAAAGGTTGCGTTGTCCAGATCCCAAGACACTGAGGCTACTCCTGTTGGAACTGATTGCTTGACCTCAGAAGCTCACATACAACATCCACCACTATGACAGAGATTTTTGCTATAGGGTGCATAAGCTCACTGGAGAGACAGAGAGAAGATGAGAAATCACTCCAGAGTGGTTGGCTATGCTGCAATCCCTTCTCCTCCATTCTCCTTTCAGGGTTTTGCGCACACATGCGCCCACACCCGGAGTGAGTTTTAAGCTGCTGGGTCTGAGGCTCCAATTATAAACAGCTGTGTGAGAGTCCAGGGCCTTAACCACTGTGTCACCTGCTGGCACCCAACATCCATCACTGTGAACACTGCCAATGCTGGGTCTCTGGGCTACCACAGGCAATGCTGTCATAAGCACTGCAAGCTGTGATGTCAGAAGTAGAGAAAGCTCGCCTTGTGCTCTTCTCCCGCCTTCTCACCTCCCATCAATGCCTTCCACTGGAGAATCCAGCAAGGAGCCAGCTGGCAAGACAGTCTGGGAAGTATACCTCGCATGTGTTTAGTTTCAGCAATAGAGGAGTGGGTAGGAAAAAGCAACTCTGGAACTAATAAAATGTAGAACCTAGTTGGCACATAGTGATTGCAATCTAGTGTCTTGGTCTTATTTTTCATTTAGTTAGTGGGTACTCATCTGACCTACAGAACAGGTGATAGTTGATAAGTTTATTGCCTATAACATGATTTTTATTTTTATTTAATTTTATACATTCAGTCACTGTACGTCATCACAGCCTTTAAAATGAATTCTACCAGATTAAATAATCTACATATCAGTCTCATTAAAGATATCATAGACGTTATCCACATGATTTTTTAAAAATGAATTTATTAGCATGATACATTGATCAAGTAACTACCACACAACCTTTACTGGGGACTAGCCGTATACTGAGTGGATAAGAAAATCTTCTGGAACGACTTATTCCTTACAGCCTAAAGAATTGCATATTCACAACCGGGAAGAATACCGTCAAGGTGCTAACCTATGTACTTACTGTATTAGATGGTGATGGAGGTTATTGAGGGTCAATAACCACAAGGAACTAAAGATTCTTATTATCTGCAAAGGACCACTGGGTAAGAAAGGTCTTCCTGGAGCACAAACTATGGTGTTAAGACAGCAAACATTTTCAAGAATTCTAAGTGATTCTAAGCTCATTTGTTTATTTTTTCATCTCAAACACACTGAGGTTATTTTTTGGTCTTCTTCATTAAGTTCTTCCAGATGTCTTTTCCTTGAACTATCTTATCCATTTTATTACTTATTTATTATCTTACTTATATACATTATTATTGTATATAAATGTATATATTATTGTGTATGATTTTTAACTGTACAAATATTACATACTTTTATTTTTACTTATTAGACTTATACATTAACTTGTCATTATTTATAGTTGACATACTGTGCTTTAGTACTCTAGAAGGCATTCCCCTTAATGTAACTGCAACGTTAAGCCCCACACACCCTCCTAGTCCTTGATGTCTTGTCTGTGTGTGTACACCACAGGCAGCATGCTTTGTGAGGCCTCTAAGGATTCCACTTTTATGGGAAACAAACAGGAGATGTAGTTTTTTGCAGTCCACTTATTGAACTGAAAGTGTATGTGAGGTTTCAACAGTTGTCTTGCACCCTTAGGCTCAGGCTCTTCCCCAGGCCTCTTATCTGGGAGGGTCCCATTTATCACAAATGCACATGTTCAATTATTTATTAAGAATTCATAGGCCATGGTTGGTCCCCAGCATCTTATTGAGGTCTCACAGAGATAGCTTCTTTTGAGGTGGGGACAACAGTCCATATTCCCTTTCTGAAATCCTGAAAGAAGAGGAAAAGGAAGAAGAGACTCAGAAACAAGAACCAGAGGATGGACACATGGATGTGCAGACAATGAGAACTTGCTCAGAGTCAGCCCTGGCCCAGTCCTTGAGGTGAGTATGCATTTTTCCAGTGAAGAGTAGAACATTTTGAAAAACAGAACCTCTGACTGGGGAATTATGAGCAGAAGTGTATCTATAGTCATGGAAATTCTCATTTACTGAGCCTGCCTAATGGGTTTGAAAGGAGGACAGATTTCAGAACTGACCTAATGAAATTATGAGACACAGCTGAGTAGGAAGTCACTTAAGATTTCGCCACTGGGAACAGAGAGAATTTCTGTGGCTCTCAGTACTTTGTAAAGTGTAAGGGTTCCCAATACTAAAAAAATGTAAGAACCATCAAATAACTAAGGACATAGATGTCCATGTATATTTATAGGTATTCTGAATAATTTTGAATAATAAATTTCTTGACAATCGTCGCTTACCATTAATACTTAAATATACAAAGGAAGAATAAGGGAAAATAAAAGTAGACA
>NW_006207202.1:1509865-1512849 GCF_000334495.1 Tupaia belangeri chinensis
GGAATGGCCTCACTGGGAAGAAAATACTTGAGTAAAAACTAAAAAAGTAATTGAAATTCAAGTAAGAGTACAGGAGGATTTTTAAGAAGTATTGTAGCATGCTGCAAATTCCTAAATGTACTAAAGGCAGGAGTATAAGCAATTATTTTTAGAATACTTCCAAGCATGGGGACTGTATTTTGGGGCAAAAATGTTGCTCAAAATTTAGACCATGTAAAAAATCACTTTGACTCAATTACAGAAGATCTTTCTAAATTTCTGCTCTTTTTCTGTTTACTCCAAAGTGTATACCTTCATCTCTTTTTTTCCTAATTTTTTTGCCTTTAATCATTGTACATCTTTACAGCATATAAAATGATTTTCCCAGCATGGATATACTGTACACTGTATATTAATCCATAGATATTACCGTTCACATTATCCTCAACAGGTAATTTTCCATTTTGGTGTCCCTTAAATTTATTTCCCCCTTGATTCCCTCCCTACCGTCTCCCCAGTACCCACCCTCTCCCCTCACTGTACTATCACAGTTGCTCTCCATGCTTTTATACCTTCCAATCTTGCAGTTTCTGCCAGTGCAGATATTTGGTATATATTAAGTGGGCACATACAAATGTAAAAATTAATAAATAAATAAATTAATTTAAAAAGTGGGAACATCCAATGCCTTTCTTACATGGTCTAGCTTACTTCACTTAGCAATATATCTTCCATATTCATCCACTTTCTATCAAATGCCAGGGTTTCAGTGTTTTTTATTTTGTTTCTTTTCTTTTCTTTTTTTTGATCACACAATATCATAAGTAATCTAACTGCTAACAATAGCAAGTTCAGCTGATGGTTTCAAGAAAAGCAGTTTTGAACTGGTAAGGATATTTCCTTGAAACTTAAGGCCTAGAAACAGGTTAGTATTCTGTTCCAATAGTAGGTACATGAATCCATTGACAGCTCAAGACAGGACAAAAATCCTTAAAACCGGACAACAAAGCTTAGAAGAAAAGCAGCAATATTTTAGTCAAGTCATAGAATGCCGTTTCATCAGTTCAGTCTCATGTACTTAATTTTCTTCTGTTTCTGTTGAGGTTCGATCTTCCAGATTGAACTCTGGGATATAATACTCAACTCCAGACTTTGTCCCTACAATTAAGTTGCCCATTTTCTTAGTTTCTGAACTCTTATTTCTGTGTGTCTGCATTTAATTTTACTGACATAGCACTCCCTTAAGAACTTCTTGGAGATCTGGTCTGGTGCTGGTAAATTCCTTCAGGTCTTGTTTATCTAGGAATGTTCGTGTCTTTTCTTCCCAAATGAACAATAATCTTGCTGGGTACAGAATTCTTGGTTGAAATTGCTTTTCCCTTAATGCTTTGAATATATTCTCCCATTCTTTCCTCTCTCGCATTGTTTCCGATGAGAGATCTGCCATTAGTCTGATGGGATATCCTTTGTAGATAACTTGCCGTTTTTCTCTTGCCAGTCTTAATATCTTGTCTTTGTCTGTGGTTTTGGTCAATCTGGCTATAATGTGTCTTGGAGAAGATCTTCTTGGGTTGATTCTATTTGGGGTCCTCTGTACTTCTTGGGAATGGATCTTGAGTGCCTTTCCAGGTTTGGAACGTTTTCTTGCAGGATTTCATGGAATAGATTATCAATGTTGTTTCCCTCTCTCTTGGGGAAATTTCTTCACTTAGCTTGTATGAGTGTTCTGTTTCACCAGACTCATACAAGTAGTGGAAATTGTAGCCCAAGATGTAGTGAGATAGGGGCCAGCAGGTGGGTGGTGGTTAAGGCTACTGGATTCCCACGGGTTGACTATGTTTTGAAGGCTGGACATGGCAGTTTGCTTTCTCTCTCTCTCTTTCTGTCCCTCTCTAGTCAAATTAAGAAAAATAATAAATAAATAAATATAGTTGAATAAAATAATTGAAAAAAAAATGGAATGAGCTAGAGTATTAAACAGTACACAGTGAACCTGCTTCACAGTAACCATCCACCTAGAGCAGATCTGTTCCTTCGGCCTTTCCTTGATACACCCCTAGCCCCACACAATCGTGAGGGACCCAGGCTCTTCCAGTGAGTGGCTCTATGTATCATAGGACCTTGGGATCTGCTGGAACTCTGCATGTAGCAGTTGATGAATTAGGGAGGAAGTTCTATGGGCCAGATCTACAAATGATATTTATTACTTCCTCCACATTAAATAGGCCTGAACCCAGTCACTTCCTCTGGGAATCACGGTCTTGCTGTGTGTCTAGTAGAAAAAGTAAAATGGCTTAGTAATTAGCACTCGGTTTCTGTTTTTAATATCTTTACTGTCTTGATCACATTCTATTTTGGAAATTATTGATACTCTAGGTGAACATTGTTCTTCATTTCCATTCCTGTCATCCTCAGTAAGAACAAGAAAAGAAAGCGCATATATTAAGACTACCATTTTAAAGCTATTACATCCTATCAACTTATTTTGTAAGTGGTTTAATTTGTACATAACTTCAACTTCCATGAGCTACAATTTTGGCTTAAATTCATGCATGTTATTAAGAAAGCAACCAGAATGGCTTATTTCTGCCTGGACATGTGTTACTCTGTCCCGTCCCTGTTCGGGCGCCAGGTGTCCCGACCCGGGGGGACAGCCGAACGGGTTTCCTGAGTGAAGGGGTGAGAGCCGGGGCAAGCAGCGTAGTGTTACAGCACGGAGACGACAGCGTCGTCTGTTTATTGTGGGCAGCACGGTACAGCACAGAGATGACGCAGTGTCACAGCTCTTAAGGGTCACGTCGTCTACTGTGAGCAGCACGGAGACGACGCGGTATCACAGCTCTTCAGGGTCGTCCGGAGACGATGTAGTGTTACAGCTCTTCAGGGTCTCCCAGGTCGTCTGGAGACGATGCAGTGTCAGCTCTTCAGGATCTTCAGGGTCGTCTGGAGACTGCGCGGTGTTTCAGCTCTTCAGGCTCTTCAGTTGTCGTCTTCCTGGTCGTCGT
>NW_006207202.1:1515862-1533706 GCF_000334495.1 Tupaia belangeri chinensis
GGTGGGCCCTGATTGGTTGTTAACGGTGGGCCCTGATTGGTTGTTAACGGTGGGTTATGATTGGTTGCTTTTGGACCAATCATGAGGTGCAGGATATGCAAATTTGAGGGATTCTAGTGATCAATCAGAGCAAGGTTTCGAAGGTCAGGTTTTTGGAAGGGAACCAATCATGGTAACTGTTTGCTCTCTGAGAAACCTCGGCAGACTCGCTGGTGTGCAGCTTCCCACATTACTCTCCTCCAGGCTGGTCCTACCTTTCACTACAATATGTAGCTAGGGACTGTCTGAGAAGAAGTAGGAAAAACACTTCCACAAGGTCTTTCTTCTTTTTTCCGTAAATGATAGATACTGCATGAATGATTCTAGTCTTCTAATTGGGCTCTAGGATTACTACTTCTCCCATTTCAGTTTGTTTCCAGTGTGTTTTCCTTGTGACTTTTACTCCAGTTTTTTTTTTTTTTAAGATTTTATTTAATGTTATTTATTTATTTAAATTTGATGAGAGAGAGAGAGAGAGAGAGAGAGAGAAAGAAATTGAGAAGTCAAGGTGACAGGTCCAGGACTTGAACCATGGCCAACCATGTGGGAGTCCAGCGCCCTTAACCAACACACCACCTGCCAGCTACAAACTCTAGTTTTCTATGCCTCTTGCCTCAACAGCCCCCCCATACACACACCAAATACTGCAATCACTCCATGAGTGCTGACACACATCTTAGATGATGAGGACCTGTGTGAATAAGATCACAATTACCCTGCCCACCCGGAGCTCATAGCCTAGTGCTGGAGTCAGACATCTTACCAAAATCTTTTTAAAATTCTTGAATGATCCATTGATAATATAGGAGTATGGTGTTGAATTACCAAATAACTAGGCATTTTCCTGTTATTCTATTCTTATTTTCTTTTCAATGAGCATTTGATCATTTTATTAACAAAATATAAGTAAGATTTACATCCTTTTCTGGTGAAAATTTTCTTTTCAAATAATTTTATGTGGAGGTCCTGGAGATGCATCAATTATAAAACATGTTGAAGTGAAAACTGTTTAAAATTTACAACTACAAATCCATATTTTATACTAGAATTCTCTATAAAGTTTGTCAATCAATATAAAAAATAATTTGTTTCAAATGAATATAAGGCCAGAGAATCAAAGAAAAATCAGGATCAATGAAGAGAAAGGTCTCCGGCAAAGCTAAAATAATTCCATTAATCATGACGGAAACTGGACATGCCTTAATTTTTACTTTAATTCAACTGTAGTCCAAAATAATCAAAAGAATATTTTCAACTATTTAAAGCTTGTTGAGGTTGGCAGTTTGGCTCTCACCAGCTACTGTACTGAGCCCACTGGGCCTTACTCTGTGGTCTGTGGACCACCACACCCAATTTCTGTGAAGGGCCAGGCCTGGGTTGATACCACATCAGTGTTCCTATTCTCCTCAGAGCTCCTCGTCCAGACGGTGCTAGCCCAGAGTCATTTACCAGCAGAGTCCCTCCCCACCACAGTCTTCATTCTTCTCATTTTCCAGTGGAGTGGCAGAACTCTCCCATCCAGTTCTCAACATCCATCCTGCAGTTGGGACCACTGGGGCTTCCTCAGGGAGACATATGTTCCCTTGAAGAGAAAGAAGTACAGCGTAATTTCCTCCATCATCCACAACACTGAGCAGAGCTCTCAGTGTTCAATTTCTCCCTGCTTGGGTCTTCACCGAAATGGACTTTCCCATGGTTTTCAAACTCATCAGTGATGATCCTTCTTAGAAAACTGGAGCCTCATCTGCATTCTCACCCTACGGCCTAGTAGTCTTGGGGGCCCCTGAGCCAGGACACTCCACCAGACAGGAATGAGTTCCCTCATCCTTATTAAAAGCTGGATGTGGACACCTTATACCACAAAGACTCAATCACTCTGTCTCACTATCTGCAGGCTACTTCGGGTTCTTTCTGTGAAATATTAGTTCCCTGGGCAATTTTGGAAACTTTCATCCATGTCTCCTCCCTACAGTAGGGTTCACTTTTAACTGTATAGATCTGTTATTTTCAGCTTTGGATTTGGTCACTGTAGCAAGCCCCCATGTCTCAGGGACTTGATGCCTGCCACTTGGCAAGGACATTATGGAGGTGCTGCTTCCCTCATTGGAAAAAATACATGACTTCCTTATCAATGGACCAGGGATATCTATCTCTGAGCAGATTCACCTTTTCTATGTACACATGTGCCCATTATGAAATTCCTAGCTCTCAATCTTTTCTTCTTCTTTTTCTTCTTCTTTTTTTTTTTTTTTTTTTTCATGAGAGAGTGACTAGAGAATGGGTTGTCTTTTGGGGGAGATATTGGAGTTTTAAGTACTACTATATTCATGGGCCACTTCTCAAAAAGAACATACTAATCATTTTATTTTACAACTGTATTGGTATAACAGTGAATAACTCTGTTATATCAGGCTAAATTCATTAATATATATTCATCATTATTATTATAGTCATTTGGGTTATTATTTTATTTATTTCATTAATTTTTATTTTTATAAATAAAATGATTCAGAACATTTTTTCCACAATGACATTTAGATTACTTTGTTTGTTAAAAGATTCTTTTGTGGGACCGGCAGGTGGCATGGTGGTTAAAGGCGCTGGACTTCCACATGGCTGACCATGGTTCAAGTATCAGACCTGGTGGCTTGCTTTCTCACTTCTTCTCTCTCTCTCTGTCTCTCTCTGATCAAACTGGAAAATAATAATGATAATAATAATAAATAAAGTTAAATAAAATAATTCTTAAAAAAGATTCTTCTGTTTCCCCTTCCTCCCTGCTATCTCCCACTCACTTTCTACCACTGACTGGACAACCCAGACTCCTCCCTTATGGTTTAATATCTATACTTATACTCTCTACTATCATATCTTTGGTTCCTTCAATTTCTAACATAGAGTGCAGACATTCAGTACATATTGAATGAGGATATACAGTGTGTGTCTTTCAAAGTCTGACTTTACTAAACATTGTCTTCTACAATCATCCACTTTTACTCAAATGATAGAGTCTCATTGTTTCTTATGATTGAGTAATAGTCCTATGTTTGTGCCATAGATTTTCAACTCAGTCTTTAGTGTTGGACACTTAGGTCAATTGCATGGCTTGACAATTCTGAATAATGCTGCAATAAACATAAATGTATGGGTGTCTTTCTGACGGAGTGTATTCCTCTTTTTTGGGTAAATGCAAAGGAGTGGGATTACTGTGCTCCACAGTAGTTCTATGTGCACATTCCTGCACACAACACACATTTCCTTCCACCTTCATTGCCTTTGCAACCCACTGTGAGAACCAGAGAATGGGCCATGTTACCACTTCTAGGTATGGGACCAGGGAACATTTCAAATCTCAGGGAATGGCATAAAACTCAGAAATCAAGGTAAATGATATTATTGGGACATTGGAAAAGTTATGATGCATTTGTACATAGAAAACGTATAAAAATATGTCATGACTTTTCCAATTACCTAATAGTTTTTAAGTTCTTTATTTCACAACACAGAGAGGTACTCTGAAAGAGACTCACACCACAATCCTCCCTTCAGCCATCCCAGCTAATTAGGACCACAGGCATATGCAAGCCAGCTGGGTGTGTATAGATTGACAGGGAACCGAGTCCCTGTTGTCCGTACAGACTCCAGCATTCTAGAGTGTTGTGCAACTGCTGTGCCACCATATCAAAACTCTAGTGCAATTTTTTTAAAAGAGATTTTTGCTATAGGGTATGTGAACTCACCAGAGAGAAAAAGAGAAATAAAGAGACAGGAAGTGAGATATCACCTTCCCCCAGGTGGGGTAGCCACACTACAGTCCTTTCTCCTACATTCTCCTCTTGGGATTTTGGGCACATATGCACATGAGCCTGGCGTGAGTTTTTTTTTTTTTTTTTTTTTGAGAGGGTTTTGCTATAGGGCACGTGCACTTGCCAGACAAACAGAGAGAGACAGAGAGACAGAAAGCGAGGAATCACCCCCCAGGGGTGATGACCACGCCGCAATTCCTTCTCCTCCATTCTCCTCTTGGAATCTTGGGCATGCATGCAGACGTGCCCAGTGTGAGTTTAAGCTGCCCGGTCCGGGACTCCAACCGTGGTTGACTACGTGGGAGTCCAGCGACATAGCCATTACACTAACTGCTGGTCCTGACCTGGCGCGAGTTTTAAGTTACCGGGTCTGGAACTCAAACTGCGGTTGACTATGCAGTAGTCCATTGACATGACCATTACACTCTCAGTGCAACTTAAAAAAAAAAAAGTCATACAGGCCATGTGCACTCGCCAGCAAGAGACAGAGAGAATTCACCCCCCAGGGGGGAACATTCAACCCACAATCCCTTCTCCATTTTCTGCTTGGGATTTTAAGCACACGTGCACACATACCTAGTGTGTCTTCTAAGCCACTAGGTTGCAAGCCACATTATTGGCCATGTGGGATTCAGTTGCCTTTACCAGACCACTGGCTGACCTTTTTGTGTAATATTTTATAAAACCAAAACTAATGCCCAAATCCATATGAAACAAATACGAAAATTTTAAAACAAGACTGAACCCATCCACTTTCACCCAAGTCATCTCACTTGCCACAGGCCTTTCCCCATGGCCCTGCACTCCTGGGCAATGACCTGAGAGCAGACAGAGGAGACTGGCTCTGGAGAACAGAGCTCAAAGTGAACATGAAGACTGCAGTGGATGCAGGACTCTGACCACGACTAACAATAGAACTGAGGAGCCTGAGTTTCTCAGAGTTAGTGGTTGGGGAGGTGGTGGTGATGAGGGGAGGGAAAGTTCTTTTCCATAGAGAGGGCCAAAGCTGAGGACAGATGGAGAAGAGGAAAGTTCTTTCAGAGTCTTCAGATCCACAGTCCAGAGTCCCTAATGCCTTGTCTGTGTATGCGCACCACAGGCAGCTGCTATGTGAGGCCTTTAAAGACTTTTTTATGGGACAACAGAAAAGCACTTCTAGTGATTTGCAGTTAGTTTATTGAAATGCAAATGTATTTTAGGTGTCAACAATTGTCTTGCAGTTTACAGATAAAGGACAAAATAGAAAGCAGAGATATGGTTTATAGTAATGGTCAGTCAATTTCCATCTGTAATCTGTAGTCCTCTGAGCCAAAGATCTTGTGAGAAGTTAAAATAGCACACACCCAGGGCTGTTGTAAATTACTTGCTGGAAAACAAAAACAGAAACTTCACTGGGTTTCAACTCTCTCTTCCAAAGTCACCACCAAAATCTACAAATTTGACTTCTTGTTTTTTCCTGCATTTGTCCATTTGTCCACAAGCACTTAACACTGAAGAAAATTAACACTGGAAGCGAAATTGGAATTATCTCCCCATTTACTGAATTCTTGAGGAGACAGTTATTTTGGGCATGGCCTTAAAAGTTAGAAATATTTTGTAGTCTCTGAGGCCCTTCGTCATTCCTTTATGGACTATAAGATACTGGAGCTCTACAGTAGAAATGATTAGTCTAACAGGGTTTATGAGGAAATATTTAGGAGCCAGCAGGTGGAATGATGGTAAAGATGCTGGACTCCCACATGGGAGACTGAAGTTTGAGTCCTAGACCTGAAGGCTTGCTAATCATGCCATGTGTGCGTATCAAAATACAGGAGGGGAATGGAGAAGGGATTGTGGTGTGGCCATCCCTCTGGCAGTTGATTTCTCACTTTCCCTCTCTCTGTCTTTCTCTCCAGTAAGCTTACTCACCGTCTGGCACAAAACTCAAAAAAAAAAAAAAAAAAAAAAAAGGGAAAAATAGAATCATATGATAACACTAACCTAAATTTTAGGTGATGTTCATTTAACCCTATGATTTGTCATGTTTTTAAATTGTCTATCATGGGTTATTTTAAAGGGAATATTAGGATTCTAAATAAATATAAAAACTTCTTGACAATTTGTACTTATAATTAGAAAAAAAGTACTCGTTGTTGTAACTACTGACTTACAGTTTAAATCATTTATTTTCTCATCCTGGACCCATGATCTATACTTGCTCTTTAATGAGGTGCTTAATTAAATGATGCATGGTTTTCAACCACGTTAGATAAAAATTTTTAAATTCTTTTCATTTAAGAGATGTGGAATCTTTCATAAATGGTTCATTCTGAATTCTGCCAAAAATTCTTAAGAACATTTTTACTATTTGTTTTTGTGAAAGGAGGAACTTTTTGATCCTTCCTACAGAGAATGGCTTTTTCAAAATCTGACACTTTTTTTTTATCATGCTGGAAAATGTGTGTGTGTATACTCATGTGAGTTCATGTTGCTGCTGCGTGTGTGTGTGTGTGTCTATAAATTCATGCATTACTATGAACTGCTAAGCTGAGAGGTAGGTAAGCCATTTCAAGATCTTATCCTTTTTTCACCTTTTTAATTTATCCTTCACTGAAGATTCTCCAAGAGAAACATAAAATCCACCTAGGGACTAAATTTAATGAACTGATATTTTGTCAACACTGTTTGCCAGTTACTTGACATCGCTGGTGACAAACTTAGAGTCTAGTTATTTCTGGTCAGGGATTTAAAAATGCACATAAAAAGAAATCAGAATTACCATAAATGCATCAAAGTTCTCCAGAGTTTCATTAGACTGGTTGAGAAAACACTGTTTGAATTCACCCACAGCGTTGCTCGTGGCATCATCCTTTATGTACTCTTTAAGCGAGTTTTTGAATTGCTCAATAGATATGGTTGGATTGGCTATGTCTTTAATCACACCTTCAAGATATGCGCAGCCAGAACCTGGGAAGAAAGCATGAGAAAACCGGTTCATTGCCAGAAGTAGGAACTCTCTGGGCATCCTTATGATCTTCTCCATCTTCTAACATCCCTAATGATCTTCTCCATCTGCTAACAGCCCAGTGGAGACATAGATTGAGACCAATTACTGTGTATGTTCTAGAGTTCTCAATTCCAGCAGACTAGATTAAGGCTGTGGGGTTCTCTTTAAGCCCTGAAAATTCTCAGATCATGGATCATCTAGCACATTATTTTATCATTCTTTGTTCAAAGTCATACAATATTTCACTAATCATTCAGAGCAGCAAGTAAGATTTTTGTGTATCACAGAACTGTTGGTTGTAGAGGGGCTGGCAGATGATGAGGTGGTTAAGGGTGCTGGACTCCCACATGGCCAACTGCAGTTCAAGTCCTGGACCTGGTAGCTTGCTTTCTCACTTTCCTTCTCTCTCTTTCACTCTGTCCCTTTATGGTCATATTAAAATAAATAAAATAAGGGTTTTTTTTTTGCAATTTTTTCAATTTCATCTTCTTTTATACATTCAATTACATTATTATTTGACTTACAAAATGGATATTTCAACAGGTGAACATTTCTCCCTAGTACGGTTGATAAAACTACAAAATATCTTCAACAGATAATACCACATTTCTTTGTGCCATTAATGCTTTGGCTCCCTATTTTTCTTCTAAATGTCCTTCCACAGACCCTCCTCTTTTTAAAAAAAGAACTATGGGGTATAGAATATTTTTCACTAGCTCTGTTGAATCTAAATATTTTCCACAAAAATAAGGAAGGCAAACCAAAATGTCCTGTTCATGAAGTGATCACATGTGTCCACCTCCATGTTGGGAAGAGAAAAGGCTTAAGACTTAGATCCACAGAGCTGAGTTTGCCCTTGGTTCTGCAGTTTCCTAATTAGCTGAATGGTGGGCATATCACCTTTTTGGCCATTTCTATCTACAATATCTCAGGGACAAATGAAGCAAGATATGTAAATTTGCTCCATACCTTGCATAAAACATGCTATGTATATAACTTAGTAGTACTGACCAGCTGCTGGCTACCAGGGCTTTTTCCTCTGATGGATATTCCCCGAAATATTCAGAAACATCAGAGTTTTCCCCAATCTGCTTGGTGTATGAAGGGAGTGGGCACTAATGGGCCTTACACAAAAGCTCAATCAACTCTGCAAATGCAGTGAGGTCCCTATGTACTATGAGATGCTGGGCCCCACACTGCAGACTAGGAGGTTTCTCATTGCCTTCAGGTTAAGTAGATCCTAAGAGCATTGCTTTCAAAAAGCCCATCTGAACCCCAATGTCATGGGGCCATCATTTATACCTACCCCTTGCCACATAGAAATACCTAATTTTTTAAATTTAAATTTATTTATTTATGTTCATTCACTGTACATCATTACAGCATACAAAATGAGATTTTCCATCCAGAGTACACTGTATATTGGCTCAATCAAGCACATCAACATACATATTATCGTCCACGAATAATTTTCCATTTCTTGTTTCCTGTATGTTTTGCTTTTTTTTCTTCATCCTTGATTCCCTATCTCTTACCCTCTGCCATCTCCCACTCTCCTCCCACACTGTCTTTGGTATCTATGTTTGCCCACATTTTATTGAGTCCCTAAAGATCTTAATTAATCTACACTATGCAGTATATTCTGGATGGGAAATCACATTTTGTATGCTGTGATGATGCTTAGGGAAATTAAATTGGAAAAAAAAAGTTTCAGAAAAGAAAATACCTATTTGATGACTACAGTATGATATATAGCCCCAGCTAGGTGCTACTTTATAGGATGTTCATTCTACTCATTGAGGCTTATGCCTAAATTTGGACTTGTGTTCATAGAAATACCTAATTTTAACATTCAGCCCTGAGATTCATACAGTGTTCACAGTACCTATAACAGCAGTGGGATGCTCTGAATGGAAAAGACAGTACGTGCAGCCCCAGTATGGTAACAAAACCCAGGAGGGAGCTCTTTGGGTTTTTAGAATCAAAGCAGATCCTTAGGTCTATTAAATCCAGATCCTTTTGCACTTGGCCTGATCTATATTGTAGCGAGGGGACCAGGAGTTCTCCCCAGTTGCTCACCTAATAAAACTTAGTCTAGAAGATGCCGTCACTGCACAGAACTCACCTGCATAGCAGTACAGGGGGAGGGCAGCCAGCATGAGGACCATCACCAGCTTCATGTTGAGGCAGCTGTTGCTGGATCTTCAGTTGTATATGATGGATCAAAGAACTCACTCTGGAGGTGAACATCTAGAACTCTTCTATTTATCTCCCAGGCAGTGGCCTTAAACCCTCCCAGGAAAAGGGAATGAATCATCAGATTTAACCTTGATTGGACCAGGAAATGACAACCAAATTGAGAAGACCTCAGCCAGCTTGTCATCTGTTTACAGAAACCAGGACATGGTAACTTTGGACCCATGACAATTTTGAGACTGCTACTGACACATGGGTTTCCATAAATGGATGTGAGTGTTTTCCAACTTCTAAAACACCACACAACACTGTGAGGTCGTGCTGGCATCAGTGTTTTCTATTCTTATTGTGGTCTTCTACTCTTTTTCCTCCAACTCTTCTTTATCTTCTTCCACTTTGTCTCCTCCTCCATATTTATGTATTCATTTCTTTTGCTATAGAGTATGTGCACTCACTACAGAGAGAACAAGAGCAAGAGCAGGAGTGAGAGAGAGAGAGAGATTTTTCTTGGGATTTTAGGCAGAGATGCACATACACCCTGAGTGTTTCTTAAAGTCACCAGGTCTGGGACTCTAATCATGCTTTTGGCCATGTAGGATCCAGGCCTTAACCATTACTCCACTTTATGGCTGTCTCTTTTCTTCTTCAAGGTGCAAATGACTTCATAAAATATATGCCCTCTGTTCTGGTATAATTACATACCTGGCTATTATATTTAGATAGAGTTACTTGTGCTGAGGAGGATGTACTAAAAAAGGAACTCTTGTGTACTCTCAGGGAAAATTTACATTAGTACACTCATTATAAAAAATGAAATAGTGGTTCCTCAAAAAAAGTGGAAAAGATTATCTTTGTCATCCAAGCAATCCAGCTACATACCCAAAGGAGAGGAAATCAACATGGTTTACAGATGTCTGCACTCCCACGTTTGTTGCAGCTCTATTCCCATTAGAAAAAAAGGAATGGAACAATGTAAGTGTCCCTTGATGAGTGAATGTATTTTTCTTAAATGTGGTAGATATGCACCCTAGAATAAGAGTCACCCACAAACAACATGGAATGTGTCATTTGAGACAATGTACATTAACCTGTAGGAAATCATGCTAAATTAAATAAGCAAGGCTCTGAGAGACAAATGTTACATGTTCTCAGTTCTTAGTGAAAGCTAAGAGGTTTAACAGCATAGAGATGGAGAGTGGAATGGTGGTTACCTGAGGATGGGAAGGTGTTGATGAGTATGGAGAGTAGGGAGAACTTGGTGAACAGATCTAAAATTTCAGTTACATAAGAGGAATGAGTTCTAGATCACTAAATCACAATCGTGTAATGTAAATAACAATTTCATGTATACTTAAAAATAGTTCCAAGAAAAGACCTACATGGTCCTGACATGAAGTAAAATGAATGGGAGATAATGGACATGTTCCTTGTGCAGATTTGATTACACATTGTATTCATGTACTTAAAAACCATGCTGCATCCCATAAATATATACAACTATTACATGATGACTGAAAATTATTTGAAAATAATAAATACATAAAATAGAAAGAAATAAATACCTTGGGTTATGTTTAATATTAGAATCTTCCTCTGGAGACAGACTGCCCTCACCCATAGATATCAATTTTTTTCAGAAACCTTATTTACATTTGGGGAAGAATATCTCAATTGTAAGAATTACCTCACTAGATTAAATAAATTCCTTACAAATATACGGTATTACAAATCTACAGAGTAATTTTTGTTTAAGTCTTTGTTGGCTTTTAAGGTTTCTCCTTAAATTGATTCAAAGATTACTCTGAGTTCAAAGAGTAACTGATCACTTAGATCAGACAGTGTTGAATGGTGGATGATAATAGGATTTGGGCTCATGAAATTGTGAATTTAATCCTGTTTGCAACATCTGATTATGCTGTGTCTTTGGGTATGTTACAATACTGTTTTCTCTGGGTTTCCTTTTCCTCTTTTGAAAATGGGTATAAATTATATTACATGAGTTTTAGTAAGAATTGCAGATACTTTATAAAGATAATGCATTAATGATTATTCAGTCCAAGTGCCAGGGAGCCTCTGAGCTATTCTGGAAACATATGGGAAAACCTGGGGTTAGAATCCCAGGTCAATCTGAACACACCAGGCAAATTCATGGCCATGCCTGTGATCCTGGAAGGCTGGGGGGGCGGTCTTCTCTCTCACTCTCTTGTCTTTATCATATATTTATATAAATAAAAATTGATGATTGTTTATGGCTGGAGTTTTCATCTATTTAATCATCCTTCTAGCATCCGTTGATCAAAACATAACTACTGAGTTTCTTCTATGGTTGGGCCTTGTGCTTTGTGCTATAGATTCACTTGTAGGGAAGAGTTAGGTCAGGTCCTGGCTTTTGTGGAGCTTTCCTTCTTTTCTTTCTTTCTTTTTTTTTTGGAGAGGTTTTTGCTATAGGGTATGTATGCTCGCCAGAAAGACAGAGAGAGACAAAGAGATAGAAAACGAGAAATCACCCCCCCAGGAGGGATGGCCATGCCACAATCCCTTCTCCTCCATTCTCCTCTCGGGATCTTGGGAATGCACGCACACGTGCCCGGCGTGAGTTTAAGCCACAGGGTCTGGGACTCAAACCGCAGTCGGCTACATGGGAGTTCAGTGACATGGCCATTACACTAACTGCTGGTCCCTGTGGAGCTTACTTTCTAACGAGGTGGCAACAAAGAACTCTATCAATAAATGAGACATGTTGAAAAGTGGCAATCATTGCAAAGAACAATGAAATAACCACCAAAGTAGAGCAAGATAAGAGATTGACTCTCTGTAGGCAGCTTCCTGTAAATATTTCAAATCAAACCTGTAGGAAGAAGTGCTTTTTAGATGGGTGAGTCAATGTCAAGATCCACCAATGGACCAATGTGGGGAAAAGTATTTTAGGCATGGGAACAATAGGTACAGAGGTCTGTGGAAGGCTGTTCTTGGCAAAGTGAAAGAAACCAAGGAAAGTGGCCACATGGGGAAAAAATGGTGGGAAGAATAGCGGCGTAGTATGGCTGAAATCCCACCCAGGGGGCTGGACAATGGTGCAGGGATAAAAGGGAATGCTATGTGAGGCTGACACACAGAGGAAAGTTCTGGGGTGTCCAAAGACCTGCCTAAGTACATGGGACACAATTGTGCATATGATCTGGGGCTGGCTAAGGCTGGGAATCTATCCCAGTATCAAGACTCTTTGGAGGTTCTCTCTCTCTCTCTTTCTTTCATGGAAAAATAAACAAATGAACTTAAAAGGTAAGAAAGGAAAACCCACCTTAGTTGAACTAGGGACAGGTAAAATGTAATAAGAAAAAGTAAACAAACTTGGCTTATGTTCTTAAAAAATAAATGAGTGAGACAGTCAGAGAGGAATCTGTTTTTAATTATTTGCGAATACATTATTTGTTGTCTGAATTACTTGTGACATTTATCTTTCCACCATTTAGTGGTTGCCAAGAACAAACCTGATTTAGGAAGTGACTAAATAGGGATGGTTTTTATACTTCTGTGTGTACTTTCACACAGTTGGATAAGGCTGGCGTCCTTCATTCCAAAGCCAACTGAGTCTTTAGTATTGAACTGGTTATGTTTGTCTTGGCCAGGACATAAAGTGACTCTGGCGTGCCTGTCATTATGGTCCTGCCCTGTCACCTGCTGGGCCAGATGCTTCTTCAGTGATTTCTTACTCATCCAAAAAGCTTCCTACACCAGGTACAGAGTGTCCAATACTATGGTGGTTGTGTTTACTTTTTTTTTTTGGAGAGTTTTATGCTATAGGGTGTGTGCGCTCGCCAGAAAGAGAGACAGAGAGATAGAAAGTGAGGAATCACCCCCCAGGGGTGATGGCCATGCTGCAATCCCTTTTCCTCCATTCTCCTCTCGAGATCTTGGGCACGCACACACACGCACCTGGCGTGAGTTTTAAGCCACCGAGTCTGGGACTCGAACCGCGGTCGACTACATGGGAGTCCAGCAACATAGCCATTACGCTAACTGCTGGTCCTGGTTATGTTTACTTTCACCTTGGCAGGTTTTGTTTTGTTTTCTTCCATTTTTAATTTGCCTAGCACATGCAGACTGAATGGGGAGAGCGCGAGAGCAAGAGAGAGAGAGAGAGAGAGAAACAGGAAGTGAGAAAACACCCAAAATAGAGATGGCCACTCCGCAGTCCCTTCTCTGTTCTCCTAGGATTTCAGGCATGCAAGTGCACATGCTCAGTGTGTCTTTCAAGCTGCTGGGTGTGGAGCGTGAACTGTGTAGTTGGCCCAGTGGGATTGCATAACAACCACACCACCAGCTGCCCCATAACCTCTGTGTTTTATCTGAATGTCTAATCATTCTCTGGTGAATCAAATAACAATAACTCTGTCCATAAAAGATTCATTTATTTGCAAAGCAGCACTTCCAGGAAGAATAAGAAAGGCAAAAAGAGTCAGGAACTTATTTTGTTGGCCAAATGCAGGTATTCTTGTATTGACTTGTGTTTGTAAATGAAGTTCAGAAATAGCAACAGTCTGGTTTCCTATAGTAATCCTCATCTGTGTGAAAAATACGGAATGATCATCAGCTAAAACATGCGTGCTGCAAGGATTTATCCTCACAAGTAAAATCCTGAGTAATCTGATATCTTTGGGTAGAAAGTGCATGACAGGAAAGAGAGACAGCTGATGTACTCTCAGGCTCCTGGAGACCTCAGATATAGACCTATTAATATTTTCTGGCATTTGAAAGACTCTGCCATTTAATATAAACTAGCAATGGTTCAAGAGCTGACTTTCTCAGTTATTCATGCTTTTCCTTAAAAAACCTGGTAAAGAACAGTTATTTTGAAGTTCAGAGGCTCTTTAGGTTTGTTGTTGTTGTTGTTGTTTTGTTTTGTTTTAATGGCAGGTTATAGCTATATATCTATTTCATGATATTTTGGGGCAAGACACCTCCCACTTTCTTATCTTTTGTAATTCTGTAAATATGGTTCCACCTTTCATCCTCCAGGACTATTGGAGAATCAACCTCAGACATGGACTTGGAGGCTCCCTCTTCCTCTTTGAGATCCTGCCAAGTCTAAAAGTAAGGTAGGGAGTTACTTATACAGGAAAACACTTTAGCAAAGGCCTCTAGTATTGGAGGCATCTTGAGTGGCAGTAAGATCATTATCAAGTCATCCATGCCTTCCCTAGATCAAGTGTCTCCCTTGTCTTTGACAAACCTGGTGCTGAAATTCATAGCTGTCATTCACTAGTCAGTACACTCCCCACTACCCCATCCAGTTCCAGCTCCATGCCTACAAACAAGTGCGAAGCATGCAAAAGATTAACATCTCCCTAGGGGCCTGTGTTTGCATGTGGAGAAAGGGGTTGGGATGGAGTGATGGGAACAGTATGACTCCCCAAAAGACCAGAATCACCAACAAACACTTATTGGCCTCTCCTTTTGGAAATGTAGTTGAAGAAAGACTGTAGCCTCATAAAAACATAAAACAAAAAAACCAAACAAGACCCTGGCTTTTGATAGAAAGTGGATGGATATGGGGGACCAGCAGTTAGCCTAATGGCTATGTCGCTGGACTCCCATGTAGTCGACCGTGGCTCCAGTTCCCGACCCTGGGGGTCACGTGTGCGTGCATGCCCAAGATCCCAAGAGGAGAATGGAGGAGAAGGGATTGTGGGCGGCGTGGCCATTCCCTCTGGGGGGTGATTTCTAGCTTTCTATCTCTCTGTCTCTCTCTTGCTCTCGCTTTCTGTCTGGTGAGCGCACGTGCCCTATAGCAAAAAAAAAAAAAAAAAGAAAGTGGAAAGTGGATGGATATGGAAGATTTATTGCTGAGTGAAGCAAGCCGACTGTCTGTGTATGTTAAGTGGAGACATACAATGACTAAAACTGGAAGATTAGAGGATATAGAAACATGGAAAATGTTATAGATACCAGATACTGTTTGGGAAAAGGGTGGAAGGAGGAGGTGAGTCTGAGGAAAGACAGGGAGACATTGGTTAATAGATGCAAAATTGCAGTTCCTAAGAGGAATGAGTTCTAGAGTACTAGCAGAGTAATTGCTGTTAATAATAATTTAATGCATGAACATATATTTTTCTGAATCATATGTATCTTTTTCATGTCTAGTGTCCAGTAACTTTATTTAGGAATTTGGGTCTAATTTTGCACCATACTTCATTGCTTTCCTTCAAAATCATATTCTCTAATTTTGTACAGATTGTTTTGCCATCTGATATGTCAGTCTTTTTCAAAGTTGTCCTAAATCTTTAAAAATAATTTTTTATTATTCATTTTCATTATTTTATTTATTTATTTATTTTGAAGTTGATCAGAGAGAGACAGTGAAAGAGAACAGGAAAGGGAGAAAGCAAGCTGCCTGTTCTGGGACTCCAACTGTGATCAACCATGTGGGAGTCCAGCTGCCTTAACCACCATACCACCTGCTGGCCCCTAAAAAATTTCTTTTTACATTTAATCACTGTGTTTCATTACAATATGTCAAATGAACTCTCCCATCATGAATACATTGTATATTTTTATTAATAAATTTATTTTTTTTTATTACATTTGATCACTATCCATCATTTAGATTGTGGAGACTTTATTCAGCATGATAGATATATTTTTTTCTTTTTTTTTTTTTTTTGAGAGGTTTTCGCTATAGGGCGTGTGCACTCGCCAGACAGAGAGAGACAGAGAGACAGAAAGCAAGAAATCACCCCCCAGGGGGGATGGTCACGCCACAATCCCTCCTCCTCCATTCTCCTCTTGGGATCTTGGGCACGCACGCACACGCGCCCGGCGTGAGTTTTAAGCCACCTGGTCCGGGACGCGAACCGCGGTCGACTACATGGGAGTCCAGCTACAGACATTCCCATTACGCTAACTGCTGGTCCCCCCAGCATGATAGATATTTCAGACCAGCTCAGTTGAGAATACATCATCATCAACAGGTAATAAATAATATCTGTGTCCCACAAATGTCTTACCTCTCTATTTGTCCCCCCAAATTTCCTTTCCTACATTCTTCCCCTATCCCACTCTCTTTCTACTTTGTACCTAGTGTCCATTACAATTTTCAAGGCTTTTACGTCCTCCAGTCTTTCAGTCTCTACCACCGAGTGTGGACAGTTGGTAGTTGTTAAGTGGAGACATACAATGACTCTCTTTCATAGCTCAACTTGCTACACTCAGCAATAAATCTTCACTATTCATCCACCTTCTATCAAATGCCAGGGTTTTTTTTTTTTTTTTTTTTTAGCTGAATAATTTTTTATACCACATTTTTTTCAATCGATTCATTCGTTCGTGGACATTTGGGTTGGTTTCATGTCTTAGCAATCATGAATAATGCTGCAATAAATATAGATGTGCAAGCACTTTTCCAACTGAGCATTCTGCTCTCCTTTGGGTAGAGAATTGCTGGATCAAATAATAATTCTATCTGTAGGTCTTTGAGGAACCTCTGCATTGTTTTCCACAGTGGCTGGACCAATTTGCATTCCCACCAACAGTGCAAGAGAGTTCCCCTTTCACCACAACCACCCAAGCTTATTTACTTTTTGCATTTTTAATTTTCATCATTCTGACAGGGGGTAGGTGGTATATCATTGTGGTTCTAATCTGAATCTCCCTTATGATGAAGGATGTTGAGCATTTTTTTCATATGCTTTAGTTGGGTTAATCCTTTTCTTCCAGGTAAGATGCTTGAGTACCTGTGTATTCTGGTTATCATTCCCTTATCTGAGGCATAGTTTATTAAAATTTTTTCCTGTTCCAAGCATTGTCGACTCACACTACTGTGTCCTTTACTGTGTGGAAACTTCCTAATCTGATGTAATCACACTTGTCTATTTTGGGGATTATTGCCTGTGCTTTGGGCATCTTGCTTGAGAAGTCTTTGCCTACCCCAATGTCTCCCAGAGTTTCTTCACTGTTATCCACCAAGTACTTTTTATAGATTAAGGTCTTGGGTTTAGATCTTTTATCCACTTCGAGTTGATTTTTATTAATGGTGACAGATAGGGGTTCAGATTCATCTTTTTACAGTTAAATACCCAGTTTTTCTAACACCATTTACTAAAGATGTTTTCCTTTTCCCATTGGATTTACTGGTATTGTTTGTCAAAGATCAGTTGACTGTATGTTTTGGGGGTCTCTACTCTGTTCCATTGGTCCTCACGTCTGTTTTCATGCCAATATCATGCTGATTTGATTATCGCAGCTTTGTAGTATATTTTGGGGTCATGAAGTGAGATGCCAACCACTCCACTCTTTTTGTGAAAAATTGCTTTGGCAGTACATGGTCTTTTATGATTCCAGACAAATTCTAAGATTGTCTTTTCTAGATCTGGGAAGAATGTCTCTTGTAATTTTATAGGACTTGTATTAAATATGTAGATTGAATTAAGTAGGATTGCCATTTTAATTATAATAATTGTGCCAATCCAGGAACATGGGATTTCCTTCCACTTTTTGGTGTCCTTTTTTGATTTTTGTTTTAATATTTTCATAGTTTTCATTATAGAGGTCCTTAACTTCCTTGGTTAGTTTTATTCCTAGGTATCTTAAAATGTTGTGGCTATGGTAAATGGGATTATTTCTTCAGTTTTGTCTCTGTCTTCTTGTTGTTTGTATATAAAAATGCGATAGATTTTTGTAAGTTAATTTTGTATCCTGCCACTTTACTATATGCATTTATTTCTTGGAGAAGTTTCTTTGTGGATACTATTGGGTCTTATATGTATACATACAATCATGTCATCTGCAAAATGAGATAATTTCAGCTCTTCTTTCCCT
>NW_006207202.1:1533717-1546191 GCF_000334495.1 Tupaia belangeri chinensis
TTCCCTATGAGATGCCTTTTGTTTCATTCTCTTGTCTGAGTTCATCACCCAGGACTTCCAGTACTATATTGGACAGGAGTGGAGAGAGTGGGTAACCTTCTCTTATACCAGTGTTTAGTGGAAAAGCTTTCCCCATTCAGTATAATGTTAGCTATAGCTTTCTTATAGATGGCTTTCATTATGCTGAGAAGTGATCCTTTTATGCTGATTTTATTGAGATTCTTAATCATGAAATAATGTTATTTTTAAATGCTTTTTCTGCATTGATTGACGTGATCATATGGTTTTTATCTTTCTTTCTGTTAATATGATATATTACATTAATCGTTTTGCATATGCTGAACCACCCTTGCATCCCTGGGATAATGTCTACCTGGTCATGATGAATAATCTTTTTTATATGCTGTTGAATATGTATCGTGTTGAAAATTTTTGCATCTATATTTATCAGAGATTTAAGTCTGCAGTTTTTCTTTTTTGTCATATCCTTATCCTTTTGGGAATGAGGGTGATGGAGGCTTCATAGAATGAATTTGGAAGGGTTTCTTCCTTTTGGATCTCTAGAAACAGTGTGACTAGAATAGGGGCTATCTCTTCTTTAAACGTTTTATAGAACCTAGCAGTGAAGCCATTGGGATCTGGACTTTTCTTTGTTGGGAGGTTATTTATTACTGATTCAATCTCATTGCTTGTTATGGACCTATTCAGGCTTTCTATACCCTCCTGAGTCAATCTTGGTAGATTATAGTTATCCAGGGATTTGTCCATCTCATCCAGGTTTTCTTGCTTGTTGTCTTTTAGTTGCTCATAATATCCATTAATGATGTTTTGTATTTTATTATGTCTGTTGTAATGTTACCTGACTCACTGTGAATTTGATTTATCTGGTTTCTTTCTCTCTTCTTAATGAGTCTAGCTAATGGTGTGTCAATCTTGTTATCTTTTCAAAGAACCAGATTTTGCTCTCATTTATTTTCTGTGTAGTTCATTTATTTTCTATTTCATTTATTTCTCCTCAAATCTTTCTTATCTCCTAGGATTTTGTTGTTGTTGTTTTTCCAATTCCCTGAGGCATGAAGTTAGGTTGTTCTTTTGCCACCTTTCCATCTTTTTCTTAGGCGCACTAATTGCTATGAACTTCCCTCTTATGACTGCTTTTATGGAAACTTCTGTACTAATTATCATTTGTTTCCATGAATCTTTTATTTCAATCTTAATCTCTTCAATTGTCATGATGTCATTCAGAAGTAGTTATTTAGTTTTCATGTATTTGTGTATTTTTAAGGGTTTTTCTTTAGATTCATATCAAGCTTAATTCCATGATGGTCAGAGAAGATGCTGGATATAGTTTCTATGCCTTTGAATCTGTAAAGGCTGGTTTTGTGTCCCATGATATGGTCCATCTTTGCAGTGCTGAGAAAAATGTATGTTTTGGTTTTTGGGTGGAAAGTTCCATAGATTTATGCTAAGTCCATCTGATTTATGGTATTATTTAGGTTCTGAATTCCTTTGCTTATTTTTTTGTTTCATTGATCTGTCTAAAGGAGGCAATGGGGTGTTGAGATCTCCAACAATTATTGTGTTACTGTCTATCTCTCCTTTTAGTAGACTTCTGTCGATGGAAAATAACCTACTCTAAAATGAATGATTAATAATTGGCACGGTTTATTTCCAAGGAGAATATGAGTGACCTAGGCCTGGAGAGGAGGTAATAACATTTCTTTTTGTCTCAGGGTGATCAGGTACAGGGGTTCGTTTTATTGATTTTCTTGAGATTGACAGACAAAGTTAGTGAAGATATTTCCATTGGTCTGGCCCACAGAGGTGGGACACATGGAGGGGGCAGTGCTTGTAGGTTATATGTGGGTTCTACAATTCCTAGGGAGGTGATTGGAAGGGAAAATCTGTGTCCTGAGAAGAGATTAGTAAAAGAAATGCTTAATCTACATCTCAGGGAAAAGGAAGCTATGTGCCTTGGGAAGAGTTTAGCAAAAGAATATACAATAATTGGTTGAAAATATGCATCTCAAAGATACTACACCAGGGACAGGATGTAGGGAGAATTCTGTTAATGGAAAAAATGGTCTGTTAATGTTTGTGGGCATGACTCCCGAAGTCCCTTTGGAAAGGATTTTGGAAAATAGGAAAAAGCAGTCAGCCTTTTTTTGTTTGTTTGTTTTGTCCTCAGTGCCCCCTGTTAGCCAAAATCATTCCTCTGAATGTATGCTTAGGCTACCAAATAGATGAGTTCTGGGACCAGCAGTTAGCGTAATGGCTATGTCGCTGGACTCCCACTTAGTCGACCGCAGTTCGCGTCCCGGACCCAGTGGCTTAAAACTCACACCAGGTGCGTGTGCATGTGTGCCCAAGATCTCAAGAGGAGAATGGAGGAGAAGGGATTGCGGTGTGACCATCCCCCGGGGGGTGATTTCTCGCTTTCTGTCTCTCTGTCTCTGTCTGTCTCGTGAGTGCACGTGCCCTATAGCAAAAACCTCTCAAAAAAAAAAAAAAAAGATGAGTTCCATGGGTTTATTTTGAGGAGACAAATCCCACGGTGCTAGGAAGGCTCATTCCTAGGAGTCAGGTCTCACGGTGCTAGGAAGGCTCCTTCCTAGGAGACAGGTCCCATGGCACTAGGAAGGCTCATTTCTAGGAGTCTTAGGGCAAGGACATGTCTAACAGACTTTTCCTAATAGCCAATTTACCTTTGGACAAGGGGTAAGGGTCAGGCCTCAAAGTTCAGGGGTGGAGGGAAGACACCTTGGAGAAGATGTATGTTCAGGCTACCATAATCCAAGTTTGTGATTTTTTTGTTCTTCCTCTTCCTGTATCTGGCATAGCATTTACAGGTGACATATAACACAAATGCAGAAACAATCATTATAAAAACTGTGAAGACTATGTGTCCAACAGTGTTGTAAATAAATCAGAGGGCATCAAACATCCCAACCAACCAAAAGACCTTCTACGTGCATCGTCATTTTCCTTAATCAGACTCACAGTATGCTTACCTTCCTTTTCAACAGTTACTTGAACTGTGTGGTAAATCTCATTAGACGATTTTAAGATTGATACTAGTTCAAAGTCTAATAAGTTTAATTTTTTATCTGGCCAGATTGTTTCCATAGGTATAACATCCTGAGTGGGGTATAAGTCAAGTTCAAGAAACAACTGATCTTCGATGTCTAGATTATCATAGGATTTGTTTATAGGGAGCAAAATTACCTTCCCAACAACTTTAGTGTCACATCAATTGTTGGTACTAGGTAAAGTAAAAGAAGTCTTATTACAGGAAAAATAATAAACTTCCACAGTGTAATTTTGTTTTCCTTCTGAACACAAATGACCTTTTCCCATGTACCAGATGTTATGTTTTATGGGGTTTGACATCGGGGGCCAGACCTGTGAGAAATCAGGATTCCACATAACTTGGGGACAGAGACATTCTCCCCTCCCATTTTCATAGTCAGAAAGGGAGATGGGGTACCATGTTCTTTCATTGATCAAAATCACCCAGCGACTCCCCATGGGAAGTATTCATGTAGTATTAATAACCATTCCAATGCCTGCCAGTTAGACTGCAGTGTATTTTTTTGTACCATTTAGCTTTGGCACATGTGCTGTAAGGATACATATTGGAGATCTCATTTACCATCTAAGAACTTCCATAAATCTGGGGTTCGAAAGGTTACCCATAAATGTTTGGATTGTGTTTCAGCACTGAGTAGTGTGGGCCATTGTTTCATGGCCACCTCAGATACCATTTGTATTAACATGGACATGAGGCCTTGATGGATTAGGGCCTGTTCCTATCTCTGGGTTATTGAATAGGCCACTATGGTTTGCCTGTTTTTTTCTACCCATTGGATTAGAGCCACATTATCCTTTAGGGCTGCTTCCCATCCCTTGCCGTCTTCCTGAAAAAGCATTAGATAGGGAGTTTTTTTGTTTGTTTGTTTGTTTTTTTCCCAAAGAATGCCTTTCTTCATTAGCTGCAAACTCAGCTCATTCTAGTATTCCCAAACTGGCACCCACCCTTCCTAGCAGGTCGTGCTTTGTCAATTTTTATTTTTTTTATTTATTTATTTTTTATTTTTATTATCATCATAATCTTCTTCATATTACATTGGATTACATATAACTTTACAGTGTATTACATTGTTTCTTCAAAAGGGAATGCCATGCACGTCAGTCAGTACAGAGACATTAATCTCCCCACTTCAACATTCCATATCTTTTCTGTTTTCCCCAATCATTATCTTTATTATTCTAATTATTTTTATAAAACAGTC
This sequence comes from Tupaia belangeri chinensis, assembly GCF_000334495.1. Lineage (NCBI taxonomy): Eukaryota > Metazoa > Chordata > Mammalia > Scandentia > Tupaiidae > Tupaia > Tupaia belangeri. The sequence goes on from NW_006207202.1 coordinate 1,538,010, forward strand.
AATTGCTATTTCTCGTTTTGCTTGTAAAAATACTTTGCCCATCATGAAATACTTCTCAGACCAATCCAGTTGAGAATACTATACATGTCATCATCAACAGTTAATAAGCCCTATCTGTTTCTCACTAACGTCCTGTCTCTCTATTGTTCACTTGCTATCTTTCTCTGTCAATTTTTTTTGAGGGCCAATTTTGGCATATCCACCAGGAATGTTGTTATCTTAGCATACTTATAGCCACAGTACAATTTGGGTAAATGGAGTCGACCCAGAATCTTTGGGTGTTCCAAAACATCGTTAAATGAGTAGAGGTCATGCCTAAATATGCTCTTGTTTGAGTGTCACTTAGAGCCTCCCAGAGGTGTGCTGGCTATAAAGTAGCATTTTTACCATCAGGGACCTCTGTCCACCAGTAGACTCCCTTGAACTGCTCTGTAAGAGCAGAGTCTGTCTGATTTGGGCTGAATAGGGGCATCCAACCACACATACAAGGCTGATAAGTGGGCGAGAAGGTCACACTGTGGCAGTTAACACATGAGGCAGATAATTTTTCTCCATCATATTTAGGTAATTGCCTGAGTTTGTCATCATTGAGGTCTATGGTGATGTAACACTCTACCTGGATTGATCCTTGCAAAAATTGGCCTGAGGTATTGTTAAGTAAATATTCTTGCATAGCATCATATTGTGTAAAATTTTACCCCCATAAAGGGGGTACCTTTTGCAATATTTAGAATAAAGCTGTCCCATTCAGTAGCTTTTATTGTTTGCTGACCTATGTTATACCAAATAATATGGGTTTTACCTGGGAGAAAGGTGTGATATTTGCTGTGATCCAGTACAATCTGTTAGGCTTAAAGAAGGTTGGAGTATAGGGTAAGCAGACAGGATACAGTGAGAAAAAGGACAATTAGCAGAAACATTATTACTCAATTTTGATGAAAAATCTCAACCATATCTATTAGTAAAATCAAACAAAAAAAAATCTCAAGAAAAATAGGGAAGAGGGAACAAAAGAACAATCTAGTCAGGTGTCTCTCTAGGGTTTCTCCAGAGTCTTTCAGAGTTGAAGACGAGTATCAGAGATGGGCTCAGAAGTCCAGGTGTGACTTGGAATAGGGACTGGGTCAGGTGCTCGTTTTAGGTGTGTAACATGGATCCATGAGGGGTCTTCCTTTAACTTTGCAGCACATGAATTAGTCAAGAGTACGTTGTAGGTTCGTTTCCATCAGGGTTGTAGGGAGTCCTTCAGTTGGTGCCGCTTCCAATATACAAAGTCACTGGTCATAGTCCATGATCCTTTATGTCTTCATCCCCCAGGTGTTCGCTGTGGAAAGATTCTGTTACTAATCTTGCGTTTTCTGTTAGTGTCTGAAGAAGGCCTTGGCAGTAATGTAGTATCTCTCCTTTTATTAAAGTTGGTTTGTATAGGCCTTCATCCAGTCTCATAGGTTGTCCTGTGATTATTTCAAAGGGGGATAAATGATGTTTTCCAAAAGGGTGAATCTCAGATTTAACAAAGTCAGTGGAACGGCCTTTGGCCAGGAGAGGCCAAAAGCTTCCTTTAACTTTGCTAGTTGAGTCTCTATAGTGCTATTTGTGTGTTCCACCAAGCCGGAGGATTGAGGGTGGTAGGCATAATAAAAGTGTTGGCATTATAGGCCAGATCTTACAGACTGATTGAATAATTTGTCCTGTAAGGTGAGTTCCTTGATCACTGTGCAGCTCAGAAGGGATTTCCCCAAACTGGAATAATTTTTTCCAACAAGATTTTTCTTACTGTTAAAGCAGTAGCCCTCCAACAGGGAAATGCTTCTAGCCAGTGGGAGAACATACAACCAGAACCAATACATATTTAAAGTTCTGAGATAATGGCATCAGGATGAAATCTAATTGTCATACTTCAAAGGGTCTTTTAGGTAAGGGAAAATGACCCTGGGAACCACGTAAGGGTTTTGGGCATAACGTGCACTGAGAATATACCTTTGCCGCTACTGTGGGGGATAGTTTACAGAAATATTGTTTTCCCCATGATATAATTCTTTCAGGGGCACAATGAGTCATTTCATGAATAAATTGGAGAAGAGGTAGCTGAACACCTATAGGTTTTCTTGTAGGTCCTACCCATAAGTTTTTGTCTGCAACAAACATGCCTCCTTTTTTTTTTTCCAAATCTTTTTTTCTCTAGGAGAAAATGTTGGCATTGAAAAATAATGTTAGTGAGAGTATTTGTAGGCTTGAGGGTGCATTCTCTGGCAGGACATGCCATTTTTCCTAGCACAGCATTTTTTATTTTTTGCTTCATTTTCAGCTAAATTGTTCCCTTTAGTTTCATCTGTATTTAGTTTTGAATGTCCTGGAATTTTTATAATGGCTAGCCGTTTTGGTATCTGGATTGCTTCTAACAATTCTGAGACTCGTTGCCCCTTTTGGATGGGTTGCCCAGATGAAGTGAGAACAATTCTTTGTTTCCATAACATACCAATATTATGGGCCACTCCAAAAGCATATGGACTGTCAGTGTATCTATTCACGACCTGTCCATTTGCCAACTAGCAGGCTCTAGTTAGTGCTAATTACATCATCTGGGCTGATTTCACTCCTAGGAGTTGGGCACTCTCCACGCTCTCTATCGAAGAAGTAATGGCATATCCTGCTCGGTAATGTCCCTGATCATCCCTTAAATAAGAACCGTCTGCGAACCAGACCAAGTCAGCGTTTTTGATGGGGGTCTCCTGTAAATCATTCCTAGGGGAGAGAAAAATATCAGTCAATAAAATTCAATCGTGGCCTTGTTCATCTGGGATTGGAAACAAAGTGACAGGATTGAGTGTGTTTCAACGTTTTAGAATTATGTTTGGGGCAGAAAGAAGCACTTCATAAGAGGCAAGGTGACTGACAGAATAGTGTTGAGTACGGTGTGAATTCAAAAGCGATTCCACAGAATGAGGGGCATATATAGTAAGTGGAGATCCTAGGATAAATACCTTGTGCTCTTGCATAAGGTGGCTGCAGCTGATAATAGCTCTCATACAAGGGAGATGTCTTTTTGTTGCAGGATCTACTTGTTCGCTAAAATACCCGACTGGTCTGTGGCGATCGTTATGTTTTTGGGTTAGCACTCCCAAGGTCTTTTCTTTTATTTCATGTACAAAAAGGAAAAAAGGGAGGTGGTAGTTTGGGTGACCCAACACAGGTGCCTGGGTAAGAACTTGTTTTAAGTTTTCTATGCAGAGTTTTTCCTTTTCTTCCCAGCAGATTGGATCTGGCTGGGCTTGTTTCAATTTCTCATATAATGGCAGGGCCATCAGTGAGTAATTTGGAATCCAGTTTTTACAGTAGCTGGTAAATCCTAAAAATCCCCTTAATTGTCTTTTTGTTCTTGGTATAGGGAAAGTCATAATAGTGTAGATCCTCTCAGGATTTATTAATAGCCCCTTTGAGGAAATTACGTGTCCAGAATACTTAACAGTAGAAAGACAGAATTGTAGCTTATTTTTGGACACTTTGTGCCCCCTATTGGCAAGTTATTGTAACAAGTGAATAGTGTCCCTCACATTGAGTCCGAGAGGATGAACAGAGTAACAAGTCATCCACATACTGAATTAAAATGAATCTGTTTGGAAATTCAATATTATCTAAATCTGCCCTTTAAAGTTGGAAAAAATATGTAGGAGACTCGCAATAACCCTGTGGCAAAACTGTCCAGGTGTATTGGCATTTTTCCCATGTAAAGGCAAAAAGATATTTACTGTGTTGCTCTATCGGTATACTAAAAAATGCACGGCATAAGACATAAGATGTGGCTGGTAGTTGTGGGGATGCTAGATAGTAAGGCATGGGGATTTGGAACCACAGGATGTCTAGGAATTATTATTTTGTTAATGGCTATAAGGTCCTGAACAAACCTCCAACCCTTTTCAATTGGGAGTTTCGGTGTATTACAAGTACTAGTGCTAGGTATTATGAGGCCCTTGTTGAAAAACTCCTGAACAATGAGTTTAATTCCTAGCAAGACTTCTGACCTAAGAAGGTACTGTTTAATGTTGGGCAAAGGTTTAGACTCATTTATGGCTATCTCTATAGGAGTAGCTGACCTTATCCTTCCAATATCTGGGGAAGAATTCACCCATAAGGAATCAGGTATTTGAGATAAGAAAGGCTCTATTTCTCCTTGCCTGGAGAATTATCTCATGCTATTGAATCAATTCTTTTACAAATGTACTGTATTACAGATCTACAGAGTAATTTTTGTTTAGTTCTTTGTTGGCTTTTGAGAGTTCTCCTTCCACTGATTCAAAGAACACTGTGAATTAGAAGAGTAACTGATCACTTAGACCAGGTAGTGCTGACTGGTGATGGTGATGAGAGTTGGGATCAGGAAACTGAATTTTAATCCTAAATGCAACATCTCATTGTGCTATGTCTTTAAGCAAGATTCAATGCTGTTTTCTCTGAGTTTTCTGTTCCTCTTTTGAAAATAGGTATAAATGATACTATAAAAGTTTTAGCAAAATTAGCAGGTATTTTATAAAAATAATTAATAATGACTTAATTATTATTCAGTTCAGGTAGCAGGGTGCTTCATATGGGAAGCCCTGGAGTTTGGATTCCAGGTGGCCCTGAATATATCTGGTATACCCATGGGAAGGCCTGTGATCCTCGAAGGCCAGGAAAGGGAACAATCTCTGTGTGGCAGGATCTGGTCAGGGGTCTCTCTCTCTCTCTCTCATTTATTATATATTTTAAAAATAAATAAAAATCAATGATTATTCATGGCTGGAGTTTTCATCTATCCATTCATCCATCATGCATCCATGGTTCAACACATAACTATAAACTTTCTTCTATGGCTGGATCTTGTGTTTTGTACTGTAGATTCACTTACAGGGAAGATTTAGGTCATGTCCTGGCTTTTGCGGAGCTTACTTTCTAATGAGGAGGCAACAAAGAACTCTGTCAATGAGAGGTGTCAAAAAGTGGCAATCATTGCAAAGAATAATAAAATAATTACAGAAGTAAAATAAAGTAAGAGATTGACTATTCAGAGGCAACTTTTTATAAACAGTTCAAATCAAACCTGTAGGAGGAGATGTCTGTTAGCTGAGACTTGGATGATTCAATGTCTATATCCAGAAACAGATGTGAGGAAGAGTGTTCTAGGCAGAGGGAACAGCAGAGGTTAGAGGAAAGTAGTCCTTGCAAAGTAAAAAAAAAGTCAAGGGAAGTGGCTACGTGGGGACAAAATGAGGACAGAATGGCCTAGCCTGGCAGAAATCCCATCCCAAGGGGCTGGACAATGGTGCAGGGATTAAATGAATCCTTTGTGAGGCTGACCCACAGAGGAAGAGTCTGGGGTGTCCAAAGACCTCCCTGAGTATACGTGTACACATGTTCTGGGGCTGGATAAGACTGGGGATCACTCACAGCATCAAGATCCTGTTGGGGGTGCTCTCTCTCTCTGTTTCTTTCATGGAAAAATAAACAAATAAATTTAAAAGATAAGAAAAGAAAAAGAAAATTCACCTTAGTTTAAGAAGGAACAAGTTAAAGGTATTAAGAAAAAGAAAACAAAATTGACTCATGTTCTTGAAAAATAGAAATGAATGAAACAGAGAGGAGTCTGCTCTTAATTACCTGTGAAGATATTATTTGCTGTCTGAATTTCTCATGACATTTTTCTTTCCATCATTTAGTTGGAGCCTAAGTTGCCAAGAATAAACATGATTTAGGAAGAGACTAACTAGAGAATATTTGCATTTTTCTGTGTGTACTTTCACACAATTGGATATGTCAGCATCCATTGTGGGCCTTGGTCTTGCAAAGCAAAACGTTGGAGAAAAAGAAAAAGCACAGAAACAGAAATGCAGGTGAACACAGACAAACTGTGTGTGCCACTTGTTTTCACACGCTGAGCGTCTTATTTATTCATTTTACAAAGTACAATGAAATTTATGCAAGCGCACAGGAACATGGTTAAAGTCTCACAGTCAGAGATAAGCACCTTTAGAGTATACATCTTCAGGGTCTTGTTGCTGTCATGTGTGAACTTGGTATATATCAGGCACCATGCCAGCTTACTATCGGCAGGTGTCCTGGCTTCAGTGAAGGCCATCCGGTTACTTCAGAGAGGATAGTGGGCAAGCCATAAATATTGTATTGAACGGACATCGCATAACCTAGTCAGGGTCAGGATGTTTCCCGTGCTCATAAATGGCATGGGTCATTCTCGCATCCAAGGCGCGTGTCAGCTGGTTCGCAGTGCAGTGATTAATGAGGCATTCTGAGAACTGCCTTCTGCTATTAGGCTGCATATTCTCACAGGATATGGTGATGTCCTTCATTCCAAAGCCCACTAAAAGTCTTTAGTAATGAACTAGCCACATTCTTCTTGACTAATACTTAAAAGTGACTCTTTCTGGTATGCCAAACAGTTTTTATGGTCCTGGCCAGTCACCTGGTGGGGCAGATTCTTCTTCAGTGATTTCTTACTCATCTAAAAAGTTGCCTACCACAAGTACAGAGTGTCCAACACTACAGTGGTTGTGTTTACTTTAACCTCTATCAGTTTTGTTTTGTTCTATTCCATTTTCGATTTGCTCTAGAGCATGTGGACTCAATGGGGAGACAGACAGAGAGAGACAGAGATAGTGAGAAAGCACCCCCCCAACAGGGGATGGTCACTCCACAATTCCTTCTCCTCTATCCTCTCCCAGGATTTGGACATGCATGCATATGTGCTCAGTGTGTTTTTCAACCTACCGGGTGTCGTACTTCAACTGCACAGTTTGCCATACGGGATTCCAGAACCACCATACCACCAGCTGCCCCATAACCTCCCTGTTTTATCTGAATGTCTAATTGTTCTCTGGTGACTCAAATAATAACTCAGCCTAGAAAGGGTTTATTTTCTGTCTTATATGCATATTTTATTTAAATTTGTTTATTTATTTGAACTTTTTATTTAATTTAATTTTTTTTACTTATTATTATTTATACATTTAATGCTATATATCATTTAGATTGTAAAGAGATTTTGCCCAGCAGATGCACATCTCAGTCCAGTAGAAAGGATTTATTTTCAAATCAGCACTTCCAGAGAGAATAAGAAAGTCAAAAAGACTCAGAAACTTAGATTGCTGACCCTAGTACAAATATTCTTATATTAACTTGGGTTTCCCAGTGAAGTTCAGAAACAGGAACAGTTCAATTTCCTGTCATATTCCACATCTATGTGACAAATGTTGATGGTAATCAACTAAAACAAGCATGATGCAAAGATGCATTCTTCACAGATAAAATCCAGAGTAATCTGATGTCTTTGTGTAGAAAGTACATGACAGAAATTAGCGATAGCTGGTGCACCCTCAGGCTCCTGAAGAGCTCAGTTATAAACCTATTAGTATTTCCTGGCACTTGAAAGGCCTTGCCATTTAATATAAAGTAGCATCTTGGTTTAAGAGTTGACTTTCTCAGTTACTCATGCTTTTCACCTGAAAACCTGGTTAAAAAAAGTTATTTTGAAGTTCAGATGCTCATCAAGTTTTTTTAATGGCAGGTAATATCTATATATCCATGTCATGGCATTTGGGAGCAAGACACTTCCCACTTTCCTATTTTTCCTAATTCTGTAAATATGGTTCCACCTTTCACCTACCAGGGCTACTGGAGAATCAACCTCAGACATGGCTCTGCACACTGATATCCTTGATATCCTGTCAAGTCTAAAAGTGAGATGGGGAGCTACCTACATAGCCAAGGCCTCTACTCTTGGAGGCATTTTGGTTGACAGTAAAATTTTAATCCTGGATGTAATATCTTGTCATGTTGTGTCTTTAGGAAAGTTATAATGCTGTTTTCTCTATTTTCCTTTTCCTCTTTTGAAAATGGATATAAATGATGCCTTATGAGTTTGTATAAGAAAAACAGATGCTAAAACAAAAACAAAAGCAAACCAAAATTCTATGGTGTGTTGTAGCACAAGATAATAATGAATGAATGATTATTTAGTCCAGGTGGTAGGGTATCTCTGTGCTATACTGGAGCCACATGGGAAAGCCTGAGGTTTGGATCCCAGGTTAACTTGACCACACTGACCACACCAGGCATGACCAGGGGCATGCCTCTGATGCGGTAATGCTGCAGAAGGGAGCAATGTCTGTATGGCAGGGGTCTCTCAGGTCTC
>NW_006207202.1:1548846-1566963 GCF_000334495.1 Tupaia belangeri chinensis
TTTTCTTAGCTTATAGGTGTTCAAAGTATCCTCTAATGATGTTTTGAATTTCTACTATGTCTGTTGTTATATTACCAGCTTCATTGCAGATTTGATTCACCTGGTTCCTTTCTCTCTTCTTCTTAACAAGTCTCGCTAGTGGTGTATGAATTTTGTTCATCCTTTTAAAGAACCAGCTTTTACTTTCATTTATGTATTTATTTTTAAAGCTTGTTATTTAAAATAAATAAATGTAAATCAACAATTTTTATGACTGGATTTTTTTTATGTATCCATTCTTTCCTCCAGCATCCATTGATCAACACATAACAACTGAGTTTCTCCTATGAGTTGGGCCCTGTATTATGAGCTAAAGAAGAGTCACGTGCAGGGAGGATTTTCATCAGATTCTGGGTTTGGTGGGGTTTACTTCCTAATGAGGTGGCAACAAACAAGTCTACCAATAAATGAGAGATGTTGGAAAGTAGTAATTATTGCAAAGAACACAAGAATAACCACGAACACAGAAAGAGGTGAGAGATTGATTGTCTATAAGCACCTTAATATTATAAATAGTTCAAATCAAGCCTGTAAGAGGAGGTGCGTTTTAGCTGAGACTTGGACAAGCAAATGTCTGTATCTGATGACAGTGTTCTAGGCAGAGAGAACAGAAAATATCAAGGCTTGAGCAAAGGTACTTGGCAAGATCAAGGAACACAACAAAGTGGTCATGCGGGGTTCATGCCAGGGTCAGGACAGACGTGTGATAGTAAACCTACCTCAGTTTAATTAAAGACTTGAGGAAAACAATAGAAACAAGAATACGAAGTTGGGATATGTTATTTTAAAAAAGAGAGTTAAGAGAAAGGAGTCCGAAGGTGAATAGGACTGGAGATGCCAGCAGACCCATGATCTGGCGCAGCTCAGAGCAGAGTACTCTTTAAGTCTGCAATAAAAAAAATGGCCTACAATAAAACTACATTTCAAAAAGTAGGTAAGAAACAGAATGGAAAGAATAGAAGAGTTGAAGAGGAAGAGAATTGTCGTGGAAAAAGTACTGGACTGATGCATAGTGAAGGTGGAATATTTCCTGAATTGGAAGTTTTACAGATGTGAACAATACTCAGGAACCAGAATAAAATTTGGAATGTCCAGAATTAACTGAAGCATTTCTTAATTCTTAAAAAGTTGGTAAAGAAAAGCATGGTACAAAGAGAAAATCTCTATCTGACTGTGGGTCTGATGGTAGCAAATCAAAGAAGACAGATGCTGCCGATAAACCAAGAGGCTTTGTCAGAGGTCTTGATCCTGAATGAATAATTGGTGCCACAGACTGCCATAGAGAGTGGATGTTTCTCATGAAATGGAAAGATTCAGACGAGGCAGACTTTGTACTGGCAAAAGAACCAAATGTGAAGTGTCCTGAAATTGTAATTGCTTTTTATGAAAAGAGAATAACTTGGCATCTTATCCAGAAGTTCAATAATTGTTTGCATTGACATATATTTGTATATATTTTAATATTAATATTTGGATCTTCGCTTTTGATTTACTAGTGTAGAGAAATAACTACATAATAATGGAAAAATCAAGTTTGATATGTTTGTTTTGAAAGTAGCATTGGGAGAGTTGAAGAGGGTATTACATCTCAGTGGCTCTGGTGGTTACTTTTTTTTTTTTTGAGAGGTTTCTGCTATAGCGTGCATGAACTCACCAAAGTCAGAGAGGAACAGAGAGACAGAAAGTGAGAAATCACCCCCCAGCGGAGATGGCCATGCCACAATCCCTTCTCCTGCATTCTCCTCTCGGGATCTTGGGCACACATGCACATGCACCCAACGTGTGTTTAAGCTACTGGGTCCAGGACTTGAACCGCGGTCAACTACAAAGGAGTTCAGCAACATAGCTGTTATGTTAACTGCTGGTCCCAATAGCACTGGTTACTTTGAACAAATAAAATAAAAGCTTCCTGTAGTTGCTTCCTTATCAGAAAAGGACATTTCATTTCATACCATGATATTTTATTTCCTCTGCATTTGGGAACAGTTTTTCTAAATTTGGGGGAAAAGTTTCATCATCATTGTTCAGTCAGAAATAGTGTTTAACTCATATGTCTCAGTGCTAATCTTGGATTTTTTTCACATTTGTGTGTGTATACATAAGATAATATGTAAATGACTTTCTGTTTTTAAAACTTTCATCAAAACAAAAACTGTGTATAAGTTCATGTTTCTGATATGCTGTCACTCTGAGCAACCTCAGAATAGGAAATAAGTTGCTTCAAATTAAATAGGAAATTTTCTGAAGCCATAACCTTTCAGATCAAGTGATTTTGTAATTGGGTGGTCTACATTGGATAACTTTTTTTTTTTGAAGAAGAAGTTTTTGCTATAGGGCGCATGCACTCGCCAGACAGAGAGAGACAGAGAGGCAGAAAGCAAAAAATCACCCCCCAGGGGGGATGGCCACACTGCGATTCCTTCTCCTCCATTCTCCTCTGGGGATCTTGGGCACACACTCACACGTGCCTGGCGTGAGTTTAAGCCATGGGGTCCGGGACTCGAACCGCGGTCGACTATGTGGGAGTCCAGGGACATAGCCATTACGCTAACTGCTGGTTCCTACATTGGATAACTTAAAAGCAACCATTTCAGAATCTGTATCTATCTATAGTCATATAAATGTAATGGTTTATCTGCAGAATTCTTAAAAGGAGAAATTTTACTATTACCAACCAGCTCCCTTCCCAGATGATGAAAACAGACAAATCCCAGTGTTTAGCTAAGAAGACTTAGTTAAGTGAGCATTTTAATCCTCTAGTGAAATTTTCCTTTATAAAAAACTGAAATCCTTATGCTCTATTGACAAAAAGGTCATCAGTCATGAAATGTCTATGGTTTGGCTCATGGAAACCTAATCAGATGGTTACAGATGTTAGCACTCTAGGACTTGCCGGCTTAAATGAGCAAACAAATTTGTGAGCTAAACTATTGTTCATGTTTCTTTTCTTTACCCCAACTCATTTCTTATATGTAGGCCTTAATCTTCAGTATGTGGGTTACTGGTGCAGCAGAAGCAAGGAAAATCAATAACTGTAGTAATCAGAATGTCACCCAACTGTATATTGCTTACTTTATTGTAAATACTGGTGAACAGTGGTCAATAAGTAGTTTTATATTTCTTTAAAAAGGGAAAAAGAGAAAGGACTCCATTTTTACTTTTTCATTTCTCCATTATTTGCTGTACAGATTACTTGTGACATCTTTCTTTCTATCATGCAGTTGGCGTATACATTGTTCTCAATTGAGAATAAAACTGACTTAGAAAGCAGCTGGGAAAAAACAGGGTTGTGACTTCTGGGTGTACTTTCACAGTTGCCTGGCTGGTTTCCTTTCTCTTATGTGAAGTGTAGGGCTTTGCCAATGAACTGAAAATCTGTTTCCATGACCAGGGCTTCCATGACTCTGTCTTGTGCCCTAGTTCATGTGTACCTACCATATATCCTACTGGAACAGTCTTGTTCAGTGGTGTATTACTTGTCTAAACACACACACACACACACAAATGTCTGTGTTTTCATTACCTTCCATGATTCATTCAGCTCGGACAGTGTTCCTTAATCTTGTGAACCACATAACGATAACAGCCGACATAAGACCCATCATGAGCTGGCATTGGAAAAGAGAATTAGAAGAGCCAAAAGGTGAACTCACTGTGATGCTGTCCCAATATTTTCTTTTTTTTTTTTTTTTGAGAGGTTTTTTGCCATAGGGCGCGTGCGCTTGCCAGACAGAGAGAGACATAGAGACAGAAAGCAAGAAATCAACCCCCAGAGGGGATGGCCATGCCACAATCCCTTCTCCTCCATTCTCTTCTCGGGATCTTGGGCATGCACGCACACACGCCCGGCGTGAGTTTTAAGCCACCGGGTCCAGGACGTGAACCGCTGTTGACTACATGGGAGTCCAGTGACATAGCCGTTACACTAACTGCTGGTCCCCAATATTTTCTCTTTCTAAAAAAACTTTGTATCATGTCACAAATTTAGGTTAGAATCTAACACTTCTGTACAAAAGCTTGCACCACCGTTTAAAAAAAAAAAAGAAACAAACAGTCCTGAGCTAGGCAAGCCACAGGGGCTTGTTTCACTCCCTCGTATCTATTCGGCTACATGCAGAAAGTCAGGTCTCTGCAAACTGTGTTACCCCTGGGAAGCCAGACACCTGTTGTATGCCCTTGAAGGCCACTTGTGTAGATAACAAACCGGCATTGGACCATCCTGAGTATCTGACCTGACCCAGTCGTGACATCTGCATAAACAACAAAGTGAGCAGAAGAAGATTACCACACTTAATGAACTAGTATCCCACTTCCTCACTCCCCATCCCCTTCCCCTTCACCCCTCAAACCTGTGTCTATATAAACTGCATTGCTTCTTTTGTTTGGGGCTCCACTTCCCCCTGAGTCTGTTGTGACCAGGAGTGGAGTCCTAGTGCACTAGCAATAAAACCCTCTTGTGTTTTACAGCAAGAACTGACTCTTGTGGTTGATTGGGGTAGCCGTGGCTCTCCTTGGACTGAAGGGTCACCGGCTATTTGAGTCGGGGGTCTTTCAGACCCTGAACACATGACTCACTCCTTCCTGTTTTGTTTATGTCCTTGAACCCACCGCCTGAGTCCTTTCTGTTTTCCTAATAGTCAATACTAGGTACTTCATTGATTATTATATAAGTTATTGTGGAAAAATTGCACATTAGGGGTAGGCCAGCCAGGTGGCATGACGGTTAAGACATATGGATTCAACATGGCCGACTGTGCGGTTTGAGTTCCAGACAAGGTGGCTTGGATAAAATTCTGAGCATGTGTCCATGGGTGCCCAAAAATTGCAAGAGGAGAGTAGAGCTGAGAGAATTGCAGTGCGGTCATCCATTCCAAAGGGCGATTTCTCACTCTCTCTTTCTCTCTTTTTCGCAAGTACATATGCCCTATAGCAAAAAGGTTTTTTTAAAAAAATAGAAAATGCAAAATAGGGGCAAACTTGAAATGTAGAAAATAATTTTGGGGAGAATTGAATGTCCCACACTCTAGTCAGATGAGCAAGTCAAGTCCTCTCAGGGGAAACTTGATGACCAGTAGTAAAGGTCGTTAGCCTTTCCTTTCGCCAAATACAGTGGTCCCCATGAAGTGCAAGGCCATTTTCTTAGAGCATCAGCAACTGCCTCAGGTATAATCTTACAGAAGATTTAACTTAAGTAGAACTCTATTCTCAGTGTTTATAAAGACTACTCTAGAATAGGTACCAAAGGGAAGGGCCCAAAGATGGCAATTGTTCTCACAAAATGGAGTCAGTTTGGTACAGTCATATGTAGTTCCTTCCCACTACATTGTCATCCTGTACACACTTTGTTCCACTATTTCTTCTATATTTCCTTCCTTTTCATTTGTTTTCAAATATATCTTTTTTATTTTAAAGGAGGTATCAAAATGCTAATAAAAAGTACCCAGCGTTTGTCTTTTCTGCAATAAAGGATAAGAAATAATTAAGTGGACACATTTCAAGTGGAATATCGAAGGACGAATATAGGAACACACCAAGGAAAAGTCTGAAGTTTTCTGAGGTACAGAGACTAGATACAAACAGCACAGAGAGGGAAACAAAGCATCAAATGGGCCATAAATGGCAGGCTGGAATTAAGAGAAACTCCTCTTTGTTGGGAAAGGGTGAGAAAGAGACCCCCAGTAGCCCCGATGCCATAGCAGAGGATTGCACTTCTGACTGCATGGCAGTCCCAGGATTGTGCACACCTTGGGCTCAGTGTAGAGAATTTCACAGGATCCTCTGCATAACTCAGTGAAGGATCCTCCCAGATTAATGGCCCCTCCCAAGACCCAAGCTGCTGCAGCGCTGTCCATTTTAGTAAAAAAAGCAACTACTAGAGTAAAATCTGGACTGAGAAACAATGACTAGCATGTCTTCACATTCCTGAGAACGCACCAAAATCCCAGAAGTCAGCATGAACAGCTAGCTGCACTTACCACTCAAGCTACACTAAGCACTATGGCTGTGACCCAAGCCTCCAGGCCCACACAACACTATACATTATAGGACATAGATGGAGCAGCACAGTGGGAGAACTGCTTCACGGACCTGGTAAGCAGACACAGACGCATCCTAGCTGATCCTGGCTCATGTCACAAGGCACATGCACAGATCCTTTTCCCTGTTAGAGGCCTCAAAGCACTGGGGCCTACAGCCTCTTACAGGCACTGGCTCTATCTTCAGTCACAGTTCAAGTGCATAGCCTTTCTCCCTTGAAGGAGCTCTCCAAACCCCGCCAACCATTTCTCCAGACACCCACTAGACCTGGTATATGTTGTAACTCAACTGTACAAGCTCTCCCCTCTGTTCATGACACGGCTTGAACACATGGGTCCCTGTACCATATGGGAGTCTTCCAGGCCTTACAGGACTCTGCTTCTGATATATGCTGAACCCAGAACTCACAGAAACTGGAGCCCATGGCCTCTCCCCTCTGAGGAAGATTTTCAGGATTTGCTGGCCATAGCCTCAACTTTATCTGAGCTCAGTACATGCTGCAATCCAAGCACAGGACTCCTATATACTGTGGCAGCCCTCCAGGAACTGGAGGCCTCCACTTCTGACATGCAGTGAGCATGGTACACATCGTAGCACAAGTACTCAGACTCCTCCCTACTATGAGAGTCTTCCAGAAAATGTCAGCCACTGCCCATGACAAGGACTTGGTTCAGAAATGCCTAAGCATCAGTGTACAGGCCCCCACTCTCAGGGAAAATCTTCCAGACACTACAGGCCTGCACTGTAAGATCTTCTACCCCAGATAATTGCTTCCTCTCCACTGCTAGGGTTGACATTTGACCTCAAATATTAATGTCAAGACCAGATACTACCTGCCAGCACCCCAAACCTTACCACTATTTATGGGACACTTTGTGATCCCTATTTCCCAACAGAACTGCACCACAACTACCTCAAACGATTGAGGTCCAAAATACTTAGTGGCCTTCTTGTTTGCATATCCTTCCTTTTGGGCTGATTTCTTGTTATGTCTTTGGTGGTATGGATTCCACCTTTGTCTCATTCTTGAATTTTATAGTTGGACATTCTGGATTGATTCTTCAATGTTACTTCTTTACTCATACTTTAATTTCTTCTCTACATGTACACTATCTTTGATTTTATAAATAATTTTGTCTTCCACTATTTCATAAGTTTTTCATCCCAAAATACTTTTACTTCTTTTTTTTTTTTTTTGGAGAGATTTTTGCTATAGGGCGCATGCACTCGCCAGACAGACAGAGAGAGACAGAGAGACAGAAAGCAAGAAATCACCCCCGGGGGGATGGCCACACTGCAATCCCTTCTCTTCCATTCTCCTCTTGGGATCTTGGGCACGCACGCACACACACCCGGCGTGAGTTTTTAGCCACTGGGTCCAGGACATGAACCGCAGTCGACTACATGGGAGTCCAGTGACATAGTCGTTACGCTAACTGCTGGTCCCAAAATTCTTTTACTTTTCTGGAACATTTTTGCTGTTGAATGATTTCTTTTATTTATTTATTTATTTTAAGGTTTTTCACATAGGCACATGTGCTCGCTGGAGCGAGACAGACAGAGAGAGGGAAAGTGTCCTTTCTGCCACAGTGAAGGAGATGGCCACACCACAGTCCCTTCTCTTCCAGTCTCTTCTCAAAATTTTGGGCATGCACACACACGTACCAGGCTTGATTTTCAAGCCACAAGTCTGGGACTCAAACTCTGGTTGGCCATGTGGGAATCCAGTGCCTTAAACATCACCCCACCTGCTGGTCCTTGCTTTTGAATAATTTCTAAAGCATCAAGGAAATTATAGATCTTAGGAATGTGAACTCCCTTAGATCCATGAATATATCTCATGTGATGGATCATTTGCTAGATCCAGAGAACCTAGACCAATCAGAAAACAGTTAAGAGCTTGCTTTTCCTCCTTTCAATTCCCCAACACTGGAGAGATAAGAAATGATGGCTTACCATCCTCGAGAGAATTGGTGAAAGTGTCAGGAGACAGAAAGAAAAAGTACTAATTGTGACAGTGTCAATTTTTGATTATGACACAGAACTGCGTATTCTATTTTCTTTTTTAAAAAAAGAATTTGTTGGGACCAGTAGATGACATGATGGTTACACCTCTGGACTCCCATGGAGCTGACTGTAGTTCAAGTCCTGGACCTGGTGGCTTAAAACTCATGCTGTGTGTGTGTGCATGTGTGCCCAAGATCCCAAGAGAAGAATGGATGAGAAAGGATTGTGGCATAGACATCTCTCCTGGGGGATGATTTCTCAATTTCTCTCTCTCTCTCTTTCTGTGTCTCTCCTGTGAGCACTGTTATATTCTACTCAGCAAGATATAAGAGAACATCCAGATATAGTCAAATTTATTGGAGTTTATTGATAAACCAGTGGCATATTAATGTCTCTCAAAACCCTGCAGCCCTGAGTGAAAGGAGGAAGAAGCTTATATAGGCCAAAAATGCACAGATGTTTTACAAGGGCAAAGGAACAAAGTAAACGGGCTTCAGGAGAGATGGGAGTAGGGTTTTCTATCTTCAAAGCAAAAAAAAAAAAAAAAAAAAAAAAGCCAATTAAAAAAGACAACAAAAACACAGGTTAATTAGTCTTGAGGGTAAGTTCTGATTACAATGGAATTTTAATGGCTTCCTTGGTTCTTGAGGCACCTGGGAGTGGGGCTTCTTTGGATCTTATCTGCACTCATGAGGAGGAAAAGGAGGCACAGTTTCTAGGATGGAAGTACCCTTTCAAATTGGAGTCACACTTGTTTCATTCCCCACTTCTCTTTATGGGGATCAAATCATTGATCCCTCAACATTAGTCAGAGAGCAGAGTCATAGTCAGGTAAGAAGTTTTACCAAATTTAAAGTCCAGTGTCAACTAACTCTGGCTGATTCTATGGTTTCCAGTTGCTAGGCATAGTTGCTCATGCGCAGGAGTGTCTGGTCGGGTGACTTGGGCCGGTGTTCATGGTATGTAGTCACTAGGTTAAATCACTTATAGGAAGATTGTGATACAATGCTTTTTGAGACAATGCAAGCAGTTTACAGAAGCAGAACAGCATTTGGTTAGGTACTTATGGAAATAACAAAACTTCTCAGAAAACAGAAACCATATCATTTTTCTCTTTGAGTCTCCTCAAATATCTGTTGAGAGTCACCTGGATAGTGCAGCACCTGGTATACTTGGGCTGTAGGTACAGAGGCAACTAGCATCTAATATTTAAAGGCCTCTATCCTGTGGGAGACAAATTGGGTAAGAAAACTGAGTAAACCAGAGCAAAAAATCAAAATTAAGAGCACAGTTAATAGAGGACTTAACTGGGGCAAAGGCCAAGGAGCCTATACTACCAGAGGCCACTCTGTTTCATGAGTCTGCAGCAGCCTGTCTTTTCTCTGACCCTCTGGTCATGGAGCTGCTGAGCCATATTTCTGACAATGTCTGACTTAGAGCAGTCAGCCTCTGGAGTGACTAAAGCAGGACTGCTGCTCTCTGGTCCCAGAAGCACCATTAAAAAGGACCCTCTTGGCCCATTTTTATGGTCCAAAGCCCTGGTGAGTCTGTGGAAGCATTCCTCTTGGCTTTGGTGTGACAGACTCCCAGGCTAACTTTACAACTATGTGAGGCTCCATCTAGGCTAGTTGGAGGGGCTCCTCTCTTTTAGTTGTTTTACTGTATATAACATTTAAAGATAGCACAACCAGCTCCAGAACACTAACTTGATCAATTTCTGTAACTTTTCCTTAGACTTCTGTAACACAACTCAAACATTCAACAACATGCTTTACATCCTCTAGTGTCTGTCCCCTTTCTCTCCCATTCTGAGGTAGCCATTTTACTGTCAGACAAAAACTTACTATAGAAAATTCCTTCTTTATAAAAACTTTTCTTTTAAACCTTTTCTGTTAGAAATATATTTTTACAGCCATACCCTTCTTTTAGGTTTTTTTTTTTACAAGTTTAATATTAAAAATTGCCTTAATTCAACAGACAAGTTCAATTATAAACATTTAATCCATTTACATTGATTTAATTTGATCTGATTATTTATTTAAGGTTTTTTTTAAAGAAAAGCAAAACCAGGTTAGTCTTATACTAGCTAGCTTTTTGTCATTTAGAGACTGAACTGTTAGACACCATAGATTTTCTCAATGTTCTCTAAGTTTTTCTCCTCTGTGATTTGATTCCCAAGGGAGCCTTGCCTGAAGGTTTTAGAATTTACCTTACCTGTATGCGAGCAACACATTTTGAGACAACACCATTGATAAGGTATTTTAGACTAGGCACAAAGTATTTTTTTCTTAACCAGTTTAGCAAGCTTTGTTTTCCCAGGTAGGTAATCTGATGTACCTGATCTATGATGACTTGTTCAAGAGCCTCAGGGACTATTGACCTGCCAATCTGATAACAGTAATCATCTTTTGGGTCCTCCAGTAGCTTATTGCTTGTGTATACAATTTTTTTTCCCTCCTGAGTTTCAGAGGGGGAGGACAGAATCTGGGGCGGCTATAAGGACTTTTAGTTGCTGATAGAGATTTCTCCCTCTGGCTGGGTCTTATCGTTTTCTCTCTTGTCACACACTTAGTCAACCTGTTTACTACTATTTGTTCTTATTTTTTATGAGTGTACTTTTGGAAACAATCTTAACATCTGATTTAGACAGAAATTAATCTTAGTCACTTTAAGGGTTACCTGAGGCTCATCCAGTGAAATTGTCAGATGTCCAAGGGGAGCCGTTGGGGGTCTCAGGCCCCCAAAATCCTCAATTTTAAAGGCCAGCATAGACTCTAGAAGTCCAGTGCTCCCTTCAGAGCTTAGTGCATTCTGTCTGGTCTCCAGTGGCCAACTCCACACTGGGAACAAGCCCCACTGGAGGACATGAAGATGCCAGTCTTGGGCATTGTTCAGTGCCCGGGCTGCCCACATTGGAAACAGTTTCTTCTGAGGCAGAGGCTCTGATCTGGGCCATTTCCAGATCCTGCCCTCAGAGTAGTTCCCAGCCTTCAGGATTACCACAAGTGACTACTGGGTGAGAGTTAAATCAAAGGTTAAGGTGCCCTGCCAATTTTGTTATCACACTTCTCTGAGTTATTTGGGAGCTTTTCTGATATCTGTTCTGAATTGCCCCTATACTGAGAAGTGAACCTAAGTTTCAATAGATCCTGCAAGGAGTGGCTGAGTACTGTCATGGGGGCAAAGTCCAGTTTACAGATTTTTTTACAAGGCATCTCCCTTATTGGTTATACAAAAGCTCTAGCTGGAGAATATAGTTTCAATCTAAATGTTTGTTTTTCTAGTTAAACCTTTTTCTTGATCATTTAACTAAGGGGAGAGTCCGGTGGGGGAGAGGCCTAACTAAGAGAAACAAGGAACACATGAAGGCAAGGGGGCTGGAAGAGAAGGCAGCCTGGAACTCAGCCTTAACTTGTCCCACCCCATTCTTTGAGACTCTTACCCTATTAAGCTGTTAGAGAAGAGTTTTCTAGCCTTTGTCCCAGATATATAGGCCCAATTTTTAATAATCATGAATATCTATCTTTATTTTTTTACCTTGGGAAATTTAATGTTTTAAAGGAGCTATTAAGCTTGTCATACATCTATATTGAGCAAATTTTTTGATTTTTGGCAACCCTAAATTTTAGCATATACCAGCAGCTTATGAACATGTAGAAATAATAACAAAATTTGTTTAACAACTTTCCAGTGTAAAACTCAACAATTTTACTAATAGACTTTCTCAATTTAAAAAAAAAATTAAAGACTAATAATAAGAATAACTAAAGCATGTTAACTTAACAAGAAGAATTATAAGGAGGACTCAGAGGGAACCAGGCAATATATTTCTGTGAATCCATGTTTAACATTGAATTTATAGTCCTTTATACCAATTTTACCTCTTCAACTCAGGTGCATTGCATTGGTTACCCAACATGCAACCTTGTCAAATATTCCCTCATTTTTATTTGGCCAACCTTGGCTTAGCAGTTTAGAAAGCCAATTAATTTACATAGAAAATGAACATTTTATCTAAATGATTAGATTTTTTTTTTTAGAAACCTGTACTTGTAAGAGTACATTGTCTTTTTATCCTCTTTGTGAATTTTTAAAGGCATAACATTAAGATTAGAGCCATAGTTAATGCTCTAACAAAATTTATAACTGACAAAGAAATTTGGCTATATATACCAGCTTAACATAATAGCCTATTATTAATTCTTGGGGATCTCAAATTATTTTTGAACTCAAGGTATACATAGATATATAAGTTCATAACTTATTTATACATACATTTTAACTATAAAACCAAGAAAACTAGAATTGCTTGATTTGACAATGCTTTCTATTTTTATCCAACATATAAATAATAGTTTTGATTGGTTTAACGTCTCCCGTTGGCTGTCTCAGGGGCCCTCTGAAAACATCAAGAATTACTTTGAAGTCAAAGAGCTTCTGTTAGCACTAAACTAAAGCCAGAAAAAGCTTGTCATGAATTGGTTTCTCTATTAGATATCCACTATGTAAAATGCAACACACAACACCTAAATACTAGCTGTTTCATTAAACCAACCATATTAAGATAAACATGATATTGTTTGATTAATAAAACCTGGACAAAATATGTGTTGGAAATTGTGAAGACTCTCACTTATTAATCTTTTTCTTTTACTACATTTCAAGCCAGTCCATTTACTAAAGTTATAGGAACTTGAGAAACATTTAAACCAATTTCTGTACATGCTCTTTTTATAAACCAAATAGCATAGAATACTTCAAGGCCTGTTTTCACACAGACATACAACATGTAGTACATCACATGACATAGTACATGCACAGATGCACACACACATCAAGATTACAAGAGCCATCTTTCCTGGTGTCGTTAAGGTGGCTGGATTCAGAGCAGCTGACTTCTGAAATCTAATCCGGGGCTGATCTAGTAGAATGGCTTGATATTGAGTTACTCGAGCGTTTGACATTCATTTTTCTGGTGTGGTTCGGAGGAGTGCCTCCACTGCATGGGGTGCAGTGAGAATCAACTCTTGACCTGAGGGTAACTTGTCAGCTTCTTTTACTAGCAGGACTGTAAATCTATTGTCCTTTGTGATGTCCAGGGACAGGATATTGTCTTCTCTGTAGCGCCCTGGATAGTAGCTATCCTTTTCCCAAGGGGTCCCATGGATTTGGTTAAAACAGAATAAGCTGCACCAGTGTCAATCAGGAAGTCAACAGGAGTTCCTCCCAACTTTTCATTGTAACCATGGGCTTGGGGGCTAATCTTAAATGAGCTCTGGTCCCATCAGTCTTCTTCTAAATTGAGAACTTTCTCTCCTCTTTCTGTGTCTCTGGGCATTCTCTGGCCCAGTGTCTCTTTTTTCTACATTTTCTATATTGGTCCCTAGCCAGCATGGGTTTTTTTTTTTATTCTTGTGTGTTTTCTTTTCTTATTAACTTTTTTTCATAGTAGCTACTACAACCTTAGCAATTTTTTAAAAACTGTTTGTCTTCCGTAGTATCCCACCCATTGTAAACTTTTTGGGCAATTCCTAATAGTTGTAACCTATTCATGCCCTCAAACCCCTCTAACCACTGGAGTTTCTGTCTGATATCTGCAGCAGGCCATATTAACTGCTTTTTGATTTTCCTGGGCATTGGGGTCTATGGGGGTATATTCTTGATAGGCCCCACACAAGCATTCTAAGAAGGCTGCAGGGGACTCTTGGGGACCCTGCATAATTCTCATTACCTTTGACAATTTAGTGGAGTTTTGGGCCGCTGCTTTAACTCCAGTCAATAAATTACTGCAAAATGTGGCTAATGCCTCTCTCCCAGCATTAGTGCTTGGATTCTAATTAGGGCATGTAGCAGGGAAAAGTCTATTTAGTCTATCTTGATCTTCTTCCAAGGTCCCCCTGAAAGGTTTTTACCGGAGTGTTACGGAAACGGCGACCCCAATCAACCACAAAAGTCGGTTCTTGATGTAAAATACAAGAGGCTTTATTGCTAGCGCGCTAGGACTCCACTCCCAGTCATACAAGACATGGCTAAGAGTGAAGTCCCGAACATAGGAGTATTCAGGTTATATAGACATGTGTCCGTGGGATGAGGGGAGGAAGCAAGATAAGGGGTTACAAGGTAATCTTATGACGACCATTTGGTCAGGCTTGCAGGAGCATTTGATCTGGGTTTCCGGGGCTAGCAGAAGGGAGGGATTTTACACTACAAAGGTCTGGGCTAGCTTGCCAGACTAGTTTGCAAATGGCTCGGGGCTCCCTGCAAGGTGTTAACAAATTACCCCAGGTTTCCACAACTTCAGCAGCATCTGCTTTAATACAGAAACAAAAGAGGCAAAGGTTAGACTTTATCTTTGTAAAACAGGCTAATCTAATTTTATTCTTACACCCCCACCCACCACCCTTAACAAGGCTTTCTGAGCTTCTTTTTATTTTTTCTCTTTTCTTAGCAGTAAAAAGGGTAGCCAACAGTTGCTGACAATCATCCCGAGTTGGCTGGTGTGGTGTTAAAGACTGACTCCAGCAAGGCTTCTCAGAGAAGGGCGGGTTCTGAGCCCTCCAATTATACAGGTCACTGGTAGAAAAGGGGACATATACAAGATATGGGTGACCTCCTGGGTCACCATCTATTGGAGGTGCCTCCCTTAGGGTAACAGGGCTTTTGAGGAGTCGGGGCTTCGTTCCCTCCTTCCTTACCCAGATCTAGGAGGCAGAGGTGCTGAGGAGTCAGAACTCCAGTCCCTTCTTTCTTCCCTAGACCTAGGAGGCAGGGATGCCACGGAGTGATCCCTTCTTTCCTCCCTAGGCCTAGGAGGCAGGGATCCTGAGGAGTCAGGACTCTGATCCCTTTTCATCTCCCTAGACCTAGGAGGCAGGGATGCCGAGGAGTTAGGACTTTGATCCCTTCTCATCTCCCTAGATCTGCTCCGGGTGTAGGGTGGGGAGAGGGGGACTGGGATGGTTGCCTCCTCTGGCTCCTCCTCATTTCCTCTGAGTTGCTGTCTATGTGGATTATAAGGGGAGTCAGGTCTGACTCCTCTGGATCTGACCGTAAGACAGCAGGTTTTTGTTCTTTTTGAGGCTCTCCTAATGGGTCGATTACAAGGGCATGATTCCCAGTTTTTAGGGCACTGTTTCTTAACCAGGATGGGGATCTCTGAACTAAAGTCATCCATTGGTCAATAATCCATTGTTCTGTATTCTCCACTGAAGGGGATAAAGAATAGAACTAAGAAATATTTTCTAAGAGATTCTGAAGGAAATAAGCAAATCAACAGTAAAAGCAGTAGAAACCCAGAGAATCCCTAAGACTCCTGTTAAGGGCCTTCAGCCAGAGTCTTCCTAAATAGTCTAAGGGCACTCTGCCCCCGGATTCCAAGCACATCTGGTGGAATCTGAGTAAGTGTTCTATGACCGCATCCATTCAGCCCTGAGTTCTAGTCACCTGCAGAGAAGGGTTTCACAGCCCTTGTCTCAGGTTGGACCCCAGGGGGCTCTTCCTGTAGCCAACCCCTTACTCACCGGTTTGTCTTCAAGGGCCTCTGAAGCAAAGAGGACAGGACAGGACAGGAACATCCAAAGAAATAAACATCTGTTGTCAGCTGTCAACAATCCTGAGTAGAGCTCCAGGTCCTGGGAATTCCCAGGGGGCACATTCCCCTGAGCAGTCTCCGGGTAGGTGGCAGCTGGGCCAAGTGAGGCTACTCTCCCTAGGATGCCTCACCCACATACTAGACAGGTACGGATCTCACTGGGGCCTCCAAGTGTTACAGTCTACTCATCAAGAAATAAGAGAACATCCAGACAGCCAAATTTATTGGAGTTTATTGATTAAGCTGATGGCATATGGGGGAACTCCCGTCTCCCAAAACCCTACAGCCCAAAGTGAAAGGAGAAAGGAGCTTATATAGGCCAAAAATGCACAGATGTTTTACAAGGGCAAAGGAACAAAATAAACGGCCTCCAGGGGAGAGGGGAGTAGGGTTTTCTATCTTCAAAGCAAACAAACAAACAAACAAAGCCAGTTAGAGAAGCAAAGCAAGCTGGTTAATTAGTCTTGAGGGTAAATTCTGATTACAATGGAATTTTAATGGCTTCCCTGGTTCCGGTCAAGGTTCTTGAGGTACCTGGGAGAGGGGCTTCTTTGGATCTTATCTGCACTCATGGTTAGGAGGAAAAGGAGGCACAGTTTCTAGATGGAATCACCATTTCAAAATGGAGTCACACTTGTTTCATTCCCCACTTATCTTGGAGGTGCTCCTCTAAGATAGGGTCATGCCTGCTTCAAGCACATGTGCCCTATTGCAAAACATCTCTCTCTCTTTCTCTCAAAAAGAATTTGTTATTTAACTTTATTATTATTATTATTTTATTTTGATGAGAGAAAAAGAGAGGGAGAGAGAGAGGAAAAGTGAGAAAGCAAGCTACTAGGTCCAGAGCTCAAACCATGGTTCGCCATATGGGAGTTCAACACCTTAACCACCATGCCACCTGTCACAGCTCCTGCATATTCTATTTTCTAAATTGAGACAGTGAATAGTATTTTTTAGGAAAAAGAGAGCCATCGAAAGATTAGTTTAAATAAGCCACTATAGATTTTTTGCTTGGTTTTCAGGATATCGATCTTGTTTTTGAGTATCAGGTAGATAGTAGTCAAAAGCATTGAAGGGACCAGCAGTTAGCGTAATGGCTATGTCGCTGGACTCCCACGTAGTCGACCGCGGTTCGTGTTCCGGACCCGGTGGCTTAAAACTCACGCCGGGCGTGTGTGCGTGCGTGCGTGCCCAAGATCCCGAGAGGAGAATGGAGGAGAAGGGATTGTGGCGTGGCCATCCCCCCTGGGGGGTTATTTCCTGCTTTCTATCTCTCTGTCTCTCTCTGTCTGTCTGGCGAGCGCACGCGCCCTATAGCAAAAAAAAACCTCTCAAAAAAAAAAAAAAGCATTGAAGGAAGAAAGACTAGGCAGAGATAAATAAAATTTTTCAAAGAGAAAACTTATGAGACTCTAGGAGCTGAGATCTAGTGATTTCAGGGAGAAGAGCAATGAAGTTGTTCTACTGAGAAGTCACCCCGAGTGATGATTTTTCCACTGTGGTTGAAATCTGGATTTTCAGAGTGTCCTTGAGCCTCTTGAATCCTTGTGTTTATCTTTGTG
The DNA here is from genome assembly GCF_000334495.1 of Tupaia belangeri chinensis. NCBI lineage: Eukaryota > Metazoa > Chordata > Mammalia > Scandentia > Tupaiidae > Tupaia > Tupaia belangeri. The sequence continues at coordinate 1,566,082 of NW_006207202.1, forward strand.
GCCACCAAGCACCAATACTATAAGAAATGCATACTATATTTTGCTCATTGAAGTGTATATATATCTTGATATGATTAAAATACAAATTTATTTTCTAAGCATTACTTAACTCACAATAACTACTGTGCAATATTTTTTCTATATGAATAGCATGTAAATGTGTAATATTGTACATCGTGTAACTATTAGCATATGATAGTGGTTTTAGCATTTTAAGAAAGGGTCTTCTCAATTGGAACATTTAGAAACAGGCATCCTATAGTATTTTAGGATTATTGAAAAGAGTATCGGGGGCCCATTTTCTTTTGAAAAGGCTTGTTTTGTATCAGTAAAGAAAATGTATTATCTACACACAGTAAGGAAAAGCCTTTCCAAAGTCAGGAAAATAAACCATGAGGTGACTTAAGAGTGTGGCTCAGGTTTCTGATGGAAGGGAGAGGATGAAGAGTGGAATGAGGCAGCCAAGGAGTTCTCTTTTCTGATGTCTGGGACAGTAGACTCTACTTTTCTTTTTTTGGTGGACCCAAGTCTGAGCGACCGGGCCAGGGCTGGGAGAACACTTTGGAAAGCACTACTTTGAGCAAATTCCCAGAATCTCAGTGTGATACACTAATTTTGGACATTTGTCCTCCAGAACTGAGAGGCAATAATTTACTTTAAGCACAAATTTACTCAACACCTCAGGTCAATCATCATACCCTTGGGTGACTGATTGGTATATGATCTTACTGGCTTGGTCAAAGTTCCTTTTTAGAAGATATTCTGGCATTAAGCATCTCTTTTTGCAGCAAATACCTATTCATTAACATTTTTCTTTATCAGGTTTTAGGCAAAACCTTAAAAGCTATTAAGTGTTGTGAGGATTAGAAAAATGGATTCCTG